>NC_139345.1:45982928-46425428 GCF_055883805.1 Amblyomma maculatum
ACAGTACGAAAGCAAATGTAAGCGAGGTATGCACTATAAGCCGTGTATCCTTGTACAGCACACACAAGTGTGACAGGCAGGAATCTAGACCTGTTTCACCAAAATACTCGCAGGGAGCCTGCATCAAACGCCATTTGTCAGTTAGTTTCGCCTTGGCCGCTAGGGTTGTTTTCACGGAGAGAGGGAAGTCACCCAACTGCCTGAGAATACATTATAAGGCCTTCCTTGCGTTCAGCTGAGAGATACACTCCTGTGTTCGGCAATTCCGGCTGAGATGTCACCACCTGTTGCACGTAGTTGCCGTTTGAACAGTTCCTAAGTGGTAAATGACGGCAGGTTGCTAGCAAAACAAGGCTAGTGTTTCGAGCACAGAATCATAACTTCTTATAAACATTTTAAAGACAGTTACCTCCGAACCAACCCAAACATCGCACAGCAACTGGCAGGCAAAACTGTTAAATTTTCACATAACATCCCTCTAGAAGGGAGTGTTGAAGGCCCATACATTCGACATATTGGTTAAATGTCAGAGTGCCCTCGAATGCGCGGGAATGAGCGAGAAGCACGTGCTACCTATAAAACACTGAAACAGTTATCGTCTCCGAAGACATCACAACCGGCATGGTCAACCGGGTCGCATAAATAATCCAAGCCATCAATTAGTATCACCTGTAGGTGCAGTCATGTAAACTAAATATGCTTATAAACAATATGATGCCCACAGCGCTTACGCTGACGCCGACATCAACGCTGGATTTTTTTATCATTGGTACCATTAACGCTATTGCGTTGAAAACAAACAACCGACCATCTTACAGCGGACACACATCTGACATCCAACCAACAAGCCCACAGCTTGTGACATGAGAACGTTGGTTAATTAACACCGACTCCATCACCATCATCAGCTTAACTGCATCCATTGCAGAATAAAGTTATCGTCCCATCCCTCTAATTAACCCCGTCCTGTGCCAGTCACAGCGACCCAATCCTAGCAAATGTTACGTAATCTCATTTGCGCTCCTAACTTTCAGCCATAATTTTCTACGTTTGTCTACGTTTGTACAGCGTTTTCCGTCGACTACATCAATTTTCTGGTTACCATCCAGAGGTTGCACATTTGGAATTTTCCAATTAGGCTTTTGCCCTTCAAATCTTAACTGGACATCTCTAAAGTATTGGGCATTACTGGAGCCTGGCGAAATGGACATGTAAAGAAATTAACTACATAAACTGGCGCTGACTGACTATTGATTTAAGAGGAGGTTGTGCAATACTGTAATCCTTACTGCGAGTGCATCTCGGAAGAATCTTTCGTCCAGCTGACCATTTTTACTCATTGACGCAGAGGTCAATCAAAAACAAATCCAGCAAACAAAAAGATCTCTTCGTTTTTGTACAGTCGATGGACTTCGCGAGGTTGCCTGCGAAGTATCCGGTTAGTATTAGGCGTCAAAACAGTTTGTTCTCGTTCGCAGTAGATTCAAGCGAACATTACACTAATGTCGCTCTCCGAAACACCGAAAAGCTTTCCGAAACTTTCTCTAGAGTTGTGTGCATGGTTTGCATGGGGGCGATTGCACCTGCTCTATGTATATAGCTCTATATATATATATATATATATATATGTGTGTGTGTGTGTGTGTGTGTGTGTGTGTGTGTGTGTGTGTGTGTGTGTGTGTGTGTGTGTGTGTGTGTGTGTGTGTGTGTGTGTGTGTGTGTGTGTGTGTGTGTGTGTGTGTGTGTGTGTGTGTGTGTGTGTGAAGGAAAGAAGCCAACAGTCGGCGAGGCCAAGGAAGGCGTTGGGGATGGTATTTTTTTATGTATTTTTTTAATGTTTACTTAGATAATCACAGACATTAGTAATGTAATCCGATTAGGGGAATATAATTAAACACAAAGTAGAAGAAGAAACAACGCGCCGATGGTGGGAACCGAACCCACGACCTCCGAATATCGCGTCCGGTGCTCTTCCAACTGAGCTACATCGGCCGCTGTCCCCCCTGCTACTTTCTTGGGTATTTATGTTCTATATATACGAACCTTGAGAGTGTTCACCAGCGCCACCCTCAACCATAGCGGCGGACGTGGAACGTCCTTTTTTACCGCCAGCGTCACGTAGAACGTGATCAAGAGCGAGGGCGAAAGCTGTGCTACACCCCTCTTACGCTACCTATGGCTTCAAGACTGCCAGATCCGAGACACCCTTAAGCTAGAAGTAGATCAATTAAGGGGAAATGAGGGTGCTCGTTATAATACATGAAGGAAAAAAGCCAACAGTCGGCGAGGCCAAGGAAGGCGTTGGGGATGGTATTTTTTAATGTATTTTTTTTTATGTTTACTTAGATAATCACAGAAATTAGTAATGTAATCTGATTAGAGGAATATAATTAAACACAAAGTAGAAGAAAAAACAACGCGCCGATGGTGGGAACCGAACCCACGACCTCCGAATATCGCGTCCGGTGCTTTTCCAACTGAGCAACATCGGCCGCTGTCCCCCCTGCTACTTTCTTGGGTATTTATGTTCTATATATACGAACCTTGAGACTGTTCACCATAAGAGGGTTGTAGCACAGCTTTCGCCCTCGCTCTTGATCACGTTCTACGTGACGCTGGCGGTAACAAAGGACGTTCCACGTCCGCCGCTATGGTTGAGGGTGGCGCTGGTGAACACTCTCAAGGTTCGTATATATATCACATAAATACCCAAGAAAGTAGCAGGGGGGACAGCGGCCGATGTAGCTCAGTTGGAAGAGCACCGGACGCGATATTCGGAGGTCATGGGTTCGGTTCCCACCATCGGCGCGTTGTTTTTCCTTCTACTTTGTGTTTAATTACATTCCCTTAATCAGATTACATTACTAATTTCTGTGATTATCTAAGTAAACATTAAAAAAATACATAAAAAAATACCATCCCCAACGCCTTCCTTGGCCTCGCCGACTGTTGGCTTCTTTCCTTCATGTATTATAACGATCACCCTCATTTCCCCTTAATATATATATATATATATATATATATATATATATATATATATATACTGAGCGGAGAAATAATTTTTTCTTTCCCACTTAAATTTATCTCTGTAATATATCTTTTGGTTGAAAAAAAATAAAATCAGTCAGTTAAGGTTAGGCGGAGATATTCGGACGCAGAATTGCTGCTTGGCAAGATATTGCGCATGACTGAGTGACGTTTTCTTCACATATCTGTATGAAGCAGAGTCGGTCGTGTGTTGCTGGTTTTGTTTGTGTGTATGTTTTCTTTGCTTCGCAGATTTCGGTCTTCTAAGGCGTTAATGCACTCAGCTATAGAGCCGGCGTAGGCAGATTATAACTCTGGCAGCGAGACCGCATTTCGATAAAGACGATAAAAAAATTTATTTGTAGTTTAGCTCTATTTAACTCTAGTTGAATTGCAAAAGCAACGGCGGAAGCTTCTTTTGCCTTCTACATTATTCTTCTATCCCTCTCTATCAGTGTAAGGTGCTACATTATTGGGTACATGTAAGCTCATCCTTTAAGGGTATGAGGCGAGAGCGTAAGCTACCAGCCCGCATATAAAGTCAGGCTTCAACCAAGCAGTATGGACGTCCTTGCGTGTCGTAGGGGTAACGAGTATGCAAACGTTTCACCCACCCATATGAAAGGAGCGACCCAAGTTGGCAGCTCCTGCCCGTGGCATAGAGGTAACGGGAATTCAAATGTCATGGCAGGCTGATGTTTTCATGAGGACACCGTAGCTGCGCCTCTTAAAAGCGTAGCTGCGGCCACCCGAGGCCTCGCTTTGGCGAGATCTCTGCCCGCGGTGCACACATCTCGTGGGAGCGAGCGGCAGCGCCATCTGGCAGAGCTCGGCTAAACGTTTACTACGTGCGACTGTTCAAGGTCATTCGTGGCCGCGGTCACGGCATACATGACCAGCTACAACCTGGAGTAATATTGCTTTCGCAAGAAAAATAGCACCCATATCCAATCCAATGACAAAACTCGTGAAAGACCTCTAGATGGTTGGAAATTATCCTGGACCTCTTCAATGTGGCACCTATTACTACCTTTTTTTATTGAGAAAGCAATACTATTCTAGGTTTCGAGCCTTCAACGTAGCGCGGCGGTAGCCACGTCTTACCCACGTGACGCTGTGACCTCTGACCCCACATGACACTATGATGAGAGCTGGGCTACCAACTCAAGCGGTCGGCATAGCACGGCGGTAGCCACGTCTTACACACGCGATGCTGTGATGTCACACTTCACGTGACACAAAAGCGAGAGAGGGGCTCCCAACTCAAGCGGTCGACGTGGCGCGGTCGAAGCCGTGGCTTAGTTGGCAGGAGCTGCCAACTTGGGTCTGTCGTTTCACATGGGGCGGTTATGTCAGAATAAGCCTGCTAGGACCCTGGCATTCACGCGTTACCCCTATAGGCCACTAAGGCACGTTCATACGGCTTGGTTAAAGCGGGGCTTTATATGTGGGCTGAGGAAGAAGAAAAAGAAAAGAAGAAGAACGCTTGGTCACCCGCAGCTAATTCTTTCGCTCAATATTGGGTGTAGCCGCGTTGAAACCTTGTAATTTTTTTCTTCACTCCTACCATCGTCCCGTCTCTTACGTTGTTGTTGTGTTCCCTGAGAAGCGTTATTGCATCATGATGCTTCATTTGATTTCTTGAAAACAGATATATTCAAGCGTCTGCCTCAATAATTTACAGCGTTACATGCTATTTGCACATAACCTTGTTTCGCTGCGTTATATGAAGTGCGCACAGCGTAACAGCGAAGGAGCTTAAACGGGTTGTGGGATTAAAAGAAATGGATTTGAGGAATGGAGTGGGGCTGAACTGTATCACCTGCTATTGAAAAAAAAATTAAAAATGGCTTTGAAGAAATGAAGCGTGCAGTAGCAGTATCATGTTACTTATTGGTGGAGGAGAGGGGGCGAACTATGACTGCGCCGCGAGGAAAGAGACGAAAAAAAAAAAAGGAAATGAGTTAGAAAACATCTCAACTGCGAAGTGAACTTTTAAAGAGCGGCGCGAGTCCATCTCAACACATTTCTACTATTATTTAGATATTTAGATGCGCAGGTTTCCTACCGCCATGAAATATTCATCAATGTAAACACTGCACCGTCTTGGGCTATGGAGTTGACTGTAAAATAAACAACGTTTGCAAAGTTTCATCCATGACATAAGCGTTAATTATTAAAGGTTTAGGACGGGTTAGGTCTTTAGAGCGTAGCCTACTTTTTCTTACCATTATTTCAAGTGGCAAGTTGTGAAACGACGTAATGCCTTGTCATCCCAGTTTTATTGTGATCGTTTATAAAACATGTTGCGTTTCTCCACTGCGACGGCCACAGTTTGTTGCTTAGCAGACGAGTGAGTGCATTAGAAGTATATATTTCCGACTTTCTCTTCTTAATCCATGTCTATCACAACTTTGCACTCAAGTATGGCAAGCTGATAAGTTTCCATATGCACTGCGCTGCCTGACTAGAAGATATTGATGGCCGTGACACTGGGTTGGTCAGCAGCATTCTGACCGGAGCGTCATAAACCATAGAATGTGTCGCATTATAAATTTAGTGGTTAAGTCTACCCCGGCAAGGGAAAGTTGAATAATTAGTGTTCAGAGTGTCACGAGCACATCTCTATGAAGACGTCAAATGGGTAGCGTGGTTGGGTTTTCCGGCAGATTATATCGCTTTGGGGACTAACACACACAAACAAAAGAAATGATTATTTGAATCAAAGCAGAACCTGTTGAAGCAGGCTGCCTGGCACGCGGTACCTAACATTTAGTTTCAAAATTAAAAAAAAAAACAAAACAAAACAATACACTGGTCTACGATAAATTTAACCAGAGTTTTTTTTTTTTTTTTTTTCACATATTTTAAAGCGACAGCGAGAAGGCCTTGCTCTACAGAGGATGCGTATCGGTGTCGTCGGTGCTGTTGGTGCTGTGAGCGGGAAACTCACGGGCATGTTTTCGGCTTGTCGAAGCTGGAAGGTAATAAAATCAAGATTTGATTGGTGGTTAGATTGGTGACTTCACGACAGTACAAGAGATCGAGTTGGCAGCAGCTACGCCTTGTATATTTTCTCTGAGATGAGAAGGTGAGATATGGGTAGAATCTATCAGAAGATTTGGATGCTGAATCAGACGCAATACCCTTAAGCTATGCGTAGACGTCCGTAGGGATTGGTTAAAGAGGATCTCCATGTATATTTACCGGGCAGTCTTGTACGTAAAGACTGTATGTTGATTAGTATCTGTGAGATAATAGAGGCACACATTGACTCATTAGTAAAATGCATGTATGCATGTACGTGACTATGATGTACATGCATAGATATGCATCATAATTGTACGCCTATTAAATGCAGATACGTGCACGAGGATCTGCAGTGAGCCGAAAGACACCGTAAGGCGGTCGCGTCATACCTATAGGGCGGACGTTTTTAAGTGGGACTTTTTTAGAACGATTTCCTTACGTTCCTTTTCATATAATGAAAGCTCTGTGAATCTAGAATTACGTGTATGAGCACCGCTTGGCCTAACTAATGCACTGCTATGCTTGAGCAATAATTTTTTTTAAAATGGAAATTCGCACACGTTGCACTCATATATGAATTTTAAGTTTAAAGACATCGCTGAATGAATTAAGAAAATGAAGAAGGGAGTGATCAGAGAAGAGTTGTAGGCGAATAAAAAAAAAACCGCTCAATTCCGTTTTATGTTTATGGCACAAATGTAGGGTTTATTTCTTGTATTCATAGAGTCGTCCTTTAAATGGTGCGCAAAAATTGATTTTTTTTTTCATTTGATGTAACAGCGAGGAGTTCAGAAAGATACCTTACGAATGAAAGAATTTAACCAGGGGCTTCAGGTAGTGCGTGCGTTTCCTTTGTCGTCCTGGAACAAAGTGAAAATATATTTTGCGCATTACCTTCTTGCGTTTCTAATCATGTAGAAACCCCATCAGATGACCTAGTTCTTCATAATTCCAAGTGAATTAACTTCGTTTCGTCAATACTACATCATGGTACAACCTTGCTGGATAGTTCCCAGTATTTCTCTTTACCGAAACTCCCCGTTCAGCAAATGAAGTTGTGCAAATATTAATCTTGGAAGACAGCGTGCGCCTCTTCCCTTTGGGCTATAATGCTTATAGCGTCTGCATCGCACCGTTACTTGCATCTCATTAACATTCTGGGCCAAAAAAAGAAACGCTTTTAACGGGACGGGAACATCCTAGTCATCTTAAGCGTAATCAAACGGAGTTATTTTGTAATGTTTATATTAAAAACATTCATGCCAGAATATAAAAATCGATGACAATGAAGCTTCAGTCGTTCACTTGGTGTCTTGCAACAAGTAATTTCCTTAAATAAAACTGCTGGCGTTTGTCTTCGTTGGTTCCCTTTTGATGTCTTCGTTCGATCGGTGGCACTTAATTTCTCTTTTATGCCTCAGGGTTTCTCACACGTGATGTATTTTTGCTCGGTGCTGTAGCGTGTAAAGCCTCGAGGTGGCTAATGCTTGCTAATTGTGGTAACAACCCTTTTCTAGCTTTCCTTTCCTGTGTATAACAATTTCTTGCTTTATAATGGCTCGAAATAGCACAACAATTATACTCCTCAATAGGGTGGGAAGAGATAGTTTCTTGTACTGGAAGACGATGAAAAAAAGGAAATCGTAATATATTGCTGTTACTACTTATTAATACATTTCAAGTTTGCTCGGATCGAATTTCTTGTTGCGTAAAGGCCTCTTATACTCTTCCTGATGTCCCAGCACATAAGGCGCGACCTTAATCTGCCATCAGAAAACAGGCAGAACTATTTCTCCTCTAAGAGATTGGACATAAAAAAACCAGCTTTAGAAATGTTTCTCATGAAATAGAAGATATTATCGAAAGCGTAAATATACGAGAGTAGATATACAGTTCGATAACGCCATCGCAATCGAAGCATCCAAGCCAAAGCCCCCCCCCCCCCCCCCCCCCCCCCCGCTTTTCTTTCTAAATAAAAGTAATTTTCACAACTACAAGAACACATTCGCTATATTACGGCACTCAAAATATATGACTATCCGGTGGAAAAAAAATTTACACTGCTGTGCCAAAAATACCACACTTAATTTTACACTTTTGTCGCAGTGTTATACCCTTTTGTCGTTGTAGCAGTTTTTGTACCGGTGGAGTTTTTCTAGAGTCTGTAGGGCTCCTTTATACCGCCTGCACAAAATCTGATACAACTTAAAACAATTCTCTAGTCATGCCAGATTCACAGTAGAGGCAAGCGGGTGTTTCGAGGTACGGGCAGCGGACTCATTGAAGATTGGTTAAAATGGTCTATTTTTTTATGAGGCCGAAAAGAAATAAAGAAGACCCCAAGACCTTGAATATAGAATGACTCCTCGAACAGTCGCCCTCTTCTCCTTCCGGAGGAAAAGCCCCGTTGTCCGCTGGTGGCCGGAACATCGTGGCCAAGTGATCCATCCGGGAATTCCACGAATACAGCGTCCTAGATGGCCGAAACCAGACCTACTTCCTCCCTCTCTGGTCCTAGAAGGTGCAGAGGAGAAAACAAAAGTCGCACTTCATGAGCACCATAAACATGCAAAGTCTGAGTAAGGTGCATTTTCTGCTAACAAGAGCACCGCCTCCTGGACGAGGCTGACGCTCCGTAGCGCAGAGGCTTGGCCGGGGCGATCGCAGTGCAGACACTTCCAGAAGTTCACGGGCCCATAGGTCACTGGCATCTCGGAATGTAAACCGGGGCTGACATAGAGTGGAAGCCGAGGCATGGAAGGCTACACAGCGGTCTCTTTCTTATGGTCGGCGGGTCGAAACATCAGATAAAGAGAATGCGAGGCAGCTTCCGGGAGATACTTGGACCTCCACTTCTTCCAATATGAAGGCCTTGATCACGGGAAGTAGGAAAGGATAGTGAGAAGCGAAATCACGAACCGTTGATGGTGGGAGTGGCCAATCGTGCATGCCCACATGGCGACCAGAAGCCGGTTGCCTGCTGAGAACCTCAAAATTCGGCTCGAAAACCGACGACAGTTTTCAGATTTCTGACCAGCCACATTCGAGAAGTGTCGCCGGATCTGCCCTTCAAGATGATGCTTAACTTATCGACATTGAATATTCAAGGGCTCATGCGCTTCAAAGGTTCAAACGTATAAGTCGCTAAAGTTTCATCGAGATGGAGAGCCCGAGCTTGGAGACGTTATTCAGCACGTAGTTTTCAGACCGCGGGGCGGCGGAATTCTCATAGAAGTTGGTCTTGAAGGCTGATCTCTTGATCGGGTCGGTGTCTTGACTGCGGAACCAAAGATTAGCTACATTGGTAAGATACCAAAAAACGTCATTAAGATTTGTAGTATCGTGCCGCTTGTAGGCGTTGACCGGCTCACATAATAACAGACACTAGTCGTCATTGCTGTCATCGTAGTCACTGATGAAGCTCGGATTGCTCTCCCGGGACCGACTAGAACACAGGGATGGTAGGCGAATGGTTACGGACTGGAACCAAGCGGCGGTCTGGCCGCCGGCTTCAGTCATAAGGGATGATGAAGCTAGGGTGCGACTACGAAGCAGCTGGGCTATAACGAGCAGAACCCTTCAAAAATTGTACGAGTGGGTTTGATTTTTTCGGTTGTGTTTAGCGTTCAAGCCAAGTGTTCACTTACCAAGCAAGCCTAGAGAAACAAACGCTCTTACCCACCGAGCCTTTAACACAAATGCTTCAGCCGTAAGCCTGACATTTGATCCCCACTCCGCTCTCCCAATCTTAGCATCGGTTTTAAAGAAAGGTGCACATGCCCTGCTTCCCCCGTGCAATTAGCCCCTCCCTCATAACTTAACGAGAATGAAAGAGGTAACCCCAAGACGGTTTAGGGCGGGAGCGGCCGTTAACCTGTCGGTGAAGTTCTGAAGGGCTCTCAAGAAAATGCGGTGCCGAGCACATGCCCTAAGTGTCTAAGGCCAGCCGCCGAGGTGAACCTTCTCCACCTTTTATTGATGGACGTGCCCATAAATGCACGCATCAAGGACAAGACCCCTACAAGATGCTGGGATGTCGGCTACAAGGAAGGAAGACCTTCAGTTTGGCTAATGGACAAAGGCAAGAACCGGAGCTTGCTCTGGTTTCTTGAAGGTAATAGTCGGCACATCTTACTTAATGTGAAAGACAGCCCCGTTCTATGCCACGTGACAAGCTTTCAAATAAAAAGCTAGCAAACCTTCCGCTTCACATCGTCTTCTTCGAACCCAAAAGACGTCTTTCCTAAGAGTCACTGAGCATAAGCGCTATGCTATAGCCATGATATTACAGAAATGCCAGTCACCTTACAAGCCAGCACCCACATGAGTGGGAAGGCAAGCATAAAAATTCACCAACGGCAAATGAGTTTCACGCGGTATATACTAGAGAGCGTATTCATGATTGTATACGCGAGGGCGTATACATGATTATGTTGTCGTATTTAACAGATCTAATGTTTTTTAATCATTTATTGCGCTGTGACAGTTTCCTTTTAGGCGACATTGAACCTGTGTGATATCCTGTAGCCGTAGACATTTCTTTCAGTTGAAGGTTTCGAGCTCAGTCAGATCATCATAGCCTTGTGCTTAGAAAAGTGACGGCTCCTATATCATCTGCCACAGGCATACACGGACGTTTTAAGGTGGCGAGGTGTCGAAAGGAACGCACAACAATGACTGTGCTCGATTCTCACCCAATCGTTCCGCATGAAAGGAGCTGGCCAAGTTCGCAGCTCCTTTCAACTCGACTATCTCTCTGCTCAGCGGTCATGTAACAAACGCTTGGTTTCGGTCGAGTCGAAACGCAAGACGACCGGGTAATGTATGAAGTCACTCCACATTGAAGAACACTATATGGTGTAAGTTACCTACAGCGCCCCACTACGGCACCGCCCATAAAACCACTTAGACTAGCTAAACTAAACCAAGTGGTCGGGTCTCTGGGCTTCTTTCAGAAACTGAGTAATGTTCAAACGCCTTCTGCTGTTAGTAGTTTTACTGCTGCCGCTTTTGCTGCTACGTTAGGTATTTAGGTAGTGCGTTGTTTTAAACTACGATCCACGAAATAAAGGAATCCCTGCTTAGCATTCGGCCTCACAGCGGGGCTATACGCAAGTGAAGTTAAGCGAGGGTAAAGTGGGCGGGTAGAAATGAAGCAGTGGATTCAAACTTTTGCTGCGCGTGGTCCTACGCACGCAGTTCTCCATGCTACGGGCCATCAAAAATAGGACCCTCCCGCCCAGCCCACACGGACGTGCAGCGCACTGCCAACAAATTCTCCCCGAACCGGGGCCAAACGAGGTACTTTTATTTGAGTTGCCAGTGTTTGCACACGACCTCATACCTTCATTCACTGTGCTTGGTTTTTCCCTCCCCGCTGTATTTGTTCCTAGGCCCGTGGCTGTCACGCTGGTTCCAAGTTCCGGAACTGCCTCGAGGTCGGCATTGTTTTGCTCTTGTTTCTGTCCGGCTCTCGTTTGAAACGTCGACGAAAACCGCGAGGTGCCTGAGGTGCAGATCGGCCGTCCGCGCTATTGCGCTATTGGCTCGTGTCTCTGTTCGAGCGTTTTAAGCCTTGCATGTCATGAAACCACGTATTGTGACTTTTCTTATTATGCATACGATAGAGGGCAGCACACAGCGTCTATGAGTTGGTTCCACCGAAATGACGCGCACTTTAACATTGCATCGCACGAGTGACGCCTGCATCATACATCCATCTATTCGTTATATTGGTTTTACAAGACGTTTGCGGAGCGACAGTAATAAGAAATTCGACAGAAATTAAGAATGCCTATGAGTATAAATGCGAAAGCCGCAGGTGAAATGTTTTGAGGGCAGAGGCAGCTATACAAAGGAACGAGAGTGCAGGTGTGTATGTGCATATGTATGCGCGTGAGGGTCGAACCAATGGCAGAAATTATGCCGTAAAAGTGCAAATATATATACGTGAAGAGCCAGCGGCCAGCAGTAGAGGAGAAACACTGGCTACTGCCTAATGCGTCATCCCGGGACAATGAATCACTCGATCTGGCCAGGTCCTTCAGGTGGGTATTGCGGATGCTTTCAAAAATGCCACGGCATATGAGAACCAGGAAAGGCTCGCTGCCTTGTTTGCATGGTTCGAACAGGAATGAATAGTGACAGTTATTGTCAAAAAATCGTCTGATTTAGGCCAAATGACGACCTAGAGTCAAGAACCTTTCATTAAGCCCGCTAAGAATGTGTACATTACAACACTATTTCTAAATCTAGCGCAATGTTAATATTGCAGCCGAACTATACTGATATCCAAGTGAACAGGTGCACTTAGCTCATTAAGGTGCGGCACTATTGTGTCTCGTTACGCGCTTAGAAATAGGGCAATATTCTCTGGCCAAACCTTTCAGCGAATGGTCCATCTTTTTCTGATCGGACATGGGAGAAAAGTTTGCAGGGCTTTAGGGCAGCCTCGATGCATTCCGTGCATAAGTTCGTATATATCCTGGAAGGTGTGCCCAGTGAGCCAGTGTCTGTTCGGCTCACTTCCTTGCAGCGGTGTCATAGAACTTCATTAGTTCCGCTACAAAGCTTTTGTAGGACGTAAATGTATCTTAGTGGTTCTTGTTCCGAATATAAGCCGTGTCGGTTAAAGTGAACAGCATGTTGGTAGCTGGGTAGTGGCGTCGCATTTTTTATATCCGCTGTACCGTTGGTAGTGCGCCAGCCAATCATCCGTCTTCACCGGCGAAATCAGCGAAGAAGCGGCTCTATCTTTAATCATGCCAGAAGGTGCTCGATGCTGCCCTAGGCGCGGCGTATTTATCCAGGAACATCTAATGAAGAGAAGGTGGCCAATCAACAAGGCGTCGGCTGCTGAAAGATTCGAGCATTGATCTTTCGCTGATGGAGCCGTAATCAGTACACCTCCACCAAATGGATAGAGTGCAGGCTTTCGCGAAGAAGGGGCCAACTCCGAGGCGCTGTTCAGCTTCTAATCCTTTTACTATTCCGCGCGCGATAGACGCCCAAAGGGGGAAGGGCGTCTACCAAACTGTGCAACTGACTCACAGTAGTACTTAACAGGTGCGAAAATACACAGATTAATCTGCAAGCACCCATCCAGAAATATACTTGACAGAGGTATCAAAACGAGATCGTAAATGTTTTCCAGCCACTGTGAGAATCTAATAATGGTGGAATCACAACGAGGGCGTCCCAAAGAATATAGAGCTCACTCTTGATGTACACTGCTGGGAGTGAGTTGTGAACAGGTGTGGGAAATCTTGTGAGGTGTTTTCCTGCCCTCATGTGTCAACCTCAACCTGTAGGATTGAAGGTAGGTTGTGGGCAGCTCAAAATGTTAGTAAGGATGTCAGCGACACAAATCTCAGCCTTGATTTTGAGTGGAGTCAACATGTGGGGTCGAGGTCTTTTACAGTAGCCATGGAGCACACTTACCATAAAGCAGTTCAGATGCAACCCCCTCCCCCCCCCCCCCCCCCCCCCGCATGATGCACACTTTGTTCATTATAATCTGTTCTCCTTTACGATTCTTTGAGGGGCGTTTCGGTGCCACTGCGCTCCTCCCGTCTTTCCCGTTGGAGCAGAGGTTGCCCGATGTCGGGCAGTAGTGCGCAAAGCATGCAGCGCAGGGTTATCTCGTATCTTTGTGGATGGATGCCGCAAGCATATTCAACACAATAAAGACCGGCAATCTCTTTGGGGACCAAATGGATAAAAAGTTGAGAATGGTCTCTAGCTTAGGCTAACTCGAGTTAACCCCGCGAAAGCATGAAGGTAGCCATGACGAGTCTCTGGGCAAACGTCTGCGCACGAAGTGCCATCGTATCGTAGATCTTCATAGCGCCATGAAAGGTAAGTTTTTCACTTTGCATTTTTTTATTCATTCTCTCATATGACATGCATTAGGTCTAATCTCTACCTTGCAAATGATTGGTCACACTGAAATACATTCCCTGAGATGTGAGTTGGGAGAGGAGAAGGGGTGAAGGCAGATTCTGCGCTTTCCATGCCGCAAATATCAGTTTTACCTCTTGGAGCTTTTGCTTTTAATAGTATTTTGTGTGGAACGACCTTTCTTGCTTCAAGTGTTTGCTTTAAAATTAGTAGCTACCATTTTTTGATCAGTACGCACTTCACATGAAACTCTAAAAGTAATGAAACACGTTCAGCATTTGTCGCCGTTACAGCGGCCGCTATCTAACTTGTGACAGCGCCATCATCTGTGATGCGAGAGCCTTGCCCTCGACAGGGCCTGTGAGATCTGCTGTAGCCACCCGCCTCCCATTCAGATTACATTTTCCATTCAGACTGTGCGGCTAGTCCCCGTCGATCCCCGATTAGGTTTTTTTAGGATTAGGATTAGAGAGAACAAATCTCCGAATCCGTACAAGCTTATTGAAGCATGCTACACTTTCACATCAGCGAGAATATTTAGACATCTCAAAGGTTTAGTTCTTATCGTCTTACACCCAATTTAGCGTGATGTGGAAACTGTGCGACAGTTAAGCTGCCAGTGCTAATCAAGAGATAATTTTTAGACATTTCAGAGATATAATTTTCAGATCGAACTAAAGTGACTCAAATTGCGAAACACGCTGTATGTGGTGAGCTCTGGAAAATCAATGGGGGGGGGGGGGGGGGGGGGGGGGGGTGACTGATTTTGAGGAAAGAAAGAAAAAAAAAGAGAGCAAGGCAAAGAATGCGCGAGAGAAAGAAATAGGAAAACAAAAAAGTGACAACGAAAGGAGGTAAGAAAGAGAAATGAAGAAAGAAACAAAGAGTGAGAGTAATAGATGTAAAGAAGGAAAAAAAAGAGAAAGAAGAAAAAATAATGGAAGAAAGGAAGGAAAGCTTAAGCACATTCTCCAGGTGTCACCCCGGAATAGTTCGAATTTGAAATGTCTCTCTTTTCGAAAGCGGACATTTATTTACAGTGGTATTGCAGTAACAAAGCGGACATCTTCAATATCCGCTTATAGAAACACGCAAGGAAAACAACGCAGGTCACAAAGTGCTAATCTTTGGCCCCGAGGAACGATCTTTACAGGGCAGGCCTTTGAGCCATGCTTTTCGCAGTGCCTTTAGCTGTTTATTACGCACGCCCGCGCCATACGACAGAAAGCAGCCATTCTAAAGGAAGCGCTTCGCACCACTTTCAAATAAATGTTAGCTATAAGAAACGAAGAAGCAACAGGTAAGAATCGGTGCCGATAAGTGCTCGCTGCAAGAAGAAAAAATAAACGTTACCCAAGTAAAACTTCAGACAGGAATGCCTCTTTCCGAAGCGAGCTTTCTGGAAGGGCTATTTCAAAGTTAACAATGGCCTTTAGCTGGTCTGGTCAAAGCGACTTATAGGCTTCCGCAGGATCATTACTAGAATTTTTAAAGAAAAGACAAATATAGACGAGTCCCGCCGTTCCCCTGAAAGCTACACGGAGAAGCATATCGTATCCCTTAAAAGCACCTGAGCTACATATCTTCCTTTGAGCAGCAACACTTTACTGCGTGTGCAATAATGACTGAGTGCACAGCCAATACGAAGTTACGCCTAAGCTTATACCGTTGTTACTGCAATTTTGCTTATTTAGCCCTGTGTCCGATGAACCAAGACCAGGCAAGAAATGACCGCCTCCAGAGCCCCGGGGTCCTTGTTCAAACAAAAGCACGTCCCTTGGACGTGACCACGGGGGGTAAGCTTGTTCTTTTGTTTTATCTCTATGTCCGTATATACGGACAGGACATCACGCGGTGAAACAGCCGGCCTCACTCTTGGCTACTTTTGAGGTCACATGTATGACCTGACATGCTTTTTCCGTCGCTTAAATGCTATCCTGTTTCGGTCATTTTGGCCTTATTGCGTTCTTACTGTTCTCTGATTTTGTTTCTGCTTCTCTTCGGATGTTATAGGGACATTATAACCAGCCTTTAAGATTCGTTGCAGCTGGTTTCGTTAGAGAAGACCTAACCTGCCGAACGTCATTCTTTAATATTTCCGTGAAAAAAAAGAAAAAAAAAAAACTGTGCGCATTCTTAATTTTTTTTTTTAGGGACCGTGACGAAGCAAACAATGGTTGATAGGAGAATTGTGAAAACCTGGCAAAATGTTTAAACGGAAGTTGAGCGGCGTCATAACCGTTTAGGAAACCAACCAAGTTAAAATGAAGGCTAAACAGTCAGTTTGTAGCAGAACACACAGGCAAGCTCATAATGCGGTTTTTACGCTACTGAAAAAACAAAACAAAAAACTCTGCAATTTGTATTTGCCAATGTCCCTGGCGCTGGCAGAACATCACCTAGCTGGTAAGCGGTTTGGCATGCAACCTCATGCAAAAGAAGACCACGTAAACACACACAAAAAAAATTTGTGAATAAATGAAATAATATAGAGTGTTCCATCGGTCTTTATGAAGAGTGCTGAGTATTTCAGTATATGTCCTCAAAGGGCGTACTTTGATCGGGGAAACAGTATAACACCAATACCGATAATTTTTTTTGCAGGAATCGAAAGGGCTTTCAAGCCAGGAAATCTAATCAAGCCCTTGGTGTCCCCAAAGAGAGCAACGAATTTCGAGGGCTTCTAGTTATCGTATGCTGCGTCACTTCTAATGAAACTTTACCATACTTTCATGTGCGGTAATTGTCGTCAAATGAAAAGTGGCATTCTTTGTAAGGCGCCAAGGAAACCTAGCGACCATACGCACTTTCCCAAAACTGTATAAGAACTACTTGCATGTATTCGGTTTATGAGATCTGGGGCCAACTTGCGTACCGTTATCAATGAAAAACCAATATAAAAGCGTCATAACGCTCCTCTCCAATTGGTTACTTCGTGTTCTGGTCAAGGCCGACAAAATAAGAGCGGGTAAATGAGTTTTGTGAGTATTTTTGTACTGAGAGCGGTAAGGATTGTGGCCCCTGTTCATACACATCTGCTGTCATCGTGCACGTCGGTTATGGTGTATGGCCAAACAATAAATGAATAAGTAAACATGATCTCATAGCATGATTTCAGTCCGCTTTCCTCTCTGCAAAACTGCCATCTCAGATACCGAAAAGTTTAAAGAAACTACTGCTGATTTTGTATGCCCCTGCTCTCTGTAATAACCCCGGGACAGAAGGGTATTGAAAATAAAAAAGTAAATAAGCCTCTTTCTCGGCCCTCAGCGGCACAGTTCCTGCTATTCCTGCATGTTTTCTGAGCTCGTTGGTTAATTCATGTAACTATGAGTTGACTTTAATCACTTCTTTTGTTCTCCTCTAGCGCTATACGATAGTCAACTAGAGCTGCCAGCTTTAAGCACTGCACGGTTGCCCATGTTCAATCCTTCCTTCCTTCCTTCCTTCCTTGCTTCCTTCCTTCCTTCCTTCCTTCCTTCCTTCCTTCCTTCCTTCCTTCCTTCCTTCCTTCCTTCCTTCCTTCCTTCCTTCCTTCCTTCCTTCCTTCCTTCCTTCCTTCCTTCCTTCCTTCCTTCCTTCCTTCCTTCCTTCCTTCCTTCCTTCCTTTCTTCCTTCCAAGTTTCATTTTCTTCGTATATGACTTTTCTTTTTCTTTTTTCATCTGTCCTTCCTTCCTTTCCTTATTTCTTCCGTTGTCTTACGATTTTTATTTCAAACTATCTTGGTGTCTTCTTTCATTTTTCTTTTTGTTATTTTCCCTTCCTCCCTTCTTTTCTTCCTTCCTCCTTTCCACCCTTCCCTCCTTCCTGACTTCTTTGCAATAATTTTTCTTTCCTCCTTGCTTACTTTCTGTATTTCGTTTCCTTTCATTGTCTCATTTGGTTTATTGGTACGCTCGTGTCTTTCTTTTCCGCCGCACTGTAAAGCGTTCTGAACGGCGTATAAATCCATTTTACCAGCCCCGAAATTTTCGCTTGATAAGTGGCTACCATTATGACAAGGTGGTCATATACTTTTGTTTGAAATACAATTAACAGGCTCCTGTTTATATCTTGCCTTGGGAAAGCCAAATGCACTTCACCTCGAAATTATTCGTCTCCCAGTTGCTCACTGATAAACTCTGTACATTTGTCTCTGTACATATGGGCTGAAACGAATAAATGTCGTACGGCTTGTGCGAGTTTAGAACACGACAGGTATAACAGGAAGCCATATAGTTCAGTTTTGCTAACTACAACAGAATCCGGACGTGTTTAGGTAAACCAAAATCGAGATGAGTTTCATTCGCAAATGTGTTGACCTTTCTGCCGGTTTGTCTTGCCTGTCGCCTACGTTAATTAGGTTTGTCTGCTGTTAAGGCACTTCACGAGAGCTTCGACAAATTAAACTACTGAGCGTGAAATGAGTTTTATTTCTGTAGACTTTACAACAAGTTGAAGTTGCAGTGACCTCTGACCTTCCCTCTTCGTACGAATCAAATGCAAAAACAAGGAAGAGGGGAAGAAATAGAGGCTCATAAAAATGAACGTTTACCTGGCTTGCTTACTTGCTGATTTTCTTTTATCGACATTACCACAAGTTTGTCGCTTTTTCTTGAGGTGATCAGTAGCAATAAATGTAATAACGATGTTGCTGTGGTTAGTTGAATGTCCATGCCACAGCGAAGAGTACCGAGTGCAGTAGTTTGCTCCTCTCGATGAGTTGACGAGCAAAAAGCGGTCTGATTCTTCACCACAATACTGCATGAATACATCAGTAGGTATTTAGCGCTTGCTTAGCAGTTAGGCTAAGCAAAGGCTAACCATTGCTCTCTGGGAAAGAGAGCAATGGTTAGCCTTGACCGCCTAGTAAAGAGCAGATACATTAGTCTGCCAACCAAGATCCGTATAACCCGTGCTATGGTCTTTCCAGTTGTGATGTATGGATGCGAGAGTTGGACTGTGAAAAAGGCTGACCGCCGAAGAATTGACGCGTTTGAATTGTGGTGCTGGCGAAGACTCTTAAGAGTTCCTTGGACTGCCAGAAGATCAAATCAGTCGATATTGTCGACCATAAACCCTGACTGCTCATTGGAGGGTCGAATTCTAAAGTTAAAGCTCAGCTACTTTGGTCATCTGATGAGAAGAGAGGAGTCGCTGGAGAAAGATTTGATGTTGGGAAAGGTTGAGGGTCGCCGGAGAAGGGGTAGGCAGCGAACGCGATGGTTAGATGGCATTCTCGAGGCATTGCAGATGAAGCTATGTGATGTTAAGAAGATAGTGAGAGACCGGAAAGCGTGGCGTGACATGGTCCATAGGGTCACGAAGAGTCGGACACGACTGAACGCCTGAACTGAACTAGCAGTTAGAATGAAAAAAAAAAATTGAAATGCTTTCTAAACTATGTCGCTGATTGGCAACACATTTGGAAGGATATGAAGCTCAGAGTACGGTATCAGCCACCTTTTTGTGCGAGATATATAACTAAAAAAGAAGGATAAAGTTCCATGTAAGACCAGTCTACCGGAGATAAGAAAACGGGCCGATTCACGGAACTGGTAAATCTACTGATGCCTCCTCCGAGTGCTACGCCCAACCAGGTTGAAGTTGCGAAGATTTGTTGTTAGGTCAGTTCACGCAGCTGCTGTTATTCACTTACCAGATAAAAGCCGCTAATTTGCTCTCACGAAATGTGATACAGCGTAAAGCAAATAGCGCTTCATGAACCCCAGCATGTTATCATTGAGCCTGTAGCACTGTTACGTGAGATTATTTCTTCTGTTTCTTAGTTATACTGACAAGAAAAAAAAACCTCACAGAGACTTTGTTTTCACGATGTGCTTTGGGGGAGAATTTAAGACTGATATGCATACATTTTTAACTGCTGTATTTTCAGGCTCCCACTTCTACTGCCTCTATAATAGGAAACCTATCTAGAGGTCCCTGGACAGATCGTGCTATAAAACGAAATAAGCTACCACTGTCCTTCGAATGAATATTCCATCCGCTTTCGCCTTAACTTCCTAAGTGTACGTTAAGACTCCACTTCTTCCCAAGACAGCAACCATGCGGAGGGTTGCAATGGAAACCATACTACGGTTACGTCTCCTACTACTGCTGCCAAAAAAAATAGAGCACTGGAGAATCTACATTGGAGTAATGCGAAAGCACGGATGCTTCTGTTGGTTGCTTCTGGTTGCTTCTAGTAGCTTAATTCACTTCTTGTTTGCCCATTTATACGCCTTATACGCATCATCCGACATACCGTAAGGCTGCGCCCCGACTACTGCGAGCAGTTGTTGTTGTTGTGGCCGTAGGAAGAAGGGAAAGAAAATGCATAGGCCTGCTACTGACTGTGTAGTGGAGCCACCTCCGCTGCCTCGTGCAGACAGAAGAGAAAATAGAGAAGGAAGAAAAGGAAGAGGGAGAGAAAGACGCGCGCCGAAACAACAGCCGTCGTCCACCACCGAAACGGTGGCGGGTGCAATGACGGCCTGCAACAGATAAAAATTTTGTGGCAGGCTAGCCCCTGCCGTAAGCGGCGGTGACCTACCTGTCCCAGCCCCATCAGGGGAGCACCAGGATACGAGCCACAAACCCATTTATCCTTCTAGCGTGACGACACAAACAGCGAGCGCCCTCCCTCTGCTGAAATACAGCGCCGTGTATGGACTAGCCGCCACCATCCGATGGCGCGAGCTGGGGCCCTGTCAATCGGTCTGGCGTGATATCGCACGGCCACGTGAAAATGGTGTGACGTTACGGCTGCGGCTCCTGTAAGGACTCGCCGCTACCATCTGATGGCGCTAGTGGGGCTCCGTCTTTCGGTCTGGCGTGACGTCACACGGTCACGTGAAAGGTCATGTTTTGAGGCGCCACGACACGTCAAAGGCTCGAAGTACTAGCAGTATTGCTTTCACAATAAAATTTGAAACTCAGGAACGGGCCCCTAAAACAATTTCCTATGTAGAAGTTTTTTTGGCCGCTTATTGTGTAATATATAAGCTTGTTTAAAAATCGGTTTGGTTTGGTTTGTGGGGTTTAACGTCCCAAAGCGACTCAGGCTGTGAGAGACGCCGTAGTAGAGGACTCCAGAAATTTCGACCACCTGGGTTTCTTTAACGTGCATTGACATCGCACAGCACACTGGCGCCTTGCTTTTCGCCGGGATTCAATCCCGCGTCCTTGGGAACAGTAGTTGAGCGCCGTAACCACTGCGCCATGCCGGCGGGGCTGTATAAAATCGAATGTCCCGACTGAGTACAATATGAGGCCCATTTAGAGTACAAAATGAGACGGTAAGAATCGAGGCAGAAAGCGGCTTTAATTGATTAGAGCCGCGACACAAAGCAATTTTAAACACGCATTGTGTCTTCTCCTAAAGTAAGGACTCATTGTTTATTCCTGTCTTAGATATTATTTCTTTCTCCCAATGAATGTTTGCATGCTTCATCGCTTCAATTATGCTGCTCAGGGGCCGAATGATCTCGATATGAATTTTTCATAGAACATTTGTTTCGCCATGCTGTGTATTCAACTCTGCAAACTTTATTTTTCCCGTTTTGAAATTCAAATTTCCAGCGACAAACCTCCAGGAGCATCAATAAGGTCGTTTTCTATGGAATCATTTATGATTATGACGTGCTCCGTACAAAGTAAACAACGTACTCGCTCAAAGCATTAGATGTGGTAGAACATGAGATGCGCGCTTAAATTAAAGCACCTTGCGGAAGTTTTCCCCTGTGACACCGCCACAGCAGTTTTTATTTTTGGGAATGGCTGTCATAAAAAGAAAACAGAAGTTGGCTTCCTGTTCTACCGCTACTTCTCCACCCCCTCCCCCTTCCACCTCTTGCCCTTGCGCTAATCGATGCTCGCTTGTGAATAATCGACCTGTCTCTTTCCTGCCTGGCTAACTCGTTGTTTAAACAACGTTCTCAGAATAAAGCAAATCTATGCACGGATCCATCTTTCCTATCCTCGCCTTCGCTTTTTGTCGTGGCTTCCATGAAAACTTAGGACCATTTTTCTTTCATTTCAGAAACCGCCCCATTGCAGCTCACGTCTTTTAACTCTGAACCCAAATTTCTCATCTCCGCACAAAAATCGCAGAACAAAACAAATATGCAGGGAGTTCTTTTCTTTCCTAATTGATGTTTTCTACGTTACGGTTTTGTACGTACGCGAGCATGGCTGCGGAGACTTTTTCGAATTATTCCACAGTGCAGACCAACTATTTTCTTGTGCGCTATCCGTTTTCTTCTTTGACTCATTAGCCAAATTTTGTTTTCCTTCGTGCGACAACGGGGGTCTAAAGTAATTAGGTTTCTGTCGTCCTCCTACGCGTGCTCTGAATTTTGACCACACGAGAAGCGCATTCGCACGCTTAGTTGAGTTCACGTCATTGACCTCTGCTTCTGACAATGTTTGCATTCCACGTGCCGCTTAAGACTCCAACTCATAGAGTAGACATGTCTTGTCCATTTTTATTTTTATGGGTTCCAAGAAAAACAGGCTTTACTTAACTCACTTTGATTTCGTCGCCATGTTTTCCTTTCACTGTCATCTCACATCGTAAAATATGCAAACGTTTGCGAAGACGTGCCACGCTGCCTGTTCATTTAATTTTTTTTAATTATGTCGATATAGCCTTGTTTTTAGTGACTTTTTGTGTAGTATGCGTGGTGGACTGAAAGATAAAACAGCAGGTTGTTGCCGCAATAGGGGTGCTGGCGAGAAACGAAAATAAAAAAAAAAAGAAAGTACACTTGGACATCGCTATATCGATCATAATCCTAGATCGCTACAATCGATCAGTTTACAACACAAAAAAGACATAAAGAAGGAATAGGCCCTGGGGAGCTCCTCGGACATCCCATCATTTGACATGTATTTTTTATCAATTGAAGTTATAGACCAGATGATTATATTGAACCTGCAATTAATTTATCTGCTCATTTTGTGCAATTTGAAGTTGTAACATTGTCTCCCTACGTGATGTGGCAGACTGCACTACAACATTTCAGAAATGGGGAACGACCCTATCTGTATCGTTGAAAATACCAGTTTGTCTGATCAATTCCTGGCTACTTTGGAGCATTTATAGCCAGCTTCATTATTGGCATGCAATATAAAGCAATAAATACCACACATTATTTCCAATCCGTTCAGTCGCGCTAAACGATGCGCGTGTCCTGCCCTCTGTAGGTATAGTGTACACATCGTCGCACTCTTAATCTCAGCTATATGTCGCCTACACGCGCGCCGTAACTTTTAATGACGCACCTGTAAGATACTCGAATTTGATGTTGCCTAGCGTCTGAGGAATACGGTACGTCTAGAGCACTTTCTTCATAAGGCTCACGCATGCTTGGCCCACTGACGGTGCCAAGCGGTTGCGAAAGGCGTCAGTTTATCAGGGCATAGAAAAATGTGCTGGCTGCTTCGCTTCGATGCTGAGAGGAACAAGTTTCTTATCAACGTGCAGCCCGCAATTGCTCTATGCTGATATATGAAACTATACTATACTACGTTTTTTAATTTATGTTTAATAAGAGTTATATATTGCAAAGGCAACACGATTGACCAACTGCTAAGCATTTGACCAAAGAGGTACAAGTTGGCACACAGGGGAATCCTAAAAAGCGGCTGCGATGAATGCCATTTTCATACCTGTCACAACCGCACAATAAAATGTTTTCACTGCTCCTTTCTTTCGGTATGTGACCTAGTTTAAGCGTGTGTTCCCGTGAATGCACATCACAAAACAGATGCATGACGGAAAGAAGCTGGAATTTCTTGTGGCGGTATATAAACCCAGATTCCAGAACCAGAAGCCAGGTTCAGCGACTTAAAAGAACATTTCCGCTTCGCTTACCTGCGATGTGGCGCTCATAGGAAAAATTCCTTCTATCGTACGGCGCTGCCGCAACAGTTGGCGCGAGCCGCCACCCTATTAAGAGCCTTATACATAAGGACAGCAGAGAGAAAACAGAGTAGAGACTTTAAGCGGGAAGAAATAACTGAACGGAGGTTATCTGATTGGTGGCTAATTCACGCCAGGAGGAAAATTTCACCCTGCACAATATACAGATTAGGAGTGGCGTGTTGTGAGGAAAAGTACAGGTGCGGAAAGAAGTAAATGGAGCACCCAGCCCAAGAAAAAACTGAGGGTCAGTGCTGCCTATACGAGCCAGCCGAAAGCAGGAAATCATCATGCGCACCTTCACACCCCTGCCGGCGCAACCTTGATTTTGCTGTGCATGCGTTGTCACTAGCGCGACGGCGATAATTATGATCGGATGGTCGCGCACTAGGTTAAATATCATCATCATCATCATCATCATCATCATCATCATCATCATCATCAGCCTTACTATACCGATTGGTGGCCTCTCCCATATTTCTCTAATTAACCCAGTCCTGTGCTAGCTGCTTCCACTTGACCCCTGCGAACTTCTTAACCTCATCCGCCCATCTAACTTTCTGCCACCCCTGCTACGCTTTCCTTTCCTTGGAATCTAGTTTGTTACCCTAAGCGACCATCGGCTATCCTCTCTTCGCACTACGTGTCCTGCTCGTGCCCATTTCTTCTTCTTGATTTCCACTAGGATGTCAGTAACTTGAGTTACTTCTCTGACTCACTCTGCACGATTCCGATCTGATAATGTTACCCCAGCCATTTTTCGTTCCATAGCCGTCAGCCCTTAATGTTAATGTTTGGCCATAAATACACTGGGTAGAAAGTGCCTGCCTACAGAATATTTCAGCAGGAGGTGTCAGCATACCAATAACATCGATAGGCAGTCAACTGTCAACTACTAATTGCATAATAGTTGTTAGTTATGGTCATCTCAATGATGACTTCCAATCTGAGGTGGCCACGCTGAAAAATGAGGAAAAAGCAGCCCCAAAGTTTCACGTGGTCCGAGCTTCACCAAATTTGGTGTCCAACCGCCTCCTATTCTCTGGGATCTGAGATGACATCTTGAAATAGTCGTGCAAAGCCTTAATCTGTTCGAAATGAACTTCTGTATCGAAATGATACACTATCTGGAAAGATTGAGAGCCAGAACACACAATTCAGGACTCTTCGTGCTGCTGCGGTTTCTATGAAATTGCAATTTAGTTGAAAGAATCCCCAGCGAAATGCGCGCGCCGAGATGCCCTTTTTCTGGGAAGGGCACCGGTCAAATCATTTAACGTGTCAGATTGAAATGACGTTGGTTGTCACAGCTCGTATATCTTCCATACTCTTCGCCAAGCAGCAAGTCCGGGGTTGGCGTGCCCAGTTACCAGGAGCCGCAATCCATAGCTTCAGTTTGATGTGATCACCATGATCACATCAGATGAACGCTGCGAGCTGCCAGTTGCAGAAATTACAATGTAACTGGTCCTGCCTTCAGTGATAATGATCGAGACTTGCCACACGCACCGGCCATACTGCTGGGTGCATCGTGCAACCAATTTTGAGAGGCTGTGGGTGGTGTGTGAGTGTCCCAGTTGCTTCCTGCGAACGTTTGAAATGAATACGAAATCAAATTTGGAATTAAGCGATGCGGGCCGCGATTGTCATTCTCGTAATAGTCTTGGGGTCTGCGGCTGTGCCTTCACTGGTTAGACCGGAAGAGCTAACGAACACGCGATCCAGAGCCTCGTACTGTGAGTAGATTTCTTAAAGTTTGGTTTAAGGAGGTAATTTGCTCTGCTCGCACTGTTTTGGGAGGCACCTTCTCGAATTGCAGGAAACAAAATAGGCAGGTCAGCAGCTTGTCCGCGGAGGGTAGGTGAACACTATAAACTCCTCTTCCTGGTATATATGCATATACGAACCCAGTTAATATTCTCGCATACGATCTTCGGCTCACTACTGTGCGAAATTTGGGGGTCCTGTGGTGCAAATTTGACGTTTGCCCACTTAAACTTTGAGGGCACCACTGATCTGGCCATTGTCAAATCGAACTAGATACCAAATTTGAAGTTCGAACCGTGTCAAATTTTTGGGATTCAGTCTGCATCAGTGATGAGTTGAGCAATAGCTAAGAATCAGTATAGCAATTAGTAGTTGTCGATTACCTCCCTATGGATTTTATTGGTATGCGGAGACCTTCTGCGGAAATATTTTGAAGACAGGTACTTTGTGTCCATATTAATGTTCAAGCATTAAGAGTAACTGTATTACGCGAACCCAAATCTGCGCCGGCACGTCGAGTTGAAGCACATTTGGTCGACAGCGGGATACAAATGAATTCGCGCGCTAATAAAAGTTCAAAACCGAAAACACGTGGAAATCACCGGCGGAAATGCGTCTACTGCTGTCTGAATGAAGCGGCTTAAATGTATCGCAGCCCATGCTGGCCCTGCTATGAAGACAGAGGTCCGCGCATCTGAAACGTCCGCACGCCTCGATGAGCGCGACGATTCCGATCATGATTACTATTATCACGTAAGTGACGCCGCTACAGTGACAAGGCATGCGCAACGAAGGTAGGGTCGCCCCGGCAGGAGGTGTGTATGTTCACCACGAATTCCTCCTTCAGTCGGCTCTGCTAGGCGGCTCTGACCCTCAGTTTTTTTTCTTGTGTTGGGCGCTCAGTTTACTTCTGTCTGCACCTGTAATGTCGTTGTGATGCTGAGGAGCATAAGAAAGCGATGCGAACGGGGCGTGATAACGCTATCGCGTTGATGTCTTAAAGGAAAAGTTGAACCGTATCCTAATTCTGTATTTTTTTTGCTTGAAATGGTGCCATGAATACGCGAATGAAGCTTATAAAAGACCCACAAACATCTTGAAGAGCGGTTCCCTGTAACCAGGAGTGTGGGCTAAGGAGTGTAGGGCTCTAAGACTTAAATTCAACACTTGAGGCTATATAGAGTCAAAAAGTTGGGACAAGCGCATTTATAGAATTAATGTTGCTTAGAAAGGCGTCTCGCGTGTCCTAGGAGTGCGCCATAGCAACGAATATATCAGTCGATAAACACTTCGGTCCTGTGCTGTTTTCTGCTACATAATAAAAAAGGTCCCACCAGTTTTATATTGTAGTCTTAAGCACGTAGTGCGAGTGCTCTTTAACATGGCAATACGGCAGCCATGTGTTCTCTATCTATTGCGCAGGGATGAAAGTCGATGAAGACGATGACGTGCAATAGGTAGTGAGAGATAGGGAGAGTCAAACACGTTGAGGGTTGGGGGAAGTATTGGGACAGTTCTGTCGTAGAGCCGACTTATTTAGGCAGTGTGCGCAGTTTGGCGATGTTCATGTCATATGGTTCTACGTGTCTACGTGGCATCAGAAAAAGGGATAAGCGGCGGCTTATCGTTCGACTGACAGCCATAGTGTAGCAAAATATTTTCCTTTATTCAATGTTTTGAAATGTGGTATAAGATGGGGGTTGTCAAAGGTTAAAGTAAGTCGCGGAGGCTATTGTCCTTTACAAAACGGAGCAGGCTCAACTGTTTGCGTTGTCCGTTAGTCACAAGCTTAGAGTTTCCTTAAGCCCAACCACGTGCAGTCGCCTTTGTTCTGAGGTCGGTATTTCTGGACAACATTCATAAAAGGAGGCGAATTCCTACCTCATCGGCTGGCCTTGAGCACTCAGAACATATGTTCTGCGCTGCATCTTTCTTAAAAGCCCCATCGGTACGCCACTAACGTGGCAAGGGCCGTCCAAGCCCTAATCCCTATAAAGGATACTTCCGCTGATCTTGTTATGTTTTTAGAGAATTCGGGTTAAGAACACAGGTGAATAAAGAAATGTTCATTCGTCCTTAAAGAGAACGACAGACTAAGAAGAGCGGAGCTGATTTCAACAGGGCGATTTGTGGGCGAGGCACTCGTGTTGAAGGCTGGGTGCGTAAGGACGTCTGCTTTCTTCTGATCAATAATCTGGGCATCTTCTTGTATCAAATGAATGTGAACGTGCTTTATTATTTTCATAATAAGACCATGGTTCTCCTGCGTAATGCTGAGTGTTTTGTTGTTTAATAGCCTCTAAAACGTTGGGGTAAATATGAGCTTCTGTTGTAGATAGTGGGGTATTTATATACTCCGTTAGCTTCAGGGGTAGCGTAATGCTCCATTACACATGCGTCCGAGTGGTCCGCTACGCACTCCTGAGATGAGAATAAATCCCAACGTGTTCGGCTAGTAGCACTAAAATTTACAAAGGCAACCAGTGTTCAATGTTTACGTCAGAGTGAAATAACTATATCTGGATGCGTTTTCTATTTTGTTAGCATCAAATTGGCATCATATTGCCACGTTGCAGTCTTTGACCTCACTCTGCGCTGATCGCGAGCGTGTGCCTCCTCGAGGTGAAGGAACCGAAGTTTTCTCGTTGATGCAGACCCTGACCAGTTTGCTGCCGCTCTGTGCACTGTGACTTACTTCTCTGTCCCGCGGTAATATCTGTCCAGTCTTCCCTCCGTGACATCTGGTGGCAGGAGCTGGTTAACGTAACCCATGCTCCGAATAATACCTCCAACTAGCCAAGACTCCAGCTCTACCGGATCTCCTACCATTGAGATTACGCCCACCCATCAGTGTAGCCGACGGCTTCGAGGCCTTGAGCCCGAATTCGTGCCTCTGCAACTTCACCCTAATGCGAGGACGCCACCATCTTCTCCAGCACCACCTTCGGCGACCACTCAAATACCCATCATGAAGCAGGTCGATACTACTGCGCCATCCTTCGTATCGCAGCAGCCTTTTCAGGTAGCGACCCGGAAAACTGAAAGAGTACTGGAAAAGGAAAAAAACTGGAAAAGTACTTTTTGTTATCGTGAAGAAATTATTTTCAAACAATCGCGGTGCGCACCTAGCTCGCCATGCGCGCTGTCACTTCTTATGGTGACGAGGCTCGTGGCAGTCCCGTAAACTTTCTCGTGTTGTCTCAGCGGGCAACAGGAATGCTAGAAGACAGCCTTAAAAGGTCATTTGCTGGAGCCGATGCTTGTAGTGCGTAAACAGTAGAGGGACGTTTTAATGACTACTGCAACAGAAGAGGCACTTTACCTTTTAAGACAAGCTCACCGTGATCTCTTAGCAAAGGTGCTTTTTTTTGTGGACCATGAAAGTACATAAAAATAAGTGTTCCTCTTGCTTGGGTTGCCTCTTTCTGCCACCGACCTCTCCAGCCGTGGCTCTTGCAAGTCACTATTGATGTACGAACGGGTACGCAGTTGAGTTAAACACGTGATTTCGACGGCAAGTTTCGAATTCGCCGATTGGTATATAATATGGGTGTATGATGGTTATATGATGACTAAATAAAGTTGATCGCACCTGAGGTTACCAATAGATGGACATGTAGTAAGTAGGAGGCACACAGTACTGTAATAAAAAAAACGAAACGTGTTATTGTACAATTGGGAACCCTCTTTTAGCGATGCGACCGTTCCAGTGGCGTACAAGTATTATATTGGTTTTTATATACTTAATTTTCGCTCCTGAATGCAATTGTTTCCATTTCCGAGAGGAATAGTGCCGTGGAAACCTTTATAACTTGGTTTCGTTTATGGAGTCTAACATGCCAAGCGACTCAGGCTAGAGAAAACGCAAAACATTAACCATTTCTAGAGCGGAATATTTCAGAAATAGTGACGTCATTGAAGTTGCATCTCTTTAGAATAAAGAGCATACATTCATGTTCACAAATGCCGCCGTAGGCGCCTATGCGAGCTAACATGCTTTAACAAAAACTGTGACAAGTTGCCCGCAATTAAACACTTTCCCGGATTTTCGAAAATGAGTCCGCAAATAAAGTTTGTGTTTTTGCAAAAATAATGCTTGTGCCAGCCTTGTCGCAAAGATCTTCAATCTATACAATTTTTTCGCGCTGAAAAAGAAAAAGCTAAATTTACCGCGTCTCCTTCGTCTGGAATGACCCATGTGTGCGTAACAAAATGATTACGTCTTGGAATACAACAGGCATCATGTGTTCATCACAAAATAAAAAAAACGTGCTTGCCAATATTCATAGCCAGAGCACCACAAACTTAACTCTGGAGTAATCAGAGGCACCTGATAATTGCTATATCTTAGACTACTGACCTAAATTTGAAATTCACCTTAAGTGGCAACATTATCAGGGGCCCATTTTGAATACGCTTTCCTATATAAAGACTGACATATTAACACGAGCCACCTTTGCGATTTAATCTACATTTAAAGTTTACATTGTTTTCCTTGCCGTTCTAAGTAAACGTTTAGAAATTCGCGAAGTTCTTTAGGAATGCGCCACATATCTTAAAAACTGTTTGCTCCAAGACACATCTCGCTCTTAAACTGACTTAAGCGCCGCCATCATTTTTAAAGCGACATGTTCGATATCCTCATTCTAGACAAACTTCGACATCGGCATTGGAGTAGTGGGTGAAATACAGTATAAAAACATAGCATGTTCGAAACAGTGAGTGCGTGCGCAATATTGTTAATATATGTATAGCATTAGCAGGTCACTTCCGCCAAACCAGCACCCAGCTGGGGTGGGGTAGTGGTTAGGGAGCTGTACTACCATGACGAAGGTTGCGGGATCAGATCCCGGCATTGGCGACTACTTTTCGGTGGAGGTGAAAAGCTAAGCGTCCGTGTGCTTTGCGATGTGAGTGCACGTTAATGAACCCCGGGTGGCCGAAATTTCCGTAGTCCTCCACTATGGCATCTCTCATAGCCTGAGTCGCTTTGGAACGTTAAACCACATAAACCAAGTCAAACCAACCAAATCTACCAAACCAACACCTTCTTGGTAGAGTAGTGTTAATAAAAAAAACTATTCCGCAGTGAACAAAAATATTAGTGTACAATTATTTGCATAACTTGCTGAGAAATCTATATCGCTAAAGTCTGAAATGCATTCAGCGTGCATCTCCTGCTCCGACACTGCTGCCTGCTGCACAGGCTGAATTTATGCGGTAGGCAGTACGCCATCTTCAGCGACGTACAATGCGCGGTGGCCATCTATGCTTGCGGAGAGCTTCCACTGCGTTAGGCACAAGCGGAGTTGGTTCTGTTTCCTTACAATCTGTTACGTGGAGCGCTCTAAATAGGGACGTCTACATCGGGCGAATAGTAGCTGCTGTCAACTGACGGGCTGCCAGGCACCGCACTCTGGTCGTATTACGCAACCAGCCGCCTGCCAACAACCGGCACACATGTCTGCGCATCTGTCAATTCGGCCTTGTCAAGTTGTATCAGGACACCACACAACACGTCGACACAAAACACGCCCATGCGACAGGGTATCATGACGTCACAGATCCACGACGACAGTGGTCTCCGGATATCTGCTCCCAACTAGGCTTCCATCCTCTGCAACCTAGCACAACATGGGCTATCAAGTGGGGTCTCGCTGGGTCCGATGTGGGCAATGCGAGTCAGCCCTTGTGGGCACTATGTCGTTTCTGCCTTTGGACAGAAACCGCATGTGGGCACTTCTGGTGAGGATGCCCAGATTCCTACCCCATTGTCAAATATGCACATCCCGCCTTTTCCTCCGATGGTCCTACTGGACAGATTCGAGATGTAGGTTCTGGATGTAGGTTCACCCTTGACTTCGGTTAGCCCCTCCCATTACGACATAAGCTCGATGCAATTTTACAGGAGCAATACCAGTTTGGGCTTGCTCACAGCTATTTTTAGGGGGCCGATGTAGGTAATTGATTTGTAGCTCTTGTCGAAGTTCTCCCACTAAACACTTATGGCCGCAATGCTTTTTATTTTTATATCTTGTAAGTAGACCGCATGAGATTTGCAATTTCATAGGGTTATTGTAGTGTGACTGGCTTGATCAGAACATAGTTAAGCAGTCAACATTTGCGTTGTGAACTGTAATATTCTAAATAGTGCTACAAGTTTTTCAGGGCGGCCACATAAGGAGTAACTATTACGCCAGTGTAATGTCAGCCATTTTACCTCAGTTGAGATGAGCGCGTGAACCGAAGGCATGAGATTATTTTAGCCGACTAAGCTGTTTACAATTATTGCACAAATCATCTATAATGCCAATTTAGGGCAACATTTATTGCAAATAGAGGATAAAAGGAATATGTGCACTGTACTACGCAGACGCCGAGGCGTTCAGATCCGCTGCGGCCAATGTATGACCGACAGGTCACTCAATCATCATCCCCATTTTGGCTAACACTGCTTTTCGCAAAAGGAACGTGCAGCGCCTTTGTATGGGAAGCCCCACTTGGGCTAGGTGTTCATTTCGCACTAGGAGCCCACCTTACAGTTGCATATTTCTTCAAAGTTCCTACAAGGGACTGATTTAGGTCACACGTGGGTACTCGCATCATCTAGCCCCATCAGAGCCGATGTGGGAGATAAAGCGGGTTAGCTTAGGTGGCCTCACTTGGGATTCACGAGGGCTTGTCTATATTGAGCTCCCTAATTCATACTCCACCTGCCCTAAGTAACTTACAAATGGCGGAGTGGGGTAGCATGCGAGTGCGCCCGTTTTTTGCCCCGCTACGGAGTTGTAGACCCACGCCGATTAACGCGGGTGGTCTCGATGGAGAACGCATTTAGGTTCGAAGTGGCTTCAAATATCGAACAAGGGACTATTGTGGTCTAGTTGCAGAACTTGGGTCTAGGGTAGCCCAAGCAACGCCGATGTTGGACCCATTTAGCATGAACAAGGGCAAGCTCCATTTGGGTTTGTCCTTGTTCGTGCTATATGGGCGTCTACACTTGTGCCCCACCAGGAACAGATGCATATGTATTATGATGGTTTCACCAGCTGGGTTTGCCTACATTGGACCGGCAGGGGCCCTACACCCTGTGCTACGTGAGATCGAACATTACTCGAGTAAAAAAACTAGAACGTGCATCATTTAGTTTCGCGCTCAATATGCACTCATACATTTCTCTGTCAGATAAAGCAATGTAAATACTGTCGAGTGCACTAAAACAATGAGCGTTCGCTTATATAAACAAAGTTCCGTTTCATGGATTATAGTGCTCAAAACGCTGTCTCAGATAAAATGAAGAACCAGACCCCCCCTTGGACAAAGAATGCGCTCTTGCCGCCAGCGAAGGGATAAAACTGCTTTTTCTCATAACCCCGTAATTCCTTCGAAAGAAAGCATCGACTCGTTAAGAAACAATAACATATTCTTGAGGCACCACCCAGGAGTTGACGCGACAGCGTCCGTGTTTTTCCGACACGTCTACCGACTCTTGCAAGGTCATGGCAGCAGCGCCCTTTGTGTGGAGCAAGCTGTATAAGTATGTTCGTGGCGCTTTACACCGCCTGAAGCGATCAACACGCGCGAAAGCACTGCATGGCAAGGTTTTAGCGGGCGGTTTGGCACTGAAAGACTGGCACCGAACTTAACAAAGTGGTAACTGAATTTAGTTAGCTTGAAATTTCTGGAAGGAAAAGGCGTATTACTTCAGTGCGGTTCAGTCAATCATAAACAATGAGTGAGGAGAAAGGGAAAAAAGGCCGCGCACGTGGCTTGGAACATGCTCCCCAACTTCCGTAGCGGTTCGACACGGCGATGACAGATTACACACCAAAAAAAAACTAAACAAAAAAAATCAAGAGAACACATGGAAAATGCATACATACAATATCTTCACAATAAATCACTAGTATAGTCTCTTCTGTACTGTCATACACAGACAAAGGACAGCAGATTGATTACGTCACATCATTACTTTGTATTTATTTGGGGTTGTATTCTATTGATTATTTTGTAAGAACATATTTGTGATATTGTTATATGAATTGGCGAGTATGAATACATTGCTAAAAGTGAGGAATGACGGTAAAACATATCTTAATGTTTCAAGTCTTTAAGTCGTGCGTGGGCAATGTACCGTCTTTGCCAACAGTAACCAGGCTGCGCGCTCCACTTCTCAGTCCGGTAGTAGAGAATTATATTAGTGTTAGTAATCACAGTGTCTTGTCCATGAAGAATGGTATTTTCCCGTAGGTTAGCCAGGCGCATTTAAAATGTGGTGTCACTGTGTACTTATTATTATACGCGAATCACGCGATACTGAGGGATGACCCTTGCCACCTTAGTGCGATACTTTGAACTTTGAACTATAAAAAGGAAAAAAAAAAACTGGTATGCGCTAAATGTGTGCCACCTATTAATATACTCAGTGAAGGTTTTGCGATAGCTCACCTCTGGGTGCACACCTGTACGTATAATTACCAGCATAAATATGAAGGTACATCAGCACTTCATTTGAATCTCTAACACAAATCAACCTTTCTTAGATTGCATAACACCACGATTTAAAAAAAATAAATAAATAAACGTACCTTTGGCAATATCTATTTTAAACGGCATTCATGGGCGCTTGTAATAAAAAAGCCAGAATTCGACTAATGCTAGAAACTAACGCTTGATTGCGTATTACCCACCAACTTCTAGCTCTGGAGAAGGATGTTGGCCATGTTTTCACTGAATCCACAAAGGTTATTTCGATGACAAAGCATAAATTGCTACTTCAGAGCCGTGCGCAAAGATGTATCTCACAGCGACAACGGCAAGGTTATTGCATAAACATGATGCACCATGTATAGTGCAAGGTCGGAGTAAAATGTATAGTGCAAGGTCGGAGCAAGGTCGGGTCGGGCGCAGCGCAAGGAAACGCGAAACGTGGCCGAAGCCCGCGAAGAGCACAGATGTTCCTCGTCCGCTTTTATTTTTCCCTGCTATGTGCTGCATACTGGTAGCAGAGCCGCGTTGGTGGCAGGTGGCCTTGTGGAGAAAGACACCTTTCTTCACTTTGTTATGATTTTTACGATGAGGGCAGAAGGCGGGGGGGGGGGGGGGGGGGGATTCCCGAGGAGCGTGAGATGAGGTGGACCTATAGGGAAAAAAGTTTGTTCTTCACCGAGCCTTCATATGTTAGCGTGCGCGGAGCAAGGGTCTTTGTACATTTATGGCCAACATAAGCAGTTTTTTTTTTCCTAAAACAGATGGCAGGTTCTTCCTACGTAAGGCAGAAATCGCTCGTATTTAGGCGCTGCAGCCTGAACACCGGCCATGAGTGAGAAAAAAAAACAACAACGAGACGACTTTCGCTGTGACATTGGGATTAACAGTGGCCATGACTGTAAAGAGCGTAAAGTTACCCATCTATTTCCGGGATTGAAGTGTATACCTCCTATCCACATCATGGCATCTGGGGTGAAAAACGTACTATACGAAGGAGCGCTACCATCATGAAGTCGACGCTATAGACACTGTTTTAATTCATTCGCAGCAAACAAGATATTGCACTGCAGTGGTGGAGCAATTATTAGGGACACGAAATATTGGAGAACTTCATCAAATAGCCCCTTTCCTAAAGCGTAGGTGGCCACGTTTTATCACCAGGTTTTGCCTTCGGTTTAATTGCTTGAGTGCATTTTCTTTGTCAGTCCACTCGCATTTCGACATAGTCACTAGTGAGCTGTCCTGGAGTTTTAAACAACGTCGCTCTTAGTACGAGAGAAAAAGCGCAATACCAGAGCTTTTTAGTTTTTAATAATGGCTAATCAACAGTAGCTGGAAAATCTTAGCGCGGTTTATGAAAACCAAGATCAATTTCACGAACCTTCTTTAAATGCTAGAAAAGCAACGCTTTGTCCAGGCCACCCTAATGAAAAAACCCAGTATTATAATGGAGTGTTTTTATTTATTGTGCAGTAAAAGACCACAGGAGTAGTGGCGTTCGCGCTTTTCTGGTGTGAACATTTACTTCGTAGCTGTATTGATAGGCCGCCAGGAGAACCATTACAACAGGGAAGGAAATACTCGCAGTTGATATTAGTGAGAACAGGGGTGAAGGTCAACACCAGAACTTCACAAGGAAACAAAAATTGTTGCGTGTCAATCGTGCTACGCAGCAACAAAACAATGCCTGCCTGGGTAACTATTTATTTGTTTCCCGAGCTCTGATGCTCTGTCCATATAGAGAAACCGGCTTAAGAGCACATAAATTGCACATTGTCGTTAAATACGTCCTTGAATAGAAGCGTGGAGTTAAAATTTCAGAGCCTTTGCACTGCTAGAAAACAACTCAAAGAAAAAGAAACTTGTGTTGGGTAGTCTGACGGCATCTCCCAACTGAAGGCACTTTTAGGCGTTAGCTGCTTTAGCCCAAATATAGTGCCAGCGATGAGTGCCAGCGATGACTTGTTAAAGAATGGCGTCAGCTGGTGCTCCGGCCGTGTGCCGCAGAGACATCATTGTAGTTCTCCCGAATTCGCCTCGAGGCCATCTATGCACACTCCTGAGTAGATTAAGGCGCCCAAGACCGCCTGTGTACGCACCATTACACGGAAGCTCAGAGTAACGAAGCTCGGGCGGCCGATGCCTGCATGACTTCTGCGCGCGAAACGAGAGGCCCGGGGCGTTCAAAGGAAGCCGGCAAAGGCACCGCGAGAGTGCGCCGCCGAGGGAGAACAGAAGTCGCGCGACGCTGATTCCACGAAAGAAGTTTCCGCCAGCGCCTAATTCGTTCAAGACAAATCAAGAAGTCGCCTCCACCGAGACCCGCGAGATTCCCCCTTTCGCGTTAGCCTGCGCTCGGCGTCTCCGCCTGGTGACGCTCTGCCTGCTTGGGTAGCAGGCGTTCTCTCTCCTTCATACACTGCAGTCTAGTAACCAGTCCTTTCTCTCCCTCTCTCTTCTTTCTCTCGTCAACTTCTTTCTGTCTTCTCCATCCACGACGTCTGTTCTGTCCTCGATTCCTCTTCGGGAAATTATCGGTCTTTTTGGGTTTCTTTCCTCGCACTTCCTTCTCCCGACGCGTCCCGACTTTCCCTGCGCGAAGCGTAGATTCAATTTAGGATGTCCATCTCGTCTGATCAGAGCAGCGCTGACGTTCTTTTCCCGTATCGTTTGTCCTCACGTTTCTATAGTTCTTTGCACCACTGTTGACTCTGTATTACTCTTCTTGCGGCTGTACCTGTTTTGGGTCTCCTTTCCACCGACATCTTTGCGTCCAGAAAAGCAGCCGCTGGTCACTTTTTCTCCCCCTTATTCTCTTAATCCATTGCGGTCGGCGGGTGCGGTCGAGCTACAGCCGTCCATTCGTCCTTATTGGAATTGCAGTACACCTCTTCGCCTAGCCCTCCCCCACGATTGCAGGATTATTTTTGGTCTATTTGTTTTTCTCACCGCCTTACGACCTTGAGAAGCACACTGAGGTTAGATATCGTCGTGAGATCACTTTCATCTTTAAGTGATTGGGAAGCCCTTGGTCGCTACATTCTTTTTGTTTATTCAGACAACGCTTTTTTACTTACTATTGGCTTTCAAAAAGCTTTTTCCTTGCGTGTGCACGAATTTTCTCTCACAGTTTTGCCTGCACTGAAATAACACCTTGAGGAGGTTAAATGCTCAGCCTGGCTTGGTAAGGCCTTTTTTGTAAACCTTTTGCTTTTTGATAAGCTTTGTTTATTTAAACTAGCCTCGTTCTCTAATTTAGAGAAATGTGGTATATGAGAATGCAAGAAAGTATGCCATAAACAGTGGGTTGACCTCCTGATTTCCTGGTTTAGGCATAATCACACTTGCTTGCTGTAAGAAGCCTTCAATGTCTTCACAACACGAACCGTATTTGCATCTCATTACACCTTCGCAGCTCTCGGTAGTACTTTATTAATGCGAAATAAGTTCTAGCCTTGTACAACGAATTTAGCCGATTTTTCGATTCCCTAACTACCGAAAATCAGGCAGTTTTGTACACAAGGTCATACTGTGACTAGGTATGAGTGACCATGGCTATACTGTTTATGGCCTTGGTTAAGTTCGACGTCAAAGCTAACTAGCGCTTATTGGGCCAAACAAAACACAAGATATGAAATGAAGTCTGAGCGCATCTGAAACCACATGGGCCTAATTACGCCATGCTAAGCCTAACCGAACTAGTAATGTATGCTTAGATAAGCCTAATCATCATCAGCCTGACTATACCCACTGCAGGGCGAAGGCCACTCCCATATTTCTCTACTTGACCCGGTTAAGCCTAATAGGCGAAGCTGAGTCTACATGTTTTATATGTATTCATACTTAGAGCTTGCTCTTAAAAGGCACCTGAAATTCTGCATGTAGTAAAACTTTAATGCAAGAAATCTGCAGTGGTAGTCTTTGGGAGTATTTGAGTCAAGTTTGAAAGTTTTGAGTAGAGTCGGTAATTTACGAACAATTTTTAACAAGCGCTTCTGGCGACCGTTCGAATCCGATTTGAGCGGCACATTCCCGCGCGTAAATCTTTTCATTGACGTCATTAGCGCAGGTAGGCGCGCCCGCTCATTGGACGCTCCGAGTAAAGCGGGCGGGACTGGGCATGGTGGAACACCTTCGCGACTTGTTTTCTTGCCTGCATGCGTGGCATTATTTTCGACTTCCCATGTGATGGCTGCTATTGAGGGTAGCTTAAACATTTTTGTGTTGCGGAGAGGATTAATGGGATACCCATTGCTCGTGTTCGTTTTATAATTTGACTAAAATATTTTCATGGGCCCTTAAACAATGGCTTGTCTCTTTACCTTACTGGCTTTCTTTTATATCTGTGTGAGCAAAGGTAAATAGTATGTACTCCTAATGCATTAGAAATAAGTATAGCTCCTATCGCCTGCTTCAATAGCAAGCTACTACCGAAAACGACTAACTTTTAGAGGCCTTGACCTATACACACGCTCAGAAGTCGCTTGAAACTTACCCTTATAATGCGCACACTGAAGAGCAGATCGAATATCATTACGGTCGCCGTTCGACAATACCGTCTGTCTTGAAATAAAATTTCATTGTATTTGCCGACGGTCTCACTTGATGCACATCCAATAAATCATTCATTCATCCATTCTGACCCTGTTTCTTTAATCCCGTTTCCGAACAATAGAACAGGAACCAAGTATATATATCTGCATAACCGCAGGTCTGCGGCAACCTAAAAGGTATACAAAAACGCTCAGTGTACCAATTCAATTTGGAAACCACGAAGCGCAAACACGGAAGAAACAGTCACTCGATTCCAAACCGCAAGAGGGCGCACCCCTTTGATCTGGGTGTGGGCGCTTCTTAAGAAACATTATTTTATTTTTTGCGCACATTTTTTAGGTAGCGAATAAATAAAAACCCTTGTGGAATGCAGCAGCAATGCTGTATTATGCTCAGCGCTCCTAGCTCCATGAAAGAAAACGAAATCAAGGAATGTTTCCTGCGAACTGGACGCCACTAGAAAGCGGGAGCATAAGTGCCCCGCAGTTCTCTTGATAAAGTTTGAAACGAAAACTCCAAAAGCAATCAATCACAGCATTTTCATCGCGTACAATGGTTGAAAATCTAGATGTATGTGTGTATCTTATATGAGCAGAGAAAATAGAGTTTCTTACGGAAAATGCTGCAACCTCACAATTTCTGCTTAGTGAAGCAGAAATATGGCTAGCATGAATGAGAAGAAACATTATCTGTAGACATTGATCTTTAAAACAAAATCAGCATGACATGAAGGGTCGAGATGACTAAATGTTATTTCCAACGAAAAAAATTGCACATGAAGAACACTTCGGCATTCCAGCCAAAATATGAGTATGACTTTATGAGAATGTCAACATATAGTTGCAAAAAAAAAATGCAATAAGACCACTGAGCTCGCAGTGAGGGCTAACAAACGAACAATTAAGTGGCAGAAGCTTAGGCATCTTTGTACATGCTGCAAAGCAATACAAAGTGCAACCTGGACAGGGAAAGTGTCGACGCATTGCATTTTTGGACAGTGAACATGGTCACGAACAGATGCTCAGGCAAAAAAAGAGGGTTTCAACACTGCTGAACCGAATGTGGAGAAAAAGCTTTGGCTGTGAGTGAACGAGCATTTCATGGAACACAAACAGCGTTTTGATGAACGCAATAAAGTTCACCGGAATTCTATCCAGAACCTCCGTCATGCCCTGCAGGTGCGATTCCGGGGCACATTTCCCCGCTCCAGTCGGACAGCTCTCTGTGGCTTCGCGCGCATGCGCAGCGCCGAAACTACCCCTCTCCTCCTCTCCGCGCCAGCACGCTCATCTGCTGGGATGCCGCTACCATCCTCCTCCTTCTCTCTGTGACGAGCGCCACGTGCCTGAGTCAATTAGTGGCCCATGGAACACAACTGGCGTGCGCGAGCGGTTGGGCGACGGTCGTGTTGCGGCGAAGGTGACTGCGAAGCATACACCTGTGGCGGCAGCGCGCCTCCCCTTAAGGGTTCATTTCTAGCATGATTTCACATCCATTTCGGCATGCGAGAAGTGGAGATTCGCTCCATATGTGTGAAAGAGTATGCCACAAGCCCCGCCGAGGTAGCTCAGTGGTAAGACGCTCGACTACTGATTCGGAGTACCCGGGTTCGAACCTGGTCATCGGCGGCTCTGTTTCAAAGGAGGCGAAACGTAGATGCGTCATTTGCTTTGCGATATCGAACAGGTGGTCAGCGAGGTGGTCGAAAATACCCCGCAGTCCTCTACTACAACACCTCTTTCTCCTCCTCAGGTTTCACACCCGCCTTTCTCCCATATCTTCCGTTAGAGATAATTTCTAAGCGTAATTTGACCTTGAGCAGAGCGCTTGTAAGTGACCTCCAACAGAATGGATTATAGGCAGGAAAGGGGCAGTATTTTTCACATTTTCTTTGTGGGCAGCTAACCACTTCGTAGAGGTCATTTACAAGTCTGATTTGACTTTCATCCTTGTGTGCGAGAAGTAGAAAAAGAGCTCGAAGGTATGGTTTATAGGAATGAAAGGCGCAGTATCTGTGACACTATCTTGGCCGACACATAAACTGCACCGTAGAGGTCATTTCCAAAAATTATTGGACCTTCAGCTCTGCATGTGAGAAGTGGAACTTTGTTACAAAAACTCGGATAGGAAAGGTACCCTTCTACACCTTATTATCTGCATGCCATGTAATCCATGCGCGAGCCACTAACGTTGGCTCTTTCGAACAAAGCACGAATACTGGGATCCCACCCTATACCGCGAAACATTTATCTGGGCCACCACAAGGGATGCAGGTATGCGCGAACGAAAGCCCTATCCCGCAGTTTCGATACGAATTCAAATTTCCTGTAAAGTGATAGGACCAACATTCAGCACAAATACCGATGCGCTATGAGGTATTCCAGCGAAGTCATGGGCGCTATTTTATAGTTCAGGGTACAGCTTCATCAGTTCAAGTCGGAACAGATAAGGATAAGCCGATTAGATATGCTCACAGCTCACAGCTCACAGATATGCACAACCGAGTGGATAACAAAGTTGCATACCCCTTTAGTGGTAGCGGAAAGGGAGGAACTACGATGGTGTTGTGCGCCGACACCATTCAGCGAAGTCAGATAAGGGTGCTGTATCGCTATCCATTCCACGCGCAGCATAATCTAGCCGCCAAGACACCACACATAATGTAGTTACCTATTTTCGCGCCGCACATCGCGAGACAGAGACCCTTTAATGAACAGAGATTTTAGCCGGCGTTTAAATTTTGCTGACATGCTACTGTGTGTAGGAAAAGACTCACAGCGTGAAAAATGCCTGCGGGTAACATTTAGGGTGAACATAATGTTGTCTAAAAGTCCAATCTCTTTCAAGTACGCAAATAAAAAGTTCATTGCGAGTCTCTGTTGTCTAGGGCAGGCAAAGAGACCTAAAACAACGTTCATTGTTAAAGCCACTGGGGAGAGCTTTTCCATGCTATGTTCGTAGTACGCACGCTCGTCAGCGTACGCAGGACACTCAAGTAGGATATCCTGTACATTTTCAACTGAAGCATAGTTCTCACAAAGCGGACTGTTCATTTGACCACAATGGTATCGCAAGCTTTTGTATATGCGCAGTTCAGGTGGAGTCGGTGGTAAAGAGTTTCTAGTTAGCGTGGAAATTTCAAAGGGAGTCTTGGCCTTAGTTGTGGGTCACATCGCGCCTTCGCACAAGCCCCACTGCACCACATGCAAACCAGTTACACTGCAACATCCCGGACATGTCTGTCGCTGGAATCCCGGGAAACCGCCTTCCCTGCAAATGAGCGCATTTGTCCGAGGTATCGTTGACGTCGTGCAAGAGCGACATGTGTCCAATGGAGACAAGAAATCGCCAAAGGCATTCACCTAATACTCGTCCATTCACCATCCACTGCTCTCAGGAGACTGCTAAAGCCTACCTTCTGGCACCTGAACAGGAATACGTCCCTCTGCTGGCGGGAAGTTCAAATTCATTTACATGCCTCTACATCACCGTTTTAATCCAACACTACCCCTTCTGCGGGGACAACCAAACGCTGTGCCCATATCTTTACTTGGGAGTGCAACAATACCCTCCCAACTTCATGCTGGAAAGCTGCTGTAACGAGCACGGAATCGTGAGAACTGCCGCGACTTATCAAACAGGTCTGTAGGGTAGCGGCAACAAACGGGACACTCGACAGGTGGGTCACTAAGAAAGGAAACATCTACACTTGACAGTGTCAATAAATGTTTCCCTCTTTCGATTAACGGTCTAATTTATATAGCTATATTTTTCTGTAATGCTAAAACAGAGTCCATTTGCTTGAAAAAAATAATTTCGTCGTCCATATGAGGCTGCAAAGAGCGATAGAAAAAAATTATCAGATATATACGTGGGGGATGCAAGATTTGAGTTATCAGCATTCGGGTTAGAAATCGAACTCGCATTCTGCTGATCTACCAGAGCACATGCGATCGGAGCAGGAAAGAAATACCTTCGCGTGTAGACAAATCCCTTTGCCGCGAGAACGGGTACATGCGGCGCCAGGGATAATAGTGCAGTGGGCAGAACTCTGCCATTGATATTGTGCGTACACAGGTGAAGAGCTACGCGATTAAACCACAGCAAGGTTTTGCAGAAAGCAATACTTTGAACAAATATACACATCTGCAAATTAAAGGCTTCAAAGAGATAGTTGCGAGTTCGAAATACGCCGGATAAACATCTTTCAGCCGACTGCAGTGGGTGTAAATATATGCAGCTGCTTAAAAAGTGCGAACGGTCAACGCAATCAATGCTGTAGATAATGTTTTAGCATTTGTGTTGAAGCGAGAAAGGGCAGTCGATGTCGGCAAAAAGTTTAAAGCGTGCGAGTGAGCGACATGTCCGAGTCCTTCAGTTACCGTGTAGTACGCTGTACGTCTATCTCCAATCTAAAACCACTACCATTTATCCCCTCCTCCCCGGAAGGGGAAAGCAGAACTTTTTCTCTTAATGCTTAACATCGGCAAATCTGTCGTCTCACATCCGTTTGGATCTTTCCTAGGCCCCTTTACTTCTCTCCGCTTTCCATCCGATCAACCAAAGCTTCATACAAGCAGGTGGCGAAGCCGACAATGAAAAATACCTTCTCTTTTTCGTCGTCACGGTAAGAACCTGGCAAATGGCTGCCGGGGAATGTTCACAAACTTTACGATAATGACTAGGAAGAGTATACAAGACTGCACAGAGCGAAGAGCGGACAATGTGATATTGACTCCCTTTTGCGATCACAGGGGTCTCTTTTATCGCGATAAGTGATGGAATCAATGCGTGTGATAAATGTGTACCGCTAAAAGAGAGGCAAATTCTGCAGCAGACTGAGCTAAAGAATGCTCTAAGCCAGCTAGCCGAGTTCTAGATTATAGCTTGTTTCTTGTCCGCACTGATGGCTGTACAGTTACTATTTTGTAAACCTCATCATTTTTTATACGAAATAAGCCAGTGCTTGAGGTTTGAACCCTTTGAGTTCTCTTCTGTTCTATTCTTAGTCGCGCTACGTAGAGCAATCGAACGTCTTCAAAAACCTATTAGCAAAATTTTTTATTCAGCTTCAACTGTCGCCAAGCATATGATACATCAACAATGCCATTTTTAAGCTGCTTACAATAACAATAAGCCTATAAATTCGCTTGCGTCAGTCATCTCAGTGTACAGACCTCAGTTCAGTTCACTTCAGTTCAGTCGTTCAGTCGGTCCGACTATTCGTTACCCTATGGACCATATCACGCCACGCTTTCCGGTCTCTCATTATCTTCCTAACATCACATAACTTCATCTGTAGCGCCTCGAGGTTGCCATCTAACCATCGCGTTCACTGCCTACCCCTTCTCCGGTGACCATCAACCTTTCGCAACATCAAAGCTTTCTCCAGCCATGTGCCTAGTGTTTACTTCCCAAAAAGTAATGTTAGACAGACTAAGTTCTGCACGTCCCATGGAAGTCTAGGCAGCTTTCTTTTTCTAAGAGAAACACCTATATCGATATGCGCCTATGCGCTGTCAGTAGTACTTGCCGTAATAATTATTTATGTCATAAAAATTAATTTCTTCAGTTTCAGAGGCCCCTTCAGGTACTAAGCGTCTTCCTTTTGACAAAACGTTGTCATCTTGGTGAACGTGGCAATGTCCAAGTCAACATTCTCAGGATTAAAGGGGTGAAATGACATGCGCTACATTACCTACTTTCCGAACTAGTTAAGGAACTTCCGTAGTAAATTTGCACTTTATTTATTTATGAAATAGTGCGAACATGTGGCGTGTCCAAGCAGGAGAGAGAGGATAAATAAGTGACAGTACATCAGACATCAGAAAGCTTGAAAAGGCCAGCAAGAGCAACTAGTTATACAATCTATGCAATAATGTCTAATAATACAGCAAATACATGTCACAATGAGACAAAATAACAAAATGCATAGCACCAAACTGCTACAGTGTATCAATCAAGGCAGGTGCAATAATTGGGAACTGAGGGGTAGGGCATTCCATTCAAATAGTGCTCGTGGAAAAAAGGAGTATTTATATGTGTCGGTGGCGCAAAACTGGGTGCGAGAAAAAAGCTGTGTTTATGGCGTGAGGGTTACGTGGGACTTTTCGGGTCGCATACCTGGTCGAGAGAAATATACTGCAAAAATCTGAGGCGTGATTTCTTTCTTCTTTCTACCAGTGGTTCAAATTCTGCGAGCTATAACATAGCGGATGGAGAGCCTATAGGGGCCTATACCGATTTAAAATAAAGCGAGCCGCAAGGTGTTGGATTTGTCCAGTTTTTGGACGTCATCTGTTGTGTAGGGGTTTCATGCGATGCAAGCATATTCGAGGCTGTGCTTTATTATGGATTTATATACTTGCAGCTTTAATTCAATATTACAACTGGCCATATGAGACTCGACGAAACAAAGCTTTTTATGGGTGGAGGAACATATATTGTAAATGTGATTTGTACATTTCATACAGGAGGATATTGTGAAACCTAGGTACTTATACTCAATTACCACTTTAATTACATTGCTATTGATGTAGTACGAAAACTTTAATTGGAGAATTGTTTTTACTTACATGGGTAGCAACAGTTTTATCGAAGTTAATGACCATTTGCCCCTTGTCGCACCAATTTGCTAGCATATGTAGGTTAACGTTTTATATAAACTAATCATCAACTGTTCTGATTGACATAATAAAAATATAATAATCGTTAAACATTTTAACGCATACAGACGGTTCGAGAGCTTTACCGAGATCAATTATATAAATATTGAACAGTACTGGACTCAAAAACGATTCCTGAGTCACGTCTAATTAGACCTCTAAGATGTGAGAAATTGCTCCATCGATGTTGATGTAGTGTTCTTCGATACAAGGACAGCTCCTTGATGTGCAACTGATTGGTCCAACTAAATTGTATTTGAGAATACAAAGGAGCATAAAAAAGTGTCCTATTATTGTCCTCGATCTTCAATGTTAAAGTGCTAAGCTGCGCACATTCCAAACTTATCGAACGTCTATTCCGTATATGAGGGCGAAATAAATTTTTGCGCATCCCCACCGACGTCTACTCAAAAGAAGAAGACTCAGGCAGAGTCAATAGAGGAACGGATAGGTATATTGCATTGACCAAGCGAAGCTCAAATAATGGTATCGCCCTGCGAGACGAATAGCACTACATGGTAAGAATACTGGACAGATCTGCGACGTATCGTGGCGGGCCCGATATTTGACCTTCGAATGACACTGGCGGAATTTGAGCGTTGATAAATGTTTCTTGGGCTTAAGTGGGGATTGGGTAGTCAATGCCAGAAATTGGGCTAGGTTGTTCTGCATAATGCCTTGGCTTATTCGAAATGAGTCCAATTTCGAAATTTGGGCAAGTTATCCCTGAAATCGACTCTGCCCAGCTCGAGTAATGAGCCCACGTCCAAAACTGACTTGGCCACTTCCAGAGCTCCTTTGACCCACCTCCGAAATTTTAGTTGCCAACCGCCGGAAGCGACGAAGTGTAATAAGAAAAAAAATGGACCAGCATTGAAAGCCGATCTCTCCCACGCCCAATCTGAATTTGGCCCGCCCTGAGGATTTGCGAGGACTACACTTGGTCGAGAAGTAATAAAGGTGGAAAGGGCGTTGAGGCTTGGAGGCTTTCGCGCTATAATTATGTTGGTTGCTGGAGTAAAACCGATTCTAATTTTCTTACCGTGCCTTCACCATGGCAGAAACAAAAGAAAAGCGATGCGGTCTTGCGTTATAAAAATCGTCATAAGCACAAAATGCATTTGAACACTAATGTTTAACAAATTTTAAGAGAACATCATCTGAGCCTGTAGCAGAACACAGGGAGATCTTATCTGAAAGATTCCGGAGCTTTCCTTGGAAATTTTATCCGGCAGAAAAACTATTCAGCACAAAGCCGGGTGAGAATCATCGGCAGCGTAAACAAAAAAGTGTGCTTCTCGCTTCCTTATACCCCCGTCACACGGACAAGTTTAGTGACACTTTCACGAAGTGCACTTACTTAGGAAGAATGACATTTTCGGTGCTCGCAGTCACACGGCAAAATCAAGTGTCATTTTGAAATGACGGCAGTGCCGATGCGGATGATGTAGCCCTATGTGGAAATTAATTAGTTTTCACAGAAATACCTTAAATTTCAATTGTATTGCAAGCACAATGACCCCAAGCTATTATTCAGTTTATTTGTGCATTTGAGTACATGGATTTGACTAAAAAAAAACATCGCGATGTCGCACGGGCATGTTACGTCTTCACAGCGTTTGCTTGACGTTGTACACGTCGAAAAAAGTCCGGTTTCCGCAGCATCACGAAAGTAGGCGAGAAATTCGCAGCGTTCACAGCACCGGATGCTACTAGCTTTCCGCTGTAGTACCACCCGCGAGCGCCCGTGAACGGCAGAGTGCGCGGTGCAAGTAGCGCTTGGCCGTGCGCTCCTCCGTGGTCGTCGCTAGGCCTATAGTTTGTTTCGCATCGAAGTATCAGTGGGCGGCGCTTTCGTATGGCCATCTTAATAGGATCTATGGCTCACTCGTGGCACTGCCTTATGGTCAACCTTGCTGTCTGTTCATAATAAGAGTCAGGTGCAATTCAAATCGACGACGACTTAGCGCATACGTGTACTGCAAGGGTGAGCTGCGCCGCGCCGCCGGTGACGATGGCTATGAAGTTTTGAGCAGAAATTTGCTTGTGTCGCTGCAATTACACCTACTAGCGACTCGGTATAGGTCAAAGATCCTCAAGAAGAATTAATTACTGACATTTCTTTACTCCAGGGTTTGTTATTTATGGGAAAAACAAATTCTCGCACACTTTTCCGACGCCGGTGATAGCGGGGTAGCGCCGTGAAGGTGCTGGCTTGGCGCTGGCGGCTTGCGGAAAGAAAAGCGGTGGTGTCTCCGGCCGGCGCTTGAGCGAAATGCTGCCTGTCAAGTGACGACTTTCTAGAGATTGGGTTACAAATAACTCCAACTTCGTTGATGCAGCTTAAGATACCGCATACCATCGAAGTGCCGCAGCAGACGAACGCCTTCACCTTAGCGCAAGCACTGAGAGCGAGGGTAGCTATTCATGTGTACGCATCGTTTTCAGTCGCTGACAGCTTAAATCTCTTGCCTATTGATAGAAACGCTCATGAAATTACGATAAACATTTTAAAACATTGTAATTCTGAAAAAATGTATCAGTGATGTGTCACTGCCCTGCTGTCGAGACTACACACTCGCCTGCCGGACAAAGTGTAGTGAGTTCGCCAAACTCACTTCACGCCAAGTGTGTTCGGCAGTACGTTTCATTAAAGTTCATCGTGTGACATGATGCGAATGACACTAAACGCGAGTGCACTCGTTGAAAGTGACACTAAACTTGCTCGTCTGACCGGGGTATTCGAGCACTCTGCATCAGTTCAGTTCAGTTCAGTCGTTCAGCCGTGTCCGACTCTTCGTGACCCTACAGACCATATCACGCCACGCTTTCTGGTGTCTCACTATCTTCCTAACATCACATAACTTCATCTGCAGCGCCTCAAGGATGCCATCTAACCATCGCGTTCGCTGCCTAGCCCTTCTCCGGTGACCCTCAACCTTTCCCAACGTCAAATCTTTCTGCAGCGACTCCTCTCTTCTCATCAGATAACCAAAGTAGCTGATCTTTAACTTTAGAATTTGACCCTCCAATGAGCAGTCAGGGTTTATGGTCGACAATATCGACTGATGCGATCTTCTGGCAGTCCAAGGAACTCTCAAGATTCTCCGCCAGCACCACAATACAAGCGCGTCAATTCTTCGGCGGTCAGCCTTCTTCACTGTCCACCTCTCGCATCCATACATCACAACTGGAAAGACCAGAGCACGAGTTATACGGATCTAGGTTGGCAGACTAATGTCTGTGCTCTTTACTAGGCGGTCAAGGCTAGCCATGGCTCTCTTTCCCAGAAGCAGGCGTCTCCTTATTTTATGGCTGCAGTCTCCTTCCGGGGTAATCTTGGAGCCCAAGAAGAGAAAATCTGTCACAGCTTCCACTTCTTGTCCCTTGATGCTCCAGGACTTGATAGGGCAAGACGCCATGATCTTTGTCTTTTTAATGTTCAGTTAAGGCCCAAACTTCTCACTCTCTTCTTGTGCACGCATCAGAAGTCTATTGAGTTATTGAGTTCCACTTCCCTTTCTGCCATTAAAGTGGTATCATCCGCATATCTAAGGTTGTTGATACGTTTTCCAGCAATCTTCACTCCAGCTAAACACTCGTCCAGACTGGCCTTCCCCATGATGCACTCATCATATAGGTTAAATAGGCTGGCCGACAGTATGCAGCCTTATCTCACTCCTTTCTCAATCTGAAACTAATCAGTAAGACTATGCCTAGTTCTGACTGTGGCCTCTTGCCTTTCATACAGGTTCCTGAGGAGGCAGATGAGGTGAATTGGAACTCCCATCTCTTGGAGAGCTTGCCACAATCTGCTGTTATCTACGCAGTCAAACGCTTTCGCATAATCAATAAAGCAGAAGTAGATGGGTTTCTGGAACTCTCTTGCTTTTCCATTGTGTTGTGCCGTGTCGGGAAGCGACCGGAAAGACCGACGTTGCAAGGAGATATATCACATAGCACTCGTCATAGCATAATTTTATTACCAGTGTATATATTGCAGTTAAGTATTCTTCTACGCCCCATGATAACAAATATTCCGCTTTAATAGAATACGATTGCCTTAATGTTCTAGCAATGAATACGAATCTAGTAGCTATTCTTACAGAAGCCTCCTTAGAATTAAGTGGTACTATATAAAGACAAGATACCGGTAAGCTTTATATATCAAAAGCATCTAACGAAACAGGTAGAATAGAACCGGCATAATTACCAAAGGTAATCAATTATAGCAATGTAACTCCCTATATAGAGAATTGTAGTGAGGAGGCGATTCATCAAGGTCTAAGTTGGTAGCCTAAAAGACGTAATACCTAGGTACATACAGAAATTGTAACGGCGCGTAACGAGGCAAGACGGGCAGTATCATTACCAATGCGAATATGTTAGATAAATAAGGCGAGAAGTTCTGCACAAACTGATAAATTGGCCGAAGTAAACAACCCAGTAACAATAAAAACAGTAGCGCCAGGGGCTTGGAGTCACGTCAGTAAAGAAAAAGGAAATAAGGAAAGCCTTAGAATGTGTTCAGATGATGAAAGCAGTTAGAACGTCAGTATCAGATACTTTCAGGTCTCTAAATATTTGTCGGGCAGATTACTCTATAAAAGGCGGTCATTCTATGTACGCAATAATTCGTGACTTCTGGTGTATCGGAATTGTGGGCGGACACCAATTTTTTTTTATTCGTATCAAAAAGGATGTAGAAAACTTCAAAACTCAGCTCGAAAAGCTTACTCTCCATTCCCTACACAGTATTCATCAAGGTGAAAGCTAATAAAAGCAAAGAATTTTTTTTTTTCAATTACGACCTCATTAAAGCAGTTTACCAGGCAGTCATTCGTAAAATGGGCTCGAGAATAGCTGTTGTTCACATTTGTGAATAAAGCAATGGGCAAAATCTGCAACGTATATTGTGTCTTCATATGTTACAAAAAAAAAAAGAAAATCTGAGACGAAATCAGTGCAGTTATGGTGGCACTGCGGTGTCAAAGGGTTACAAGAGCCATATGTAAATAAACTGGAATATATATTGTTGCAGACCAGATGAATAATAAAAATGAGGAACTCGGTTTAGGAGGAGCGTATTGGCATTCCCTGAAAACTACAGCAACGGAAGTACCGGGTGACTTCATTAAAAATAGAACACAACAAAAGAAAGTCAATAAAGCTAGATGTTTCTTTGAGTATACATGGCAGTGCATAAACTAAACTGAATACAAAATATTATAGTTTGCTAGATTAAAATTGCTTGCACTAATCCTCTTATCATGCCAGTAGGGTCCGTCGCACCATCTTTAGTACGTTGAACGAAAACGAGTAACAGCGCCTCTAAAGACGGCACTTCCCGTCGTTTCTGTGGTGCAATGGATTAAAACCACGTACCTGATTATAAGACGTGTTCGATTCCTGTAGCTACAATTTGTTATTTTTTCAATTCACAATATTCAAACAAATTGCGACTATATTTCCTGTGGTATGTTCCCCTTTAAGTTGCATAATACCATGTTTTTGTTCTTAACAGCAGAAAAACCATCCGCGAACGCAGCCAGGATGCGACGGTATGACAATGGTTGCACTATACATTGCCTTCACCGTAATCAATTCCTGTCTTTAGAGGGTCTAGGTTACCTTTAGGTTGCGTTCTGAGACAGCTCTCAGCAACAATCACCACTAACATGCTCTGAACTCTTTTTGCGCATTTACGCTGCGCCGATGTTTAAATTAACTTATTCAACGTCGCAAAGATGGCGCTATTGACGCCACTGATGCATTATGCTCTTCACAGTAATTTTAGTTCATAAAACCATTTTATTAATATAGCATATCAGTTTCCGTACTGCGCTCATGCTCAAAAAAAAAACAAAAAAAAACGTGAGGCTGTGTTTTATTTTTGAGGGACGCACCCGGCACTTCCGTTGCTGAAGTTTTCGGGGAACGGCAATACGCGACTACGGCACTCAGCTCGACAACATCATTTTCTTCCAGTCCGACACCATTCTTATCTTTCTTTGAAAACCATGCGGACACGCTGACGACACGGGAGCGCTTTGTCACTGAAATTAAACAGTGTTTCGGCGACAATACAGTGCGCTACAAATAGTTCGAGGTCCTAAAATTTGTGCAAGACCATCGACTCTCGCATGCTGGATGAGGATAAAGTCGGGCATCTTTTAAAGGGCAATGCAGATGATGCCTATAACGTTATCATCGCCAAATATAACATCTAGAGAGTCTCCGCCGTTCTTCTGTCACATCCACATGTTCAAAACGTTAAAGAATCACTGTATAAAGCCTAAGTTTGGAAGGCTTTGCAATGTGACAACTGTCGCCAGCGTTGAGGAGCTAGTCTACGCGGACCTTACCTCGACTATCCGGCAGATCATTCGTAAAGAGCTCCTCCAGCTCAATTCCCGCAGCCAGCACACGCCACCAGTGTCCTACCGCCCATTTTTTCCGTGCGAACCTCCCACATGCTGCAATCGCAGCCTCGGGTTTCTGTTCACGAAGCACATCTGGTCTCTTTCAATGAACGGAAATCCCAAGCCCTGTTTGTTCTAGACAGCCTAATCAGCGTACCAACTTTGGCCCCCTAAGACTTAGGCAAGCACCCAGTTTTACAGATCAGCTCAACCCTAGCTATTATTGACACCATGACATCGAGTGTTTTCAGGACGGACCCCTTCTCCGCCCTACTCCCACCTGTTACCGGTTCGGCATTCCAGGCCATATTTCAAGATAACGCCGCCGTCCACCATCGCGGTATGACCGACCAACGTACCCAGACACGACCAGTAATCACCACCCAGTTGACTCCCCTCACTACTGGCCACTTCTTCCACGCAGCCAGTTTACGCCCGGTGGCGTACGCAACCACCCCCCGTCTTCCGACCGGAGTCTGACTCCCCCGCCCGCTTTTTGTGTGCGCCGTTCGCCGTCCCCGCGGCGTCGCTCCAAGTCACCACCTCCGGAAATCTAGGCGCCGCGGCCGATGGGGGTGAGGCCGCCGAAGACCAATTGTTGCTCGCAGAAATACATATTTCCGTTACTATGCTTAAAAATAACATCCGTGTGTTTGTTGACGGTATTTCCGCAATGACGTCATTGGACACGGAAGCAGCAATTTCGATTATGAGTTTAACATTTAAACAGTTGCTGGGCCCCAAAGTGAGGTTTTCTGGGGACATAAATGCAAATTTTCATAACGTTAGTAGCGATTTGTTCTACCACGTTGCAGTGTGCAGTGCTAAGGTGTGTCTTCGGTGGAATTCGCCGTAGTATTCCCCTCCACGCATGATGTAATTCTTTGTATCTATTTTCTGCGCATGGTGGCGTAACCGTAGACTTCCGCATGGACGAGATCAGTGTTGAAGGCTGGCCTCCGTCTGGGTTCTTTGAGGAACCTCTTGTTTCTGATGATGTGCTCCCCATGTGTGACGATACTGTTGCGCCTCCGATGTCTATGCAGTGCGCTCAGTTTTCATGTTCTCGTCGTGCCAGCGAAACATTTGATGAGATTGTGACGCCCAACTATTCGAACTGCGCGAAGCATATCTACTGGTCCCTCATTGTTTGGTGTCTGTAACCTAAGGCTGCAGGTGATTGTGGACCATTATTTACTGCACGCAACCAGTTCTTTTAGTAGCTGGAATGAAGCTTGCCTCTTGTAGTGAAGACGTGCCAATATCAGTGTCCTTGGTTGCGGATGTACCAAAACGACATTTTGCAGCAACCCAAGTGAATGCTCAACTGCTTGCTTTGATTAGGAATTCCATTAACGCCACAGAGCGTCATGATTTGGATTATCTTCCTTTGAAGTATTCATTCGTTTTTCCTTCTTCGGAGGCCCCCTGTCCATGCTCCTTTCCCGGTTCACGCGCCAGTTATCGCATTGACACCTGGTATACACACCCGAGTCGCCAAAAACCGTACCGTGTGGTTCGAGCGCAAGGTCATCAATGGAAAAGTGCGTGAAATGTTGAAACAGGGTGTCAATCAAGAGTCGTGCAGTTCTTTGACTGCTCCAGTAATTCTTGTGGGAAAGAAATATGGCACATAAAAAATTTCTGTAGATTCCCACCGCTTGAATTCAGTGACAAAAAGGACGTTTAACCGCTTTCCCCGCATTGACGACGCCATTGACTGCTTGCACTCTGCATCATACTTTTCTCCTACGAACTGCGGTCAGGACACTGGCAGACGCCAATGCAAAGAGCAGATAAGGAGAAGACCACCTACATCACTCTTTATGGACTGTAAGAATCTAATGTTATGCTTTTCGGCTTTTGCAATGCGCCCGCAACATTTGAAAGATTCATGTATTCTATAGTACGTAGATTGAAATGGGAGGTTTGTAGTGCTACCTGGACGACGTAGCTATCTTTGGCTGGACATTCAAATATCACAACGACCACCTTGTGCTCATGCTGGACTGCATGCTCCAAGCTGGCCTTGTTCTTAATTCAATGTGTAGTTTTGGTAAGCGACAGGCGTTGATGCTTGGTCACCTCTGCAATGGTGACGGAGCGTCCGGCAGAATCCTCAGAAGACCGAAACAGTTGCGGCGTTCTAGCAAGCTTGCAAAGTGAAGGAGCTCCGTAGTTTTGGTGGGCTTTGCTCATATATCGGACGATTTATCCCTCGTTTTGCAGACGTCGCCTACTCGCTCACGGGCCTACTATATAAAGACGCTCTATTCCAATGGACATCAAAATGCAACTCATCTTTCCGACAACTGAAGTTCTCCCTAACATCGCATCTTATCTTACGGCACTTCAACCCTTCGGCTCAAATAGAAGTGCATACCGACGAAAGTGGTATAGGTATTGGTTCTGTCCTCGTTTAGCGCTATGAGGACCGCGAACATGTGATTGCTTACGCCAGTCGGACTCTGTGTAAAACTGAGCGGAACTACGCCATCACCGAGCAGGAATGTCTCACGGTTGTTTTCCCCATGCAGCGGTTTCGCTACTACCTGTACCGGCGGCCTTTCTTAGTAGTAACCGATTACCATTCTCTATGTTAGTTACTCAATCTGCATGATCTGTGAGCAGTTCGCTTGCAAGAATAAGATTATAGGATGTCATACAAAGTGACCGACGGCGCGCAGATGCGGAGTGCCTCTCCCGGTTCCCACTTGCCAAAACAGATTGCGACGCGGACAATGTCGACCATTAGATTGTTGATTTATTTAAGAGATATCTCGATACTCGCACCTTCCAAGCAGCCGATATTGAAAGCTGCGCAGGGCCCAACCTGGAACAGCTAGTTTTGCCTAAGTGATGGCCAGCTATACTACTAAGGTTAATCAGACATTGGCCATCGGTTCATGCTGGTAGTGCCTGAAAGCCTCCGTCTTTTCTAGTGCCATGCATGAGGATCCAGCTTCGGGACACCTGGGATCTCTACGAGAACTTTTCACCGCACTCAAGAGCGATTCTACTGGCCGCAGATGCGCCACAAAATTGACAAGTATGTGGTCAGCTGTCCTCAGTGCCAGAGTCACAAAGATCTTACCAGTGCCGCCCCCGGAATGATTCACCCTTGAAGTAGGATGGACAGTTGGGCGAGTTGGTACAATTGTTCCATCTCATCGCGCTGTTCCACCCCCTATGCTTCACCCTGTAGTGGCGTCCGAGGCGCTTTTGAGGAAGTCAAAGTAGACCTTTTGGCTCTTTCCCAAGGCTGTAAGGAGCCAATCGTTGGATTGTTCTATGTGTGGACCATTTTACTTGCTACTGCGAAGCGGCAGCTCTCCCCGCGACTATAGCCTACCAAGTTTCTCGTTTTATGCGGCATTCAGTCATTTTGCGACATGGTACCATGAGAGTTACGATAAGTGACAGAGGCCGCCAGTTTAGTGCCGTTGTAATTCAAGAACTTCTCTGTTTATGTGAATCTGATTTCAGGCATTTGACACCTTACCCCCCTCAGAAAATTGTTTAACAGAACGCACCAACAGATCTTTCACGAATATGGTTGTAATATACGTCGCAACGGACAATAAAAACTGGGGCTGTGTTATTCCGTTCATCACATACGCATTCAACACTGATAGGCATGAGACCATAGGATATCGTCCATTCTTCCTGTTGTATGACCGCTCTCCTCCACACACCATTGACACCATCCTCCCATTTCCCACTGACCGTGGAACGTGCTTAGCAAGAACTCTGCTTGGCTGAAGAATCCCGGCGGGTAGCCCGACTGAGAACTTTGGCATTACAAGAGCGATCGAAAGCTCGCTATGACGATCACCATCGCCAAATCACCTACCTCCCCGGTGACCTAGTCTGACATTGAAAACCACTGAGAAAGCTCGGCTAACACCAGAAAATGCTGGCACGCTACACTAACCCATATGGGATCATAGAACAACTCGGTGAACTGAAGTACTTAATTTCACGTCTTAACGTCATTAGACGACGTTCGGCAAAAACTGAGGTTACGCATGTCGAACGCTTGAAGAAATGAACTCGCGTGAACACACCTGACTCTCTCGGAAGGCTTCGTTTGCAAACGGGGGGTAAATATTACAGAACAGATAATTATTGAAGATGAAGAACTCGGTGTAGGAGGATGAAGAAGAAGTTGTGTGTGAGTTGGAAGCGTCGTCTGGTTCGAGTGTATCATTTAGTGGTCTCAAAAACGTTGCGTTACGTAGAGGCCTTAAGGGTGTTACAATATCTATAGCTGCTGCACAGTCACAAATATTCTGCACAAAGAATGTAATACAATCCTAATGAGGAAGAGTGTCAATCAGGCAGACACAATTTTTCAAGAGCTATTGATTTCGTGTTTAGGGAGGTGTCCATAGACGTGATTTGGGAAGAGCTGGACACCATACGATGTTAATGCACAATACTTTGGTAATCTGAAATTTGTTGATGACCTTGCTTTGCTTGGCAAGTCAGGAGATGAACTGCGAACCATAATGAACAACCTTGACAGCCACAAAAATGTTGTCTGAAAATAAGGCTCAAGAAAAATAATGTTCTATATTATGAGAAAGGAACTACATTCGACTGCATAGACAAGAATGCACTTGAAGTGGTGATAAAATACAGATTATTAATTCACATATTCACCACTGAACCGAAGGACCGAAATGAAATAACTACTTTGTCAATATGACAGGTATTCTAGAGAAATAATGGCCGTTTACCACTAACATTCACAAGAAAAGTTTATAACAGCTATATCCTACCTACCGACACTTGTCTATGGGGCAGAAAATTGAAGGCTGAGTCTCATCAACTTACGTTGAGAGCAAGAGCGCGTGTTATTGAAAGGAAAACGATGCTTGTAGCGTTAATAGTAGGAAGCGAGCAGCGTGGGTGGGCGAGTAGGGAACTAGTCGATATGAAGACGAAGAAATGGGCTTGGGCGGGGCGGTAAGTCAAAGTAACCGGCTGGTGACTGTATTCCAAGCGAAGGCGAGCGTAGCGAGAGGCGGTCAGTTGGATAAGAAAATAAGAAATTTGCTGTGCTTAAGGGTTCACACCTGGGCACAAGACAAGGTTATTTAAGTCGCTATGGAAGAGCTTTTATCATGTAGTGCGCACAGCCACTCTGACGGGGCCGATTGTCCAAGGACGCGAGCTATTAACAAAGCTTTCCACAATATTGGCAGCAAAGCAAGGCTTTGGGTACACCAACAGCGTGTTACCACTCGCGTGTAAATTGTGACATGCCCACATTGTTTCAACCTTAAGAGTTCCATACTCTATTATTTTCGTACATCCTTCCGATCCTTTCTAAAACTAATAACTTTGAATTTAAAATTGCAGTTTATTTTCTTGCTTACAAAAGACGACGTCTAATAGCTGCCGATGGCCATTAGACGACTTCAACAATAAATGTAGGGAGGTTAAGCTATAACTATTTGTAGTGAACCAACGGGACCAATCCCAAAAAAAGAGAACATAACTCTTCTTCCCTTGGTTAGAATGGAAGCGCTTTGCAGTAGGTAAACACCAGGTAACGATGTTATTGATAATAATGCAGCGTTCTGTACATGCAATGGTATAAGCTAGACCAGAGCTAGAACCGACTCAACTTCCCAAATACGCATGGGTTATAAATCAGTCATGAGTGAGGCACGTGTACCGCTAGTCGCGCTCAATCGAAAATATTGCTATTAATCACGCAGCGCGTATGACGACGTTCTTCCAGAAAAAAAAAATGTGATCAAACCTAGTGTGTCCACTGGCCCACAGCCCCACAGTGCTTCGCAGCCTGCGCAAACGTGGCCATGGCGATGTTTGCTCGATGTCTGCCGGCTCCGTTTCGGGGCAGGCTTCTTTCCTATTCGTCGCCGAGGGCCTCGTGTCTCAGCCAACACCGATTCCTGCCGGGCGGCATTGAATACAAGATACCTGGACGACGACCCGCCATTTTCCACTCCACAGTAGTGCTTCGCTTCTATGTAATGGAAATTGCGCATAAGAGACTGAACGAAAACAGTTATAAAAAATTTTGCTCCGAAGCACGAGTCTTGTATGTGTTTTTTGTCTGTAGGCGAAATAATCAGAAGGCTCCAAAACAAAGGAGGGAGAGGGAGGGAAATGTACTAAGTGGCCCGCAGCCAGGGGACAGGCCCGACGAGACTCCTCCTAATCTGCCTTGGAAGTAGACGGAACGGATGGGAATTGGGAATGAGAAAAATGATGTCGGTATTGGTTTATGAATGTTTAGTGGGAGAGGGGGAAAGAGAAAAGGGACAGCGAAGGATTGATTTTAGTTCTCAATGAGTTAATGAAGTAAAGTTTCTTTCCTGGCCTCCATAGAGGGCCAGCACTCACTTTAGCCGAAATGCATGGCCCTCGGCCTCGAAGCGGATTCTCATCACCACAACACTTTCGCTGGGTCTCCGTCCCGTCTGAGAAAGCTAGGGTTTGCTAACGAGGGCTATATTTTGGGTTCCCCGTCTCCCAAGTCAGATCCTCCCAAACCGACTGTACTGGAGCTACTGCAGAGGCGCATTTCACCATCGTTGAGTACCGTTCGGCTGTACTCGAAGATATAAAGGATACAGTTCATGTGGTTTGCTCCAACAGTCTGCCAGACTACTACATCACTCAGGACGCCCTGTCCTGAAACACATTTCTGCATCTGTTTATATCCACATTTCACTATATCTTCATTTACAGATGTACGCATGGGTCACCTCTCCCGCAATTCAGCGATTTTTGTTGGTGCTGCTAACTCCTATTAGGGAACGAAGTGCATTAGCTGTCCAATCCAGACAGGAAAAAATATCAAGTACTTTTACCGTACGTTATAAAATAAGAAATTATCGCAAGAACCAATGGCGAGTTAAACGACAGATGCAAACCGTTGCAGAAGAGAATTGGGTTTTCACAATTCGTGATGCACCATTTATGTTTCCTGGCACATCACAAAAACGGCAGCTCAAAAAAGACATTACAAATTGCGGTTTTTCTCAAGCCAATACTTCACGCGCCGTCTCCTACACGTAAGTACTAACAACATTCCCAGTACAGAGGGAAATTGACATTTCTCGCATCCGTGGATTAATGTCATATTCGGATAGTGACACGAACACTTACCAGTAAATAGATGAAATTACAAGCATTAGCGTCGTCTTTTTAGAACGACTTTGCAGGAAGTGAAAATAAAACCTCTGCTGAAAAGTGGACAATTAATTACCGCACAGTAAAATAGACCTCATGTGAATTTGCAGTAAATAAGGACTGCCACAAAAGCTAGATGAACAATCTATGTGACCATACTATCCTGTAAATTCATATGCAAGACCGCAGAAACTATTGGGGAAAGTACCTAAAAAAAAAATTTAAATCGCGAAAAATATGCCACACGCAACGGTAGGCTAGACATCAAATCCGCAAGCCCGAATAGCCAGCAAAATATAGTCATGTCTTGTGGGCTGAAATGATCTCACAAAAATGTTGCAGATGCTGTTTGAGTGGTGGCCGCAAAGCCTGGCACAATGATTAATGTTCGAAGCATAATAAAATTTTCTTGTTTTAAGCTTCCTTAATACGGACGGATATGCTCAATAAACCTAAAAAAAAAATAGTTCTTCAATGTCGATGCGCGGTCTTGCCAACAGTTTCATTTCTTGCGCACGTCAGGCTATCAGATGAGCGTGCCCTGCATGATACATCAGCATAATGTTCAGGTCGACACCCCGTAATCCAAATCACACGCCAGCATTTTTAAATATTTTTAGTTTCAGTTAACGGGGTTTAACGTACCAAAGCGACTTAGGCTATGAGAGACGCCGTAGTAGAGGGCTCGGAAATTTCGACCACCTGAGGTTCTTTAACGTGCACTGATATCGCAAAGAACACCGGCGTCTTGCTTTTCGCCTCCATCGAAAAGCAGCTGCCAAGGCCGGGTTTCGATCCTCCATCCTTAGGCACAGTAGTTGAGCGCCCTGACCACTACGCCAAATACTGCGCTAAAGCACGCGGCGCTGAGCCAAACTGCTCAGCTAGCAATAACTGCATTCAAGCTGAGCTTATATGTACAGACTACACTCACCCGGACATCTCAGTTTTCCTGGAGCTTATACTAAACTAGAGTATTACAGGCCAACCGAGATGGCGTGGTGGTTGTAGCGCTTAACTGTTGATCCCAAGAACGTGGGTTCATTACTAAAAATAAGGCGCAAGGTAAAAGCAAACAATAACAGGTAAAGAAATAAGGCGCTCATGTACTGCGCAATGTCATTTGACGCTAAAGAACTCCATGCATAGCCAAATCTAAGGAGCCGCCCATTACGGTGCCCTTCACCGCCTTTGTCATTTCAGGTCGTAAAACCCAATAAGCCAATCAAAAACTGGCGAACCAGTTGGCTTGGTGATCCCATCCCAGAATGTACTGGCCGATTATGCAGTCCTCTCCTTGACTGTCAGCATAGAAACGCTGTCATCCGCAAAAGATAGTATTATTCAGGCTACGAAATCTATAAACGGCAATATTCTGCACAATACTCGAAAATGCTGGCATGCGGAAGCATAGCGCGTAATAATACAATTCAAGCAGACGTGGCTTTAAATGGCACCTTTGAATAACATACGAAATAATGGGCTCACGCTCTGAAAGGAGATCCTTATCAAACGATTGTGTAGAGCAGCTGCTCCAGTAAAGAAGTATTGTTTGATATGAGGGGAAAGGTAAAGATGAAAGTGTTGCGGTGTGAACAAAGGCCTTCTTAAAGTCCTTTTAAAGCACTGTCACTTCTCACAGGGAGATAATGCCAAAGATTTTGCAGTCAATGTGCATCTTTGTTTTAAGGAAAAGACCCTCAAGCCACATGTGACGTCTTTGAGTCTCTACCAATAACAGTCCACACTCAAAGTGCAGTCTATGGAAGAAGGCTTTTCAAAAAAACCGAATATTAGACATTATGTGCGATGGCCTATGCCCATTTAGATATTGCGATTTTGGAACGATAGAGTTTTGGACCCAGTTCTCCAGAAAATTTATTGTCCGTTTGATTGACATTGTGAGCGATTAATCACGGGCAGGAGGTAGTTGCAAGCTGACACGGCCAAGCACTGATTGGTCATACGGTTGTGTGACGCCACGCGGCTACATTATATAGCCGGTTTCGAGAAGTTGCAAACTCCTGCTCCGCATTTCAGGGTGAATGGTGAAAGGGATTGAACCTCCTGGTCACTTGCATCCCGAGTAATGCACGCTTCTATACAATAACCCACTAAGCTTGGTAGTACGTACAGCTGATTAAGCGGGGCTTTATATCGATTCCCGGGAGCTTACGACTGTCTGGTACAGGAATTGTAGGTGACAAAGTATTAAGGAATTGTTGAATAATCGAGTTGAAAAGTTCAGGTACGCAAAAGAGTATGCGCGTGAGGAGACTCGAAAGGGATGCTGTTTACGTCGTTGCGCCGTGACTGTAAAGGCGGAGTTTAAGTGCCTTTCCAAGCGATTTTATGTTTCTTTAATAATAGATTTTGGTGTTAGTACGATGGAGCTTGTTGTGAAATACTACGGTAGAACTGCGTTATGCAGAGTGGTAGGGAAGAAATTCGTAGAAGAGGACTCCAGACAAGGACAGGGAACACCCGACGCAACATCTTGTGCCGCATTATTTATTAATGATCTTACTCCGTTTTTGACACTGATAGTCTTTATTAGGTTTCATTCGTTCGTTTTACGCTAGGATGGCTTGCGAAAGATGCTGAGGCAAAACTGGTTTGGAGAAAGGAAAGCCGCGGTAACTGTCTTCGTTTTTACTGCAAACATCAAACGCTTCGAGAATGAAGGGATAAATGAGTGAGGAAGAGAGCGAGAAAGAGGTGTCGTATAGCGGAGCCCTCAGGAATAATTCAGACCAGCTGAGGATGTTTAACGTACACTGCCATCGGTTAGCACGTGTTTCTTTTTTATTTGCTTTCCGCCTACGCGGAAATATGCCTACTCTGGCCATCCCCGAGATCAGAAGCTGAGCGATAGCCGCTGTAAGTCGTGAGCAAAGGCGATTCATTGAACATACAGACCTTATGAATGCAGCAGAGGCGTAGAACGCGCGTCCTAATATTAAAAGAAAGCATTAATATTGCACTTACCTTCTTTTAAGAGCTCAAATGCGAAAACCTTTCCTCCTCCTCCTCCGTTTCTTCTACCTCTTCTCTCGGCATATGAAGGAAGGTGGCTGGTCCTGGCCCTGATGGGGCTGGGATAGGTAGGTCAACGCTGCTTGCGTTGGGGGCTAGCCTGTCGTATATTTATTTGTTGTAGGCCGTCGTTGCAGCCGCTACCGCTTAGGTGGTGGACAACGGCTGTTGCGGCGCGTCTTTTTCTCCCTCTTCTTTATATATCTTCTCTATTTTCTCTCTTCTGTCCGCACAAGGCAGCGGAGGTGGTCTTTCTCACTTTCCACTTTCATCCCACTTTCCTCCCTTCCCTTACGGCGCGGTTGCGGTGTCCACAGAAAACAAGTGAGACAGTTACCGCGCCTTTCCCTTCCTATAAACCAATCAGGTAGGTGGCTAAGCTACAGAGCCAGTGGCAGGCACGCGCATTTTCTTTTCCTTCTTCCTACGGCCACAACAACAAACCTGTATCTTGGTGCCTGTGCAGTTATAATTTCTTTCTTTCTTTTATTTGTCTTCGTCGTCAGCAACAATAGCATTTCAGGGCTCTTCCCATGAGAATTCAAGAATGAAAGCCTAACCACTTGAAAGGAAAATTTTGTAAACATTAGAACTTATTCCGACGTCTCGTGGATACATCTAGTGGCAGTTCGCGGCGTTGTTGTGGTTGTTGTGGCTGTAGGAAGAAGGAAAAGAAAATGTATGGTCCTGCTACTGGCTCTGTAGCTGAGCCACCTGCGCCGTCCAGCTCGGACAGAAAATTATTGCCCCGCCGGAGTGGCGCAGTGGTTACGGTGCTCGACTACTGTTCCCAAGGATGCGGGATCGAATCCCGGCCTCGGCGGCCGCATTTCGCTGGAGGTGAAAAGCAAAGCGCCCGTGTGCTGTGCGACGTCAGTGCACTTTAAAGAATCCCAGGTGTTCGAAATTTCCGGAGTCCTCCACTACGGCGTCTCTCATAGCCTGAGTCGCTTTGGGACGTTAAACGCCACAAACGAAACCAAACCAGAAAATTATTGTTTCACAGGAAGGGAAAGGCGCAGTATCTGTCATACTAGCTCTGTGAATACCTGAACCGCGCCTTAAGCGAAGGGAGGAAGTTGGGAGTGAAAGCGAAAAGAGATAAAGAGGAGCCGTTGTGGAGGGTTATGGAGTAATTTCGACCACCTGGGGATCTTTAACGTGCGCTGACATCGCACAGCCCCCAGACGCCAGTACGTTTCGCCTCCGAACAGAGAAGAAAGAAAAAGAAGAGGGAGAGAAAGACGCGCGATTCAACAATAGCCGTTCGTCCACCACCGAAGCAGTGGCGGGCGCAATGACGGCGCACAACAGACAAAAACTCGTTGGCAGGCAAGCCCCCACCACAAGCGGCGGTTACCTATCTGTCCCAGCCCCATCAGGGGAGTACTCCTCGCGGCGTCTTGCTTACACATCTCGCGGAACAAATCTCGCGAACGCGAGATTCTGACAGCTTACAACGTTTTTCGCATCAATTAAAAAGAAGCGGCTGAACGTAAACATTGGTAGCAAGTACTTCTTTTATCCTCTAGCAATGCATAACTTGTGTTTTGCACAATAAATTAATATTATAATCCTGTGTATGCGCCGTGCTTCATACATTCTACAAATTTGTTATTTTAAACTTCGGAATTAAAACTTTCAATATCTTGAGTAATATCATCCTCCTAAATTATTTCGTCCTGTATAATCGCTTCAACTGGAATAATAGCAGGTCGGGACACTCCAGGCATACGGGATATAGTTTTGCATTACGCTGCAGGTTTGGGCTCGGAATTCCGACCCGTTCACACCACTATAGTTGCTATACTCTTTTTCCAGAAAACACGTGTCTCGGAAATATTCCGTCCGGGAAGCTTCCACAAGAAGTGTCCCATTTTTTTCGCGACATTTTGCGGGATACCGTGGGATTCAGCTTGCCAATCATCCCGATGACGTCATCAGAAAGATAAAAATCCGTCTCCAGCAGGAATCGAACTTTCCCTCGGATTCTCAGCCGAGAGCTTCAACCAACTGCGCCATGCCCGGATCGTGAAACGCGCATTATAATTCGCCTTGTCTATCGGGATCATGATTGTAGCGGGATTCCGCGAGTGAGGCATACAGCGCCTTTCCTTTCCTGTAAGCCAATTATAGAAAGCCGGTGAACTCTGATGCGTTCAAACAGAACGCTGGTTGTGTTCGACAGGTGGCGTGCGATGTACCGTGCGCAGCAGTAACTATCAGGCTTGCGCATTTCTCCACTGCAGATTCTACAGCACTCTCGGAATTTTTGTGTCTACCGACGGTACAAGTCGCGTGGACAACAAACAGGTTTACTGTCGCGTGATCAGGAGATAGATTCCCTATTACCAAAAATTTGGAGAGGAGGTATAGCTGGCGAAGTCTTCTTATACCTAAATACCATCATCTATACCACATAACCTTTAGGTCTATGTGGCCGCGCATCTGCGTATGTTTTTGTCATCCATGTTTTCCGCATTATTTTGACTCCTGGCCAGCTACTGTGACTGTTAGGTGATACAGAGAACATTATTCACATACTCTGGAAGTTTCTAGTTTGGTGCAAGAAGCCAAATCTTATATTTTTCTTCATGTTTTTCAAGACACAGTTCTTTCGCACTGACTGCTGAGTAAAAAAAAAACGCGCGCATTATTTCCCAAAATGCAGGTCTTTCTAATGCACCCAAAATTGCAGAGCAGTGTTCGGTCCGCTCTGTTTGATTAGGTCGCAGAGACCCAGAAACTGCAGTCTGGTAGCCCCTAGTAAAACGTTTTCATTAGGCCTTGTCTACTGCGATAAGTCATGCAGTGGTGTAGAACAACGTAGGCTGGCAATAATTTCTGAGATAAGGTGTTCCGGATGCGGGATCTTGTTGGATTCAAACAAAAAAAACATAGTGCGCACATGTGTGATGATTTTCGCGGGTATTCATAGTTATATGTTCATATTCACACTTTTTTTATTTGAGAATATTGTTATCCCTTTTTTGGGCTGCTACAGAGTGGCAGTTAAATAACATGTTTACGATAACACGAATACATTGTAACAATGACAACTTAAGTGAACAATACAAACTAACAGTATACACTTTCATAAACAGAATTTGCTTTAGGAATACTTATTTCCAGCCCACTTTCTACTTAAGAATACACAAGAATTGAAGATATACAAGAACAAAATAATAAAACAGCGGAGCAAAAAGAGGACACAGTGTCATCAGCAATGTCGCAGATCAGATTACCGCGCACTTCATTAAGAAATTAAACAAAGGACAAAGCACATACCTCAAAGATTGCTACGTTGTAATCAAATGGGATTAATCGCGCCGTAGTGCTGGATAGACTGTTCGAATTCGTCCAGTGAATTAACGTCTGCAATGTCGCACGGCAGGGAGTTCCAAAGTTCAATTGTTCTCGTAAAAAAGGAAAACTTAACTGTATCTATTTTGAATGATACAGGAAGGAATTTTGCAGGATCGGTACCACGTAATGAACACTATGATCGTTTTCGAAGGTATCGTTGATTCGGTCCTTTAGCAGCGTTATTTAATGCAGATTTTGATTGATTGCTATTTAAAATGCAGTATAATCACGGTTAGTTTGCCTATGTATTATATACGCTCCTAGAACATTAGTTTGGTTTAGTTCTTTTTCGCGGTTTAACGTCCCAAAGCGACTCAGGCTATAAGAAACGGTGCAGTAGAGGGCCCTGGAAATTTCTACCCCATTGGGTACTTTTATTTGCGTTGACATCGCACAGCACATGGGCATCTAGCTTTTCACTTCCATTAAAAAGCTGTCGCTGCGGCAGGGATTCTACCCCGCATTCTTGGGCAGAGTATAGCCGAGCGCCCTAACCACTGCACCATTGCGGTGGGACTCCGGAATACTGCAGACCACTGCCACAGACTACTGCTTATTGCCTCCACTCAAAAGCCGTCCATGGAGAGCAGTGGAAGTTTTCGCCGTTTTGCCCTTTCGTTTCCTTTGAATGGGCAGGAATGGGCTAGGAGAGAACTTTCTCGTCACTTATGAAAGAGCGACCTATGTCAACTCGCCAGCCGGACTCGGGCGGCGAAGGCCGCAAGGAGTCTCGTTGCGTCCATCAGCCGTGGCAGTGTGAGTGCATTTATCGCCGTGCTGGCCAGCTGCCGACCGCACGGAAGCCGAGAGGTCACCGGAAGTTTTCCTAACGTTAGCGGCTTAAACAACGGTACATTAGGCTCGCTACGCCTCCGTCCGGAGAACCGAAATGAGAAGCGAGAGAGGGGCGGCAAAGCTGCGACTCTACTCTCTTGCACACTAAAATCATGCAGTAGTGGAGAAAGTAGCCAACGCCCTCTGAGGCCGCCACCAGTCACGCGGCAGTAAGTCGCACCCACTTCTAACTGATTGCTCTCAGTGATTTGTTTCCTAACTACACTGGTAGAGAAAGCGGGCCTCGCGACGTTATTTTTGATTATTACTTCTGTTAGGACAGCAGCCAAGTGAAGTTCATTTCAACGAGAGAAACTGTGGGTTGACAGCAGACTGCCTCTCACAAGGGGCTCATGGCATCCAGCTCTGAGGTCTGCTGCGCTGCACACTTTTATTTGGCTGGAGCGCAGGACACTGAGGAGGTAGGCAGCGCAGGAAAGGAACGGGCCTCTCCATGACATTCGGGGCGCGATTTTCCCGAGGGAGCTGCGTGCTGCGGCGTCGCACGGCAAGGTAATGGGCTCTTGCCCGATCGCTCACGTTGGGCACGTGCTTCGAACATGTGGGAACTCGGCTTCACAGCGATCATCTTTCCTCCTGCCGTGCCTTTCCGCCAGCGCCGCTGCACGTACAGCAGAGGGGAACGCCTGCGATCGTGAACGCCTCCGCGCATGCGGCAAGGGAAACGTATTCCACGGCGGCAGGGACACGGTGGCGTTACGAGGGTAAGGGAGCGGTGACTGAACGTGGGGGATGATTGGCGCCCATGGGCAATGACTTCCATTTTCGGCTTCTGAATGAGAGGCTGCAAGGTATAACGCTGTTGCCACGAGTTAAGCTGAGTTCTCAGTACACTTTTAACTGTTGCGTAGCCCTCCTTTACTGACGCCAGCAGCTGGTTCAAGCGTTATGAACGCGCGTACCGCAATTCATTATAGCGGTTACGACAAACGCCGCGTTTATGCCCCAATCTCCACTAAGCATAATTATGGATGCCCCGCCGGGGTGGTGCAGTGGTAAGACGCCCGACTACTGTGCCGGAGTTCCCGGGTTCGAACCCGACCGCGGCGGCTGCGTTTCGATGGAGGCGAAACGAAGAGGCGTCGTGTGCTGTGCGATGTCAGCGCACGTTAAAGATCCCCAGGTGGTCGAAATTACTCCGTAGCCCTCCACTACGGCTCCTCTTTCTCTCTTTCCACTTTCATTCCCACCCTCCTCCCTTCCCTTACGGCGCGGTTAGGGTGTCCACAGAGCAAGTGTGACAGTTACTGCGCCTTTCCCTTCCTGTGAACCAATTTAATAATTATGGATTATGGACTATGCGACTTAGGAGCAGAAAGTTTCCGGAAGTTTGTTATCGCCTTTTTTTAGCAGTGCTTTGAAGGCATGCTCCGTGGAAACCTATTTGCCAGCTGTATCTCTTGAGGTTTAAACCCTGGCTACAGGATACTTAACATCGTCTCAGCGACGAAGAAACAGATGAGCAGGGATTCCTGTAATTGCGGCCAAGGCAGCAGCTCATTTTGGGCAGAAGGTGATCTGCTGCATGTTTGTAGCATTCTTCAAAGCAGGCATTGCCCGGCTAACCAAAGTATACGGTTGCTGACGACCAGAGGAAAAGTTATTCGCTACAAGTACAGCAGTCTTCTTACCCGCAATTCATGCCTTTCATTTTCCGTTCAACGTGTTCGTCCAAATCAATGTTCGTCCGCCACCCATTCGCATGGTTATTTTTGCTAGTGGACGTCAACCAAATTAAGAGCTATTTGCAGAGCTACTACACTTTTCTTATCCCTTGTGCTAATAGCATTGTCACCATCACGTGAAAATCTACTCAGAAAATCAATTTGGCACTTTTGTACCGCATGTAAAAATGGGAGATTCCTTGCAATGTTTCTGGTATCAGAGGCACTGACGGACAATCAGTAGGGCTGTGCATGTAATAAATCATATTAAAGTGCTCTGGAGTAACAAGGTATACCAGATGTATGGGTGCAGGAAATGAAGGTTCCGTCAGGACAGTCGCCGAAAGTATTTCCACATTGTTAAATGTGTTCATGTCCTCACTCGACTCTTTCCTACCATCCTCGCCACCCTTTTTCAATTTCGTTCGAGCACCTATTCCAAACACAGTGGTCTCTCATCATGATTCTGCCATGCCCTGCACAGTCTCGAAATCACGTGTTAACAAAAACCGCATCCCTGTGCGCGTCTCCCCCGGGACAGCTTTGGTCGCAGCACCTCATCTCCACGCAGCACCTCATCTCTGCCTCAATGTTTGCCCTAATAAATGCAAAAATGACGAGAACAAAAACCCGGCCGCCTATGAAAGCAATTATATACGAGAACAAGAGCTTCTTCCCACTTGCGTCACAAACGACGCACACCAGATTTGCATCATTCTCTCATCCCTAAGTTGTAAATCGACCTTGTTCGTATTTGGCTGTGTTTGAATAGAGCGAACGTGACGATGAATGTGCCTTAATCTGGAAAAAAACAGTGGCCACTCATCACGACGAGGCTCTGGCTATAGTCCATTTAGGAAAGTTCGGTCGAATCGAACTTCCCTTGCTCTCACCACACTCACTGCCCTGGTTTCCAGAATTCACCGCATGGGCGTGTTTGTAGAGAGCCAGTAAGTTGTCACCCTTGAAGATGTTGACAACCATAGTGAATCGATGGGGCGGGCGTCGGCAACCCGACATGAGCACACACGCTGCAGATTCCCCGCGCCTTACGTGCATGGCGCCAGGGAGAGTTAACGAGTCCGAGCCGTCTCTGGCTTCCTTTTGCCTACGGGTGTGCCTGGTGCGCACAAGGTGCCTTTGTGTGTCCTCACAAACAATAGGGACAGCAACATGAATTATGACCGGAAACGGAACCGCACGTGCCGCCCAGGAACGGCGAAAAGGAGGTCGCGCTTGCTAGCCGGCAGTCCTGGGCCCAGAAAACGTCATGTCCCTTGTTCATATGCAGAGCGCAAAATTATAGGGGGGTCTTCAAAGCCATTAAAACGACTAAGCACTATCAGCCCCTGCTTTCGGCAACATTTAAAGCGGTGAGAACATTAAGCTTAACCCTAATTACATTTGCATGTGGTGAGAAAACGAGGAGTCGTCTTAGGCGAAATGAATAAAGTACTCTTGGATTAAATTTATTGTCTTCGAACTCAAGGGCTCTTTCGTGAGCTGAAACCTTTGTCGGTTTTAGAAGGGCCCCGTTGCGGAAGAAAGACTGTAGGGAATATATCCAGTATGAAAATGTATTGGCAAGAACTTACGAACTGTACGCTAAGTAACAAGAGCCCGTTGTATATTCTAACATCTTTCGCTCTCCGCGCAAAACAAAGTCGCAGTGTAGTGAGGAAGTATTATGACCATATACTGGTTCTTTATTTCTGGTATGGAAGACTGGTGATCACGCTTAGAACCGAACAGCATACTCCACATACTTATTTCCGCATCTGTACAATGTGAACCTTCGTTATATATAATTTGCGACGTTGTTTGTGTTGTTAGTCTAACACCACTCGCAGTTTATTTAAGAATTTGGTACGTGTGTGCGGAAAGTTTAGTGCTAAAATTTTGTATTTTACTTGCACCCACTGAGTTGCTAACGGTACGTTGTAAACGAAATTTTAATGAGTCCTTCATCACAATGCGAGTTCAAAATTCGAAAACACGAAGTTTTCAAGTCTACTCTGCCTGTTTCTCCTTCTTCGCCATTGCTGCTCGCCGCATACTGTGATCCTCTGCAGCCTTTAACATTCATCCTGAGCAGCGCACTTCACTTGTCGCCCTGTTGGATTGAAGAGATTTTGTACTACAGCAGACACACAAGGCGCTAATTCTAGGTCAATTCTAAACTGGTATGCGCAGCGGTCTGACAAAGTCGGCACTCAAACAAAAGCAGCGGTCAACATGACACCGAGATTGGCTTGTGCTAGGCTGCGTCACGGGAAGAACACACTGCCAGCTAAACCATGTCACATAGTCTAATGACATCACACAGCCCGGCGTCCAATCGGCACTGTACGTTTTCTGTGGGTGGGCATTTATGGTGGTGCCACATTAAGATATTCTAGCTTATGCTGAAGCATGCGCTGCTAAGGTGGCGCCGCTAAGGTGGCGCCGCAGCATATAAGCACCATGGGGTGACAGAAACGTAGTCGAGAGCTCATTGAGATTCCCCTCTATGTTCTTCCTCCCTTCTGCTGCCAAATTTACACGTGGCGTGGCAGCAACTGGAGCTAAGATGTTTATTCTAAACAAAGAACTTTCATCACCTTTATTTAAAACAGAAGCCGGTAGAAGCAGTTACTAGTATACAGTGTGTAATCGATATTATCAGTTTTAATTGCAGTTCTTTTTATATTCTTCTTTATAGCTCCATGGTACTTGCAGCATTCTCGAACGCTCTACATCTCAGTTAATTTCGCGCTTAATAGCGCCATTGCCCGTCACCTTGATGGCGCGTCTGTCTTCATGTTCTCAGAGTTGCACAAATTAGGTATATCAAATTTTAAAGCGGGAGCGTTAAAGTTCTCTTTGCAGAGAGAATCCGACCTCGGCTTCGATGCTGGGAGAGGGGAATCCTGGGCACGGCACTGGCAGATGATAAGTGGCAGCTTGCAAAGCCGAGTACTGTGTCTTCGATGAGCTATGCTGCTTGACGAGACCACATGATCTCAAAGTTTGGATGAGCTGCCAGCTTGGATTACCCATTGCTGAGGGGAAAAGGGGGAATATGAATGAGCCTCCCAAGGCTACTGCGTGCTGAGTCAAGCACGCTACTCCTAGGCCGCGCAGGCACTTTTACGGGGCTTGGTTAAAGCGGAGCATTATACATCGGGTGGCCGCCTATACGGTATCGCGTCATACTCTTAAAGGTGGATCTTAAGTGTGCACTGTAAGTTGCTTTTATTATTTGAGATGTTAGGGAAAGCAAAAGCCATCACGGGAAATCAATACTAAAATGCACAGAAAATTAAGTTTTGTAACATTTTCTGGATGAATAGGTGCGAAAACAAGGTATTCGATATTTAATATGTGAACTTCAGAGCCACCTAAAAGCAGCGTCGTTGTTAAAAGTCACTATACTCTATTATAAAAGGATTAAATAAGCATTATGCTAACGCAGCGTATAAGTGCTGATATAATGTTCGATATGCCGATAACTATAGAGGCTCTATTGTAAAAGTCAATTCAATGTTTGAGGTTACATACCAATGCCGCTGTTTAAGTGCTGTTACAATGGTGACATTATTACATAACGTAGACATAAACACAGCTGCCTCATTGTACATAGCGTAATTTTATTACCCACTTTTTTTTAATTAAATACCTCAGGTGGTGCCGACTGTAGACTGCATGCAAGATACTCAATCTTCATTGAGAAAGTCTGATTATTAACCATTCTCCACTATTATTTATGAAACCCCATGCCTGGCGGCGTGTTGCAAACCACATCTCACAGACATACGTAGTTGGATGGCACCTACAAATGCGTTAACTTATTGCAGGAATCAAACGTTCATCTTCATCGGCTCTGTGCTATAATAACTACTGGTGCGTCCTTAAACGCTCAGAATGCACACATTAGCTCCTTCCTTGAAATACAAACATGCCTATTTGTGCGTGCTGTGTTCAAGAACAATTTTTGTGAGCAACATTCAGCAAATCGCTTGTTACTTGGTATCAGGACGTGTAACATTTTACGTTGAATTCCAAGATGACCTTAAGCTAAAATAACAATATCCACCTAGTGAATCTAATACACCTGACCCTTTTCATCAACATTTACCTGCACGCTAATCATATTCCCTTCCTCCTGCTGTTGATGTGCGTAATATTTTTGGCTTCATTCTGAGATGTCTTTATTTCGATATTGTGCCACGGCTAGAAGGCTGCTATGAAACACAACCAAAACACTAACGTAATGATTTAACGCTTCCTTTCAAGCATGAGGTCCACTGAAGAAACGCAGTACGTCTATACGCAGGCAAAATAGACTTTCCGACTACTTAATGTTTCTTCTAACATTCTATAACTTCCAAATAACTCATTTAATTTCAGGTCTTGTGTAAATGTGTTATTTGAGCATAAAACTTTCATAGACGCGTTTCCTATTACCGCCCGTCAGCTTACCGATAATATTAACTACCTACTTGGGCGTCGCACAGCGCGTGGCACATTACTGTTGCGGGCGTATGCTTTTCTCTTCACTGCGACATGATGCTTTTTTTTTTTTTTTTTGGAAAGCAAACTAATTTCAATCACTGCCCATTATCCGTCAGTTGTATGTGATTGAACCAGTACACGCATTCTATCGCCATCTCTGTTCACTCTTTGAGACTTCAATCGCGCCGCCTGCTTCTTTTTTTTTTTTTTTTTTTCGAGTTCCAATCCATACGAAAATGGCGCAATCCCTCGAATGGTGGCGCCATCAAGCGGGTTTCTTCGCAGTCAATGAACGCATTTTACGATGCAGCGCTCATAGGCGCATCCGTGGCCCACTCGCAAGGGATAAAAATTTTCTAGCTGGCTTCGCAACAATAGCAAACACTTTGACCAGAGGACTTGTCTTGAATTTCTACCATTGTTAATTTCGTTTCAACTTGTCAAGTATTTATTCATGCTGCCCACTCTCTACCATGTTTTTCTTTCCCGTTTTAATACGACAGCCTAAAAGGACTCGTTTTGCGAAAAATTTCGTTTCGACGTTTTCGATGTCAGCGTCGCGAGCGAATATATATGTACACCCATGCCTCTGGGAGTCTCTAGTTCGCAGGTGACATGGCCGGGTGTGAGGGGTCGTAAGGATTTGTGACTTCACTAACCTGTACGGCTTCTTTGATGTAGGATGGTGACATGGTAATAGAACCCAGGACTCATTGATCAAAAGCGGACACTCAGCTCACAGGCTACGCAAGCACGATCGGATGGCCCGGTCAAAGCAGCTTTATGTGTCCCTGCCGCGCGGTTTTTCACATTGTGTTCTAGCTTGTGAGGGAACAGAATCAAAATTTAAAGAAAGTTTGATTACGCTAGAAGCACAGTGCATATACGAGAGCGAGGGTCCGCAAAGTGAGCCGTAGCCAACTGGCTTTTAACACTGTCGAATACTACCGTCAAAACAGGAGATTAAATTTTAAATTTATTTAGTTATGCATGCAATGCCCAAGGGAAACGCAGCCCTTTCGAGGTATAGTTAAAAGGCAAATATTGGGTCCAATAGAAGCTACAAGCGCGACCAGATAAACTAACAGAGGTTTAGAGAAGGACGTCAGGGGATACGACGAAAAACACCTGCGATTTTGTCACGCTGTATAGCGGTTGAGTAAAAATATCTTGAATTATATTTTGTTTAGTGTAGAAAATGTTAAAATCTATATGTTAAAAGTTATATTGAACACTACTTCAATGTTGTTTTAATGTCCAGATGATCACTAATTGTGTTCGACATGGGAGCAGTTATATTCGGTTCGTCCTCGACCATGAGCGGCACTGAGGCATATTTGTAGGTTAAAATGCGGTGGATGCTTTGAGTCAATAAATTGAGTGAATAAACAGTAGAACAGTAAAAACAGTAGAATTACGTGTATTATTTAAGTCGTTTTGGTGTTCCTGCAGATTTAAAGGGCAGCAATCTTAGAAATTAGAATGATTTTGTAGAGCCTGGTGCACTTTCAAAATGTAACAGTCTTAATTACTTATTTATGCAAGTGGGAGAATGCGTACATGTATCTAGATACATGTTACTCTAAGACTCTACACAGCTGATAAGGTGGCTGGGAACAACCGGTCCCCCCGCCAAACACACGCACGCACCCACGCATGCACACACACACACACACACACATACACACACACACACACACACACACACACACACACACACACACACACACACACACACACACACACACACACACACACACACACACACACACACACACACACACACACACACACACACACACACACACACACACACACACACACACACACACACACACACACACACACACACACACACACACACACACACACACACACACACACACACACACACACACACACACACACACACACACACACACACACACACACACACACACACACACACACACACACACACACACACACACACACACACACACGCACGCACGCACGCACGCACGCACGCACACACACACACACACACACACGCACGCACGCACGCACACACACACACACATGCACGCACGCACACACACACACACACATACACGCACGCACGCACGCACACACACAAACACACACACAAACACACACACAAACACACACACACACACACGCACGCACGCACGCACTCGCAAGGAGGAGTGACAGGCTCTCGAGAGTAAAGCGCGCATGATTATTTCGAAACAACAGATCAAAATTTGAGCAGATACAGCGCGTTTGTGTTATTCACGCGAACCTTTGTAAAAACAATATTTATAACATGACATCAGCTCCAGTCTGCAATATGTAAGCGTCTATCTTATAATAAATTCTGACTTTGCAATTCCGAAAAATAACTATTTATTTTGCTTTTGTTTATAATCCGTGTTGAAATGTGATACTTCCTTGCCGATACGTTTGCGAGTTCCTCTTCTCCTGTATATATATCCCCTTTTATATAATTTGGAAAATTACATCAGCAGGCTTGCTTGAAAGCAAAGGATAATTTCATGCGAAAGAGTGTAGTTGCGTCGCGTAAGCATTCTGGAATAATTAAGCTATACTGTGGCTCTCTGTCTTTCGTTGCGCTTTCGGAGGTTTTTACGTTCACCTTAGCTGCGAACATCCATAAATTTTCCAGTTTAACCACATGTTCAAGCGCTTAGTGCAGCAGTATGCAAGCAACGACTGGAGATGAGCTTTTGTTTATACTGCTGATGTCGCGCCTCGCGCTTTGCTGTCACAGTAAATGTCAGATTTGTCATCGTGTTGTGTTGTGAGTGCTTGTTTCGTGTAAAAGCCTAAATATGTCCGGTCTGTAAGTAATGCAATGCATTTCTATCCCAGTTTCTCTTTTGGTCCTATATTGGAGTGAAACGAGCCTCTAGATTTATCCAGAGGAGTAACTGCAAACTGTTGCAGCAGACAAAGAACCTATGCAGAGAGGCGGCCTTGTTGCATCAGTGCCCCATGCATAAATATGCAAGAAGGCGGACGGGAAATGCTCGGATGACTTTTAGAACTTTGACTTGAATATGGGTGCACGTTTACAGTAACGAAAGCTCATTTAAATATTCATTTAAAGCTTCGCTTTGCTCGTAACAAAAGTGTGCCTTCACCTGTACTGTTCGAAATCGCTAGCGCTTGCCAGTTCACCTAGCTGAGAGAGGTTTAGGCCGCCCAGTATAATTCTCGCAATGCACCAATCTAAATTGTACCTAACCTGAACTTGCCCTAATCTTCAGAGGTCCTCAGGGTAGGCACTCTGAGCTGCTGACTTTATTTGAGCTTCAATCGCTACCGTACTTCTATCATTTAAGGCCCACGAGTTCGTCTATACATATATATATATTGTGGCTTTATAGAGTAGGCAAAAGGAACGAAATTCTTTTTCCTACGAATTTCCGCACTTGAGTTAATAGATGTGAACGACGAAACCAGTCCCTGCTCTACTACTGCTCAGGTTGCTTTGTTGAAAGGTGAACCGGGTTAGCCACGTGCTCTTACAACTGTTGCTCTTTTTTTGTACAGTGTCTCCCATCTACCTTCAGCAAAGCTCGCGCATTGGAAGCAGATTATGAAGTTCGGCATATAAGCAATAGGTTGTCCGATTTTCTCCCAACAGACACATGTAAGCATGCATGGATATTCGCGCACAAGAAGAGTCAGGAGAAATGAATGCGCACACTGGTATACTTAATAATTGTTTTCTTTTCGATCCACATTTCTTTGTTATCCTTGACATATATAAAATAGAAGGCCTAGCTGGGTAGGCATACATCGCTAGCTATCAGCCTAACGTGAAGGCGATGACGGTAAATGATATGTCGCAAAGTATTTAGATTTCATTGTTTAATTATTCTGCAGAATAATTCTGTCTGTATGGCCCTAGGGGAATAAAATTCTAGACATTAAACTTTTATTGAACCAAATTTTACGAACGTTACCTATCGGCCATAGCCATGGTCGCAGCTGGCGCTTCGATCTTGGCTTCTCGGCAGCGAGCTAGTCAGGCTTCTCCTTGTTCGATGGTCTCGGTAGCCTCTCTAAAGCACAGCTACGGTCTCTGCCTTTAGCGGAATAGTGTAAGTGTATGGCCAATGGATATCGGCTATTGACAAATGTTTACACTTTGTGCTAGGAGTTTTGCTCAGCAAGAGATGTCCATAGCTTTTTCGCGAATGAAAACTGTATACATTTCAGTAGAACGAGTGAATGCGACACAAGTAGAAACACTTTCCTGCGAATTTGCAATCTTCAAAGGCGTGACTTAACGTTTTTCGAATTAATTGACAAGTTTTGCAGCAGCAGATTATGGCCTCGGTCAGAGGCCGTATCAGATGATCTGATTGTATATATTTAGAGAGCATGCAATATTACTCGGACAAAGAACCGGCATGCGTGCGGTGCGTTTGCATCAGAACGTTTTTTTTTTTTTTTGCAGCTCTGTTCTTACAGTAATTTGGGAGTATTCAACGTGGTTTTGGGATGAAGGTTATCTGAAACTGTTTCCTGGAATCAAATACAGTTAAATATTAGTGCACGTTTTTTCTCAATTCATTTGGTAATTTTGTAGCCACTTTAATTTTTATTTTATACAAACTAGTGGCGTATCTGCGCCGAAAAATATCCTTGTGGTTCTCCAGAATTTCATCCGCGTAAGCGAACCATCTGTGTTTAATTAGAATAAAATCAAGTGTTTCGCAGTACATTGAAGTCAAAGGTATGCCCCGCAGTTTACTACGCCATCCTTCTTGAACATGGATAATGATGTTATTTAAGTACTATATGCTACCATTTGCCACGGATACCACTGGAAGAGAAGAAGGTTAATAAATAATTGTTAATAAATGCATCTATGAAATAGCTCGGAGCGCGTTCTTTTCTTGAGCATTCTAGAGCAACAATTTAGCTGAGTTAATAGTTGCATTTGATGCTGGAGTTTTTTGCGTCTATGATAGGAAACAGGTTAAGAACTTGTTTCTATGTTATGGTTTATGGTTTATGGTCTAAGCGATTTAACGTCCGAAAACGACTCAGACGGCGAGGTAGACCGCAGTGAGGATTTCGGAAATTTAGACCACCTGTGGTTCTTTGAAGAGCACTGACATTGCCCAGCACATGGCTGCCTTGCTTTTTGTGTCCTTCAAAAACAGGCCACCACTGCCGGGATTCGGTCTAGCATCTTTGAGCACAGCAGTCGAGCGCCCTAAACACTGAACCATCGCGGAGGGTGTTCCTCTTTTACAGTCTTGTCCTATAAAGAAGGTGTATTAATTGGTCTCATTATATCTACCTTCGTTCCATCACCCATTTAGATGCCGACTCAAAGACATTGACAAAGCAGTAAGCACATTTGATACTATCCCTAACATCCAAACTCGACTTCTTTAGGTACCGAATGAAGATGGGATTATTATGTTTATTTAGCTTTTATGAAAATTTTCTCGGGGAGATTTTATAAATATAATGTGAAGGTTAATTGATGAATGGCTCTTTTTTCCAGAATCCACTTTCAAAAGGCTCAGAAAAGTAGTTCTTTCACGTGCCACATCCAAGAAAAGAAATGACTATTCAGTATTCAACGCGCTTCATGTGAACAATCTTTCTGAAGTCAACGTGCTTTCTGCAACCTTTCTCGATGAGAATTGACATGAAAGTATTTTTTCAAGCTCGTGGTTACATTTTGATCCCTTCCCCTACTTTATTTACCTCAACCACTCACAGAGAACATTACTGAGACCATCACAGCGGCAACGTTGAATGTAGAAATCCAATTGTATTACATTGCCCACCCTAAAAATAAGACCAAGACATTTTCTTCGGGACCCCTTTTTTTACACTTCATCGATATTGAGGCGGCCATAATCATGCCTTATGAAAGACTACTCTAGAATCGAATGAGATCGGTGAAGAAAGAGTGATAATGTACTAATAACTATTGTAGAAGGAGCCGTTACGTGTCGAACTCCATAAATAAGCGCCCATAAGGCAAGCGTGAATATACGTTGGCAGATACATGCGGGCTAAACATAGCTCAAAATGTTCGTGCGGAAAACTGCATCCAGAACGCCGCTAACCTCAGTGTCATACTTAAAGGCCCGAGACATCGTACAGCAAAGTATCAATCATTGCCGAATATCTCCACGTTTCAAAAGGACGACGGTGCCGCGTGAGTGTTTGCTTCTTAAAGACCAGCAAGATAGATTGTGTGCACGAAAGCGCAATGCATGAAACACACAGTACCCACATAGAAACACCCGTACCCAGAAGAGCTTTTCCCCCGTACATATTATGGCACAATGCAACACTGAAAATAATTACTTTTCTTGGACAAGTCATAAACGTGTTTTTGTTTCACCAATAATGTTAAACTAATCGTGTTTCAGCGTTGCGCCACATCACCCTGTGCGCTCTTACCTGACATGTTTTATTGCACATTCCGACTACTGTGCGGCGCGGCCTCGCCTCTACGCCGTCGCTATGTGCGTGGTGCGGCGTGTTATGAGGCGCAGCTTCTCATGACAAATAGCCTCAGGCTAGCACGCAAGAAACGCACAGTAGCGCCGCTGCGCAACCGCACACCAGTCGTCCAAGCAAGACGTCGATCGAGGTATGGCCCGGACGCCGCTCCTTGCGCGGCATAATGTCTCCGAACAGCTGTAGCGAGAAAAATGACATAATCGAACGCTATATATCAAATTCGTCTCGCAAGCAACGCTATATTGATGCTTGCGTCCGGAACCAGCGAGCAGCCGCCGTTCGCTTTGGGAGAGCATCATTGATCGAGCGACTTTTAGAAAGGAAAGAGGTCGGTATGCGCTCGCGGCTACAAACCTTTCATGCTTATGTGATTCGATGACTCACTAGATCGCATCTATGTGCGCCACCCGAAACATGAACTTCGTCTTATGCCAGTGCACGCGACAAATAAGTTCGAGGCGGACACTATATTTAGAGGAAAACGCGACGGACGTACGCTCCTCCGTTCATTTGTTGCGCCTTGCGTGGGTTCCTCATTAGGCACAGGTGCCCGTCAGCCGAACATGGTACGGGGATGAGAATGTTCCCTCTTAGCGAACAGCGTCGCAGCACATTTAACTCGGCACGCAACCACGCGTTCAAGGTTCCTCGACTGCCATTTGAGAAGTGAGTATAGCAGAAAAGTTGACATCGACCGGAAGGGCGGTAACGCGCGTCATCGATGTCGGCGAGCACGGCTGATTACTGGTGAATTTGAGCAGGGCTGTTTAGGTAGCAGTTCAGTATAAGTGACCCACGTATCACAACTAGTGTGGAGGTACTGCATTCATCCGTATATGTTTTCAAGGAAGAAAACAATCAGGATAGAGCATTGCCACTGTTTGTGTGATGGCCCCTGTCTAAATGAGTTGTAACGTACGCACTCTTATATGATGGCTCTTCCCCCTTCAATACTTTTATGTGACAAACACTGGTTTGCGTTCGACTGAACAGAAATACCTTTTTTCCCGGCATTTTTGTTGCTTATTTGAATGCCTTGCCCTGGAAGAGAAACATTTAATAACGAGTTACCTGTAGTGTATATTTTTTGCGGGTGTGTTTGCGTAACCTTAAAAATATGTTATTCTTTGTTCACTATGCACTAGTCCGGCACCCCGTACTTGGAAATGGTGCCATCAACTTATAATTAGCGCCATGTGGTTTAAACAACACCAGTCACCTTTAGAATAAAATTGCATTTTGAGTTGACTGCAGAACACTACAAAATGTAACTTTAGGAGTATTGATGGAAGTGGTCTAATGTTTCTATGTACAACGAAGTTTGTTTTATCTTCGTTATTTGCTCGCATATATTATTTAGACAACATAAAAAAAGCGAAATATTTCTAGCAGTAGAAAAAATTTGCAAAGGCTACTAGCCGCCCGAGGAGAGATCTGCGGATATACTGATGTTTTTATTAAAATTATGTGATGAGCTAAAAAATATCTAGAGGGCACTTTGTACCGCTGAAGTTGTTGTTGCGTCTGTAGGAAAAAGGAAAAGAAAATGCATAGGCCTGCTACTGGCTCGGTAGCTGAGCCGCCTCCGCTGCCTCGTGCAGACAGAAAAGAGAAAGTAAAGAAGACAGAAAAAGAAGAGGGAGAGAAAGACGCACGCCGCAACAGCCGTCGTCCACCACCTAAGCAGTGGCGGCTGCAATGACGGCCTACAACAGATAAATATTCGGTGGCAGGCTAGGCCCCGCCGCAAGGCAGCGACTTTATTTTGAAACTAGATCAGGATGTCTTAGAACGCGCAGCTGCAAAAGGAAGGTTGATCAAAATAATGAAACTTGTCCTATATGCAATTTGGAAGCCAAGAAACGATAAAACATCTTATACTAGAGTGGGGCAGTATCCAGTAAAATCCAGAAGAGGACACAGTCACTCTAATCAAGGACCTGATGTATATAGGTATCAAATAAAACGTGAATGTATCGGCGGCGGTAGAGAATAGCTAGAGGCGTTTGGAAGATTGGGGGCTGAATAGCACGGCAGGGACGTGAAGGTGATAAATCAGGTTTAAACAAAGCAGTGCGAAGAGAGGATAACCGGTGGTCATTTAAGGTAACAAACTGGATTCCAAGGGAAGGAAAGCATAGCAGGGGGCGGCAGAGAGTTAGGTGGGCGAATGAGGTTAAGACGTTCGCAGGGGCCAAGTTAATGCAGCTAGCACAGACCGGAATAATTGGAGAAATATGGGAGAGGCATTCGCCCGGCAGTAGGTAGAGTCAGGCTGATGATTATGATGATTTTATATACACAGGGTCCTAAATTAATGTTGGTAAAGCTGGAGAGTTATCTAAATTACAGAGCATAAAAAGAAAGGTTCAGCATGGTGACGACTATCACCACAACAAATGTTGCAACAGCTTAGACATGACTCTGTTCGAGAATAGCGCGTCCGGCACAGATGGCACTGCTTCTTTAGCATCGCTCCCTTGTCTAACTACTTACAAATCACGCCTTGATGGGCCAAAAGCCGTTGACTTGATGTACAGGGTTACAATGCAGGTTGTATGGCTATTATTCGATCGCAGTCTTATGTGTTTATATGTTTTATTTGCGTATGTGCTAAAGTATTGTGTTTTCCATAATGGTGCTAAAATTGTTGACTGAAAAAACGTTCCTGATTGGCCTTTTTTAGGTTTTCGCGGTCTTACTGGTCACTCGGCGACATGACCGATCGTTGCTCCAGGATGCAACTACTTCACTTCTGCCACCGTAGTTCGGCTTCCGAGAAATCTTTTATACTTCCTCATCTTCTCTAGACCCACATTTTTATGTAGGTTGTAAGTGTGCCTTAGGGCATGCTCATGTGACATAGCGATAGTGTCGGTTTACCCTGCCATCAGGGACATTGGTCTGCATATTGCGTAAGGGACATCTTGTGTAGCTTGTGTAGGTACGGGTAGGTACCGGTTGGTGCACCAGTGTGCCACTTCCTCCTCTGCGTTATATGTCGAACTGGGTAGCGTCTCCGCTTCCACGTGCATTGCTCGAGTATAACTACCTGACGGTAATCGGGTCAAAGGTGGCCGTGGTGCAGAGTGTGTCGTGTGCTAGGTCGACGTACCCTTGACTTAACTCTGATGCCTCGTTGCCCCTCATCCCCTCATTCCTTCATGTCCAGGAGCCTGTACTACGTATACTATGTTTGGGGCTTGTAAAATAAGATTGTTGATCCTGTCGTTTCAGCCTCTTGCGTAGTTTTTGCACGCTTGGTCGGAGGCCGTCACTATAGTGAAGTTCTGTCCTGTTGCGTTGCTATATAAGTGCTATTACCTGAGCGATGGCAGCTTCTTCAGCTGCCACTACACTTGGGTTGTTTTGTTGATCGTTGCGCTGGTTATTGTTTTTTTCCTTTTCATCCGTTTCGTGCCGATAGTTTTGCGTTGGCTCGGCGTCCGTGTAGACCACACTGGAACAGTTTATTATTCCCTGCTCAGTGCTCAGGCTGGCATGTCTTCTTAGATGGTGTATATTATGGTTGATATGTGTTGGTATGGGTCTTCCTCTGATGTTATTTCTATCTATACTTTCAATCTCTTCCTCATTTTTTGTGTGCCAATAGGTAGAGGTATTCACTCAGTTAGGTGTCTATCCTTTCTTATTTCCATGACTCTGTGTATAGTCACTCACTACTTTGTGCTTCTCGCAGTTCATTGAAGCTGTTCGATACTGCCATTGCCATTGTATTTTCTATTTCTCTTCACATCCGAAGTGAGGGCGCCACTTTGTACGCTTTCTATAGTTCGGTGTTGATTTACAGGAACTCATGCTTGTTTAATTCCTGGTACGGTAGGTTGTACGTTACCCTGCTCGTGACGAGGCTGTGGCTGAACGTACAGGGAGTCAGATCTATCAGCGATGGCGTGCGTCTTGGCTTTTCGATATCGATGCGCAAGGCTGTTGGTATCAGTCAGCACGGCATTGCTGTAGGCGGAATACGCATTGGGTATCGGCCGACCGTAGCATGTAACCGCATAGAACTTGCACGCCACACAGGGACTGGGAGGTGTAGACTTTACTGAGAGGTGACCTTGGCCCATACTCTAAATGCGGTAAAAGCTTCCTAGTTCAAACCGAAATTGTCATGCCGGGGCAAAGGGCCGTCTATCGCTTCTAGCGATGGCTAACTTCAATGTGGCCGACTTAAATTTCATCGTCATTTCCGCCTGCCGAAAATGTTGAAATAGCTCGGCGACGGGTTAGAAGATTCACATCTGCGAAGACTGCGCGTCAACCCTGATTGCACCACGATCAAAGAGCAAGTTTTATGTATTATCAGGCTCTACTGGACTATTAAACTTCCGAGGAGGGTCTATATAGACAGGTAAATTGAACGTCACTAGCGCACTGCGGCCCGCTCTGTAAGTCATGTCCCTGACGCGCTTATATCGACGGGGTTGTGCAGAAGCGATTACATGCTCAGTTTAAGAGACTGTTAGCAAAACTTGCATCGATTACGGGAGGTTTCCTGCTTCTCTGGAGCATCGCAGACTTGCTCAAGCAATTAGATAAAGGTTCCTACAAAATAAACTCACTGCAGTTAATCACTCGATGAGATTACCTTACATAAGCTTGAAGTAAATACGAAAAGGGGAGAAACTCGTGTAATTGTTTGAAAGGTGAATATACAATGAAACGAAATATAACTGCTTGCGCAGACCTTGTAAATTGTTCGCTAAAACACCTGCCACCTACTGAGGCAGGTTGTCCTAAAGAAGAAAATTTTTCAAATTCTAAAGGTAGCCGTAGGATTATATATATTCAACCATTTCCCCAAGGCAAATTACATTGTTAGAATTTCGGGGGGGTTCTAATTTCTTTTTTATTTTTACGCTGTAGTTTGTAGCATTTATTTTCTGCAAGAAATCGACGTCCCGAAGAAAGACTGCGTATGCAGGAATCTGGTAAAACATATAAACCCTCGGTGCATCATGCACTCTACTGGGACCAGTCGGAACTATATCGCTGGTTTACTGTCGCTCTGGTTGTTTAATTTCCAAGCGGATTGCAGAATCTACAGGTGACGAACATTATACCAAGATTGCGTGCAGTTTTAGATGAGCAAAAGAAAGCTTCGCTAGTGGTGCTCAAGCCGATAGATATTCACCGCTTCTCCTCCTCCGTCATAACGGTGGAGCACCGTTGTTCGCAGGTCACTCCTCGAACGGAACATTCAAGGACACCGCCCCGTTGCCATCATGAGCGTAATCTTCTAGGCCACGAAGCTGTAATGGTCCCTCGCGGAAAAATGGAAGATGGATGTAATAATTTACAAATTTTTGTAACACACGTTCAGTACATATGTTGCACATTAGAATAGGCCATACGATGTCTTAAGCTGCATACAAAAATGCCCCTAAGACATTTTTTTTTCACTAGTTGCTTGCATAAATAATGCACTCTATTGAATAATAGAAAGAAGAAGGAAGTCCCCGCGAGCGTATTCACGTGCGGCGTACTATGTCGAATGCCCACAAAGGCCATGAAGTGGCGTCCTAGTGGGGATAGCCCCAGAGCGCCTCCACATAAGCAATGAGCCTGCAGCTCTCGGTGTGCGCCGTGAGTGATATTTTATGTCCAGATATTTTCAAATTTTTTATGTGAAGGCATCACCAGAGCTCGGCGAAGTCCGATTTTATACAAAAACAGGGCACCCTGCATACCACCCCAGAAACTAAATAAAAAAAAAAAAAGAGTAATCCGTCAGTCGCAGTCGCTGCTGCGGCTTCGATCTTGGCTCGCTTCCGCACTTGGTAAGCTTCTTGGCAACGGGAATCTCAAGTCTCGCTGTTCGATGGTCTCGGCAGGCATTCTGGCACGGCTTTGACATCTGTCTTCAGCGAGATGGCGTGTCTTTATGGTGTGTCTACTTGGAATGACGTGATGAGTACGTGGCGCCACCTGTGCAACGTATGAGGCACTAGGCACAGGAGTAACATGAAACTCGCAAATGAACTCAGTAGAGTTAATGCACTAAAAGAAATCTCTGAACAGGCCAGAATAAAAATAAGAAATTTAGCCACTTAAGAGCAGTAGTTGTGAGCCTGCTAACAAACGAGTGAAGAATTAAGGCTACCTGTTTAAGTATTTAAGAAACAAATACCGTTTACGAGTGCTAGCCCTCGTGAAACCAACTTTCACGAGGGTTAGCACACGGCCGCAGCCGCAGTCGCTGCTGCCTCTTAGCTTGTCTCGTTTTCCCGCTTTACAAGTTTCAAGACAACGGGTTATTCTGGTCTCTCGTTGTTCAACGGTCTCCGCATCCATTCTGACATGGCTGCGGTATCAGTTTTCAGCGAGATGGCTTATGTGTACTGCGTACTTACCTAGATTAAATGAAGGAGCGACGCAGATAAAACTTCACGATGACGAACTTTCTACGAGGCGTAATCGGCTGTGGTGACAGCATACGTATAGTGCTCTAGCGTGGAGTACACAAGTTTCCTAGCATTACGTGAAACAACATGCGGCGCACGAGTATTTAGCACTATTTGTGGATCGCATAAGGCATTAGATAGGGGAATAACGCAACTGTAAGCAAACTCCACCAACAATAGTATTCCTACCAGCACCCTCAAAGGCGGCATGGCTTAGGCTTCTGAGGCAGCCGATTAAGGTTACACAAACCAAGATTTAGTCTTGATGGGAGAGGATACCATTCGTTACGGGGCCGCTAATCCTATCCTAATGCCTTTGCAATCAATAAATTTTCAAAAGTCCAATCCAACTAGAGACTCGCAAGTGAACACCGTAGAAAATGCGATGAAATACGCTGAATGAAAGGGGCTGGGGGTGCTCGAACGTTGCTTTAGGAAGGACGTGGTAGCACCTTTAATATCGCCTTTTGATTTGGCAAATTGTTAAAAATATTTCTTGTTTAAGATGATTTTGAGAAAAGAAGACACCGTATCAACCTTACATCTCTGCAGACAATTACACCTTGCTGCATAGTGCTGGCTGTATATATGCCGTCGGTACAAATTCTTATCACCTATTCTAATATGAGCGGAAAAAAATTTAGAGGTGTGAATAAACAACATCAGATTGTGTCGTTGTCTATATATCCTGCGTAATGATATTTACTTAGAGCGATAACTGCAGATTAGTGTTCCATGATAAGTAGGTAGTTATCGTAGTGGAAGCCGTAGTGCCTTAATTCTTCGGGTATATTGTCTGGGCCGACTTCGTTATCACTCCCACAAACCAATTTGCAAATATTCCTCTTTACGAAGAAGTCGCACTGAGGCGTAATGGAGGCGTGGTACTATCTCAGTAAAAAAAAAAAAATCAAGAAAAGGATTCTTTCAGCCGAGTTTAGGAGCATTGATGGCATCTGTGGTGCTCTAAATATAAAGAAGGTAAGGATATCCGCTATGGCTATTTTTCAGCGCTTCGACATATGGCTGAGGCGCAAACGAATGTGTCTAGTTACTCCTGGCAAAAATGGTACGTAATTTGCTCGCATAGATCGAGTAACTGTTCGAAGCGATGAGCAATGTTCGTTAGCTGTGAGCGTCTGAGAAAATTAAACGATCCAAACATGGACTCATAAGGACAAATTTTGGATGTAGGTACTGATTTCCTCCTTCAAAAGCGTGCTTCGGAGGACGACGAACAGCATAGTGAAAGAGTGAAGTGCGCAGCCCCTTATTTGCATCGACCGACAGGCTCCCGAAATATCTACAGGCTTGGCTAACAGCGTAAATTGCTTTCCCTGTTGATTTAGTCCCTGCTTCTTCAAGCGCTGATATAGCTGGTAAGAAAAGGTGCATTCAAGAAACCAATTAACGCAACAATCTCTTTTGAAAAAACAACTAAGCGCATCGTGTTTGGAATTCCCAAGGTGGCCTTTTACTGCAGGGTGCCAAAAAAAAAGTTTTTATTCAGCGCTGTTTCTTTGATAGTTAGCAAACAAATCAAAAAGTGTGTCTTTTTATCGGCTATGCTAATGTTTGTGTTCTGAATGCTGCCGAAATCTATTCTTTTATTGCTTCCTCTTTTCACTCTGAGTGCTGTAACCAGATATTTTGACACCGTACTGTGTACTGCAGGGCTACATCATTTGTCGAACAGAAGTGAATATTTGTTGGCACTCTTCTTCACTTTTCTTTCGCTTTGCAACAAGGTTAGTCAGAGATTTAAATGGTAAAGACAGGCTTTGAATTTTAACTAGATGGGATTGTGTCTCAAGAGTCAAAACAACGACCGCCAAGAAAGCCGCTATACCTGAGAGCTTCTCTAAATTTAGCACACAACTTGGGTCGAATACGTCAAATGAAGCATAAAAAGAGGGCCAACTGCGACGATGACCCGAAACGCTGAAACGGGAGCCGAAGAGCTGCGCTCTAAAATCATACTATGCCGCGCGTCGGATGAATTCAACGACCTCTGATTTTCGCGTCGAGTGCTCTACAGACTGAGCTACGGCGAATGCTTCTTCAATAGTCTACATACTTAGGTACTTACTTTACATGTAACGTCTCTTTGTGAGCGTTTGGCACCTCCACTTTGGGCCACAGCTGCGGAAGTTGAACATCCTGCATGTGATACAGCATGTGTCATGTAGGGACCTGATTTAACAAGGAGGGTGGGAGCTGTCTGATAACCCTCTTACATTAGCTATGAAGTCAAGGCTACCAGGGTCGAATCCCTCGTTTGATAAAGCAAACAGAGGGAAAATAACAGGATTCAGTCTCGTATACACCTATAGGTAACAGTAAGAAATACAAAGAAAAGCATATCACAAGACGTTCCGTATGTCGCTATGGACGAGTGCGACGCTGGCGAACGCCCTTAAGGTAAGACCACGCACAGAAAAAACACATAGGAAAGTACAGGATTGAACCGCCGGTGGTGCCTGTGTCTGTATAGCATCGGCTATCAAACTGGGAAACGTGAGTTAGAATGCCACGGGTAGTATATGGTTGTTGTTTCTTCTATGCTTTATATTCAATTCTCCTCATCATTACCTAAACGCAGTAAAATTTCATAGGATTTCCTGTGTGTCAGTGGCTTTTGCCTCTACTTATATATCGGATAAAGAAGTCCCTCATCTTTAATGTGGGGCATGAAAATCTAAAAGTAGACGAGGCAGTAAAAAAAAAAAAAAAGAAGCAATAAAAAAACACAGGCTTGATACCGAAGCCCCACATCTTTCAAGTGAGGTAAGAAAATCCAAAGGCAACCGAGGCAGTAAAAAAGCGAAGCAATGAAAATACACAGGCTTGTATACCTTCGCTGGATCACGGAAAAAGCAAGAGAGTTCCAGAAACCCATTTACTTCTGCTTTATTGATTATGCGAAAGTGTTTGACTGCGTAGATCACAGCAGATTGTGGCAAGCTCTCCAAGAGATGGGAGTTCCAATTCACCTCATCTGTCTCCTCAGGAACCTTTATGAAGGGCAAGAGGCCACAGTCAGAACTGGGCATGGTCTTACTGATTGGTTTCCGATTGAGAAAGGGGTGAGGCAAGGCTGCATACTGTCGCCCTGCCTATTTAACCTATATGCAGAGTGCATCATGAGGAAGGCCGGTCTGGACGAGTCTTCAGCTGGAGTGAAGATCGCTGGAAAACGCATCAACAACCTTAGATATGCGGATGATACCACTTTAATGGCAGAAAGTGAATTGGATCTCAAGAGACTTCTGATGCGCGTACAAGAAGAGAGTGAGAAGTTTGGGCTTAAACTGAACATTAAAAAGACGAAGATCATGGCGTCTTGCCCTATCAAGTCCTGGAGCATCAATGGACAAGAAGTGGAAGCTGTGACAGATTTTCTGTTCTTGGGCGCCAAGATTACCTCGGAAGGAGACTGCAGCCATGGAATTAGGAGACGCCTGCTTCTCGGAAAGAGAGCAATGGTTAGCCTTGACCGCCTAGTAAAGAGCAGAGACATTAGTCTGCCAACCAAGATCCGTATAACCCGTGCTATGGTCTTTCCAGTTGTGATGTATGGATGCGAGAGTTGGACTGTGAAAAAGGCTGACCGCCGAAGAATTGACGCGTTTGAATTGTGGTGCTGGCGAAGACTCTTAAGAGTTCCTTGGACTGCCAGACGATCAAATCAGTCGATATTGTCGACCATAAACCCTGACTGCTCATTGGAGGGTCAAATTCTAAAGTTAAAGCTCAGCTACTTTGGTCATCTGATGAGAAGAGAGGAGTCGCTGGAGAAAGATTTGATGTTGGGAAAGGTTGAGGGTCGCCGGAGAAGGGGTAGGCAGCGAACGCGATGGTTAGATGGCATTCTCGAGGCATTGCAGATGAAGCTATGTGATGTTAAGAAGATAGTGAGAGACCGGAAAGCGTGGCGTGACATGGTCCATAGGGTCACGAAGAGTCGGACACGACTGAACGCCTGAACTGAACTGTTGAGATTAGGTTTCACCGACCTGACACATCGTTATTATTTTCTCAATGAAACTAACAATTGCTAAATATGTACACGGAAATCTCGTTTCAATTTTTGCCAATTTCCAACCGATTTTTTTAACAGTCGGCTTATTTGGTACTTTGTTCATTTACATCTAGGTCTTCAACGTAGACGATCGTTCTTTAGACTTTGCTCGCCTTATATCGAGAGCAAGGGTGGGGGGAGGGGTTAGGGGATACGTCTACACAGCCTAGAATGGTATAGACTCAGCAAAAAGACATCACAGCTCATAGATCCACTTTCTGCTCGTCTATGCGAACCATGCTTGGTATTTTCCTTTTGTTTCCACCTTAAATTTTAATTCTGCCGGCTAGGCGTAGCAGATTTTACATGTCCTTTTTTTGTATAGATCCTCATTTAGTATCCTGCATTGTCCCTTTATCGTTTCCTGACAAAGAATCAGATTTATACTACAATATAACGACAATAAATAAAGCGAACCTAAATAAGGTTACCGGGAACTGAGAGCTATATTTAAACCCAAAAGAAAGTAAAAAATTCCTTCAGTAGAGTGGCGTCGAATTTGTGCTTTAAAGTTCTGGCCATCGACGGCGAAAGAGAGGTAGGTGAAAAAAGCGAATGCTGAAGTTTTTCTACGAATTCCTCTAAAAAGCTTTTCTTTTTTATAGACATGCTCGTGTTAGTTTATCTGAGATCTCCGTTTGCACGTTTGGTGTTGACTCATTTCCACTTTGTCAATATCTTTGCCGTTAGCAACAAGCAGTTGTAGAGCGCCGGCGGACACTCCTTGCCTCAAGGTTTCCCAGCATTCCGCGTCCCCCGCTTGTTTTCAAGGAAAGCCCCCTAAGACGCCCTATTTCTGGGTAGATGTGTGATTGAATGAGCTCAAAAAAGAATGCCTGCCTTTCAGTTCAGTCACTCTGAAAATTGCTTCCTTTGCTTCCTGTCCAATTAACGTTTTTCTATCCACTGTGCTCATGTTTGCTTTCTGTATGCTCGCTTTTATATGTTCCATGATACCTTTACACATTGCAAAGAAGAGATTTTATCCTGCACAAAGAGGGCTTGAAGCTCGCCTACGAGGTTTGAGCGCACCTTCCTCAGGGTATCTTTTCGCGTTACTGCGAAGATTTGCTCTCAAAGAGCGCCCTCGCTGGCATCCTTTAAAGCAGATATTTGTTCTATAACCCCGGATAATATACGCCGAGAGCCCCTCGTCCCACATTAATGTGGTTTAAAACAAAGTCACTTCCCCCTTTAAAAGTGTGCACATTTTATCCAAGCGCGTTCGTTCTAATTCCTTTTTTCTTAATATGCTTTTCAGCGTCACACTGGTAAATGGCTTTTAAAGTCGCACAAATAAACGCTCTTGCTCTTTGTACCGCGCAAAGTCGTGCTAAGCAATAAAAAAGCCATAAGTGAATTTAATTTCTTTTAAGCGTAGCGAAAAAATTGAATCTAAGATGCGCTTTCAGGGGAAGTAAAGTAGAGGAATAGTTGAGCAGTGAGCGTATTTAACCTAGACACAGAGTAGGTATCTAAAAAAAAAACGTGTTATATACACTTCATCATTGCTTTCTGTTTACTGATCAGAAAACGCTGCTCCCTGAATGTCATTTTACTGAGCTTTGGCTGCATTTAAATTGTTACTTATATTCGCTGAGTTATTGTTCTGCTTTTAGTTTTTTGCGTGTGCAAAAGTGGAACATCTCTCCGGATACTTGTTTGCATTTAAGGTTGTAAGAACCCTGTTGAGATACTGCGCGCACAATAGAACAAAGGCCAACCATCATTACTCTTTCCAAGCTAAGGCATTCTGCCTCGAGATCTGCGATTTAACCCTCAAAAAATCAAGTCATCTGCATAAGAACTAAATAAAGACTGCTTATTTATGAAGCCTCTAAATGAGTGCTCTTCCAAATTGGCTTCGAATACATTAAGGAAGGGTTTACTACTAAAAATAAGCAGAATGGCATCACAATATAAGGTTGAAGGAATCGGATTTCTATGTATATAAAATTTTGGAGCCGTGGTTTTCTCGGAAAAATGCCGATTAAAAGCACTTACGTTTTGCCTTCGATAGACGTTGCAGAGCAGGCAGGCGTTGTAGCCCTTTAAATTACCCGTCGCATTGTGAAATGACTCGATGAACTTGAACTCGTTCTTTGTATGTGCCGTCTTCGTTATTTTTGGAGACTGCAGTGGTCGCATGCATAGGGCATTTCAGTTACGTTGCAGCACGACTTCTTGACGGGTTAGTTGGTACATGATCTTGATTTTTATAGCGCGGCAGAAACACCACAGGAAGAAAGACACAAAAGGACAGTAGCGCTTCTGTCTTTTTGCGCCTTTCTTCCTGTGGTGTTTCTTCAGCGCTATAAAAATCAAGATTATGTTACGTGCACGTCAAACTTTTATGTCCGGCAACTGTAGCGATGTCCCTGAAGCAGAGGATGCTAGGGAGCTATCTCAACGCTGTTACTTTGTTTTGCCATATTTCAACAGCCAACTTCCGCGTTTGCCTAACACGCCACATTCTCGTTGCGCCCTCCAACACTGTTGAAGGTACAAGTCTCCCATACGATGTTCAGGATGTTGTCTACCCACGCGGCCGGTCTGGTAGAAAGGAGTTTCTTGCAGGACTCCGATCTAGAATCCAGATGGCGACAGCAGTCGTCTATAATGAGCGATTGTGTGTATTTGCGCGACTTGTTGACCCTAATTGCTATTTAAATCTTGTTATATTGGAGCAATTGCCGACAGAACCCGTAAGGCTAAGCCCATTTCTAGGCAGCAACAATCTCAACTTGTCTGTTGAAGATACAGTCAGTGACAAGCGCTTGCACAGCAGCTAGCTTCCAGAACTTTCAAGTCCGAAATGGCCAAAATAACCAGAATGCACCATCCTGTTGAAACAGCTTTAAAGTATTTTTCTCTTTCTTCGTGTATTCCTGCTGCTTGGTAAGGCGCAGCTTTAAGTTACCCAAATGGGTCTCAAAAGAAACAAAAAATAATTGAACGAGACGAAACAAAGCTCGCTTTTCGCGTCTTCATATGCGTACCACAAAAAGAATGGTCTTTTTTGTTTCTAATGTGCGAGATATGCTTCTTCACTATATTACCTTTTTATTTCAATTGCAGCACTGATGAAGGCAGCAGTTGATTTCTTTTGATCATTTAAGCTGAATGCTTGTTTGATCCTTTTGAACAGGTGATGCAGGTATGCTTTTAAGTGAGTGGTTAGAGGCAGTAGTAAGTTTCTTCTTGCAAACTTCCCGGGTTTTTTAATTGTAGAAAACCTCACTCTTTTAAAGAGAAACTTGTTCAAAAAAGAAGGACGAAATTGTTGCGAAAAGAAACAGTGAAAGAGAAAATAAAAATGTTTAAGTTCAATGCCTGCTCTTAGCAACAGCGGTAGATCCCTTTGACGACAACACAATGAAAGTGCTCCATTTTCTTTCATCCACACACGTAACTCGTACGCCACAACCACGTTGTGCTGTCCACCTCTGCACATATAGTATACTGCTTCCTTCCCTCTTACTTCCTTTAAGTGTTACATGTAGTCGAAGGAATCGTCTTGTGTCCCGTCACTTTGAGTGGAGAAAAAGAAAGTACATGGAACTGCGCTCACCGCTACTGCAGATCTATCTGTGCATTGTGTATTTATATGGCATGCGTCAAAGTACTAAACTTTGCTCTTTAGCCAGCTGCGGGTCCACGGCCGCAAAAATTAAAAACGAAGAATTCAACTTCTCACCACAAGATATTAGAGACTTTTAGCCGAGCGGGTTTGCGGCCAGCGGCGCTGAGTGGCCCAGCGGATACACCAGCGGAGCGTCGAGCGAGAAAAGACTTTTAGCTCGGCGGGTCCGGAACCCGCCCGAGCGGACAAGATTGGCGCGCTCTGCGGCCCCATCTCGTGGTCAGAATTGGAGTTAGCGTAATATGAATACATGTCGCGCTTGGTTTTAATACGCTATAACTGCTGAATAATTGCAATTTTCTTTTGTTTTCTTTATATTAATTTATAATAGTGGTGTTTTGGATGCAGTAGAGGAATATTTGTGTTAGAAAAAATGTTTGCGACTGCGACGTTACGAAAATGAAGCCAAGTCCGAACAGCCAGGTCAGTAGATCTTTCGCGCGCTTTTTCAGTTGCTTCTGCTCTGCTTACATTCCACGATGCCGAAAAGCATATTGCAAGATCCGCTACTACTGTCAAGACTTAAATGGTCCGAGATAGAAGATTTGTTGTGCCTGGAAGTCTTTGGACAGACGCGCCGTGACCCACTTTCCGTGCGTGGACTTCTCAACATTGACGCGATGGACAGTGGTGTTTTCAGGACTTATTTTCGTTTTGAAAAGGATGATGTACGGCGACTAAGGGTGGCCTTGCGCATGCCCGAATGCGTGGTAACCCCGCAGAGGGTTTCAGTACCTGGCGACGAGGCTCTGTGCATAACGCTTAGACGGCTGGCTTATCCAAACCGGTTATGCGATCTCGAAGACCTTTTCGGGCGGCACAGTTCAACGATGTCCTCCTTGACAAATCAAGTTCTCCGGCACATCGACGAATGTTTCTTTCACTTGCTGGACGACGTAAATTACCACAGCTGGCTCAACCTCGACACGCTGGAGAAATTCTCGCAGGTAAGTGGCTAATACATCATAATTAGGTTTGAAAACTACTCAGGCTATGACGAAAAACGGCCGCCGTAGCCGAGATTCGATCCCATGCGGGATCGAATCTCGGGCACAGCTCGGGCATGCTCGGGCACAGTAGTCGAGCGCCCTAACTATTGCGCCAGCATGGCGGGGAAATACATCATAATTAGGATCACAGTTCCATTTGCAGAAACTTTTAACCCACTTGTTTGTTCTTTCAGGCCATTCAATCCAAAGGAGCCCCCTTGACGAACTGCTGGGCTTTCATCGATGGCACAGCACGGGCAATTTGCCGACCCTCAAGGGACCAAAAACTTTATTTCAGCGGCCACAAACGATTCCATGCCCTGAAGTATCAAGCCATAATGTGTCCCAATGGAATCATTTGCCAATTGGATGGGTCATATCCCGGCAGTAAACATGATGCTGGTGAGTGAATAACCAACTTCAGCAAAAACAAATGAGCCCAGCTGGCCTAACCAAGTGCTGCTGACACATTTCATACTATCCTTTTTTTTTTTTTTTTTTACTGTTTCAGGTAACTTTGGGATCAGCAAAGTGTACTCAAAACTGGAAAAGCTTGTTCAGGGGCATGACTACTGCATTTATGGAGACCCTGCCTACCCCCTGCGGCCCCTTCTGCTGAAGCCCTATGGCGGTGCTTACTTGACTCCGGAGCAGTGCGAATTTAACAAGGCTATGAGTAGTGTGAGGCAGGCCGTGGAGTGGGGATTTGGTAAAATTGCAGGGCTGTTTGGTTTTGTAGACTTTAAAAAGAACCAAAAGATGTACCTCCAGAACTTGCCCCGAATTTACAAAGCTAGTGCTCTTCTTGCAAACTGTCATACCTGTTTATACAGTGCCCAGGTATCACAATATTTTGGACTTGATCCACCAGATCTTGAAACTTACCTCACTCCTCTGGAGTTCCAGCAAAACAAACAGATTGTGAAATCTGAGCTTTTGCAAAACCTTATCTTAAAATACAGTCTAAACACAAACACTTACCACAGGAGTCACGTATTTTTATTGAAAAAGTGAAAAATTGCTTGGCTTTGCGCGTTGATCATTTTTTGAAAGCTCTCAAGTAGCTTTTCATGCTCTCTTTCATGGCGAGAGACTTCAAGCTGGTGTTTTCTTTCTTCTAGGTCCAGCTTTCGCTCCTCTAGAGCGAGTCGTCGTGCCTCATTTTCCACTCTTGCATTTTCAATTTTAATTTTTTCTTTTTCAATTTCCACCTCCTTCAGGCGTATTTCGTATTCGTTTGTCTCACGCATGGTCAGCAGCTGCAGGCCCATATGTTGTAGTCCTCTGCTTCCTGCAAAGACAGGCAAAGAAGGCTAGTTTTAATGTTAATTCATACCTCTGCGACTACATTAGTGAAACTGGACTTCTTTTAACTTTCTATCTCCTGAATTCCATTCCCCTTTCTCAACTTATGCCTTGTAACAAACTTCTCGAATAATAAAAATTAATTCATGTAAGAGAATTTGCTAAAGCACAAAAGCCAGAATGGCATTTTTCCACAAAACATAATGAATTGGCATTCCACAACTGAAGCTGACTGATTTTTATGAAATCAGTGTTGAAATACTAATATGCACACAAATGAAAAAAAGAAAAAGAACCCATAGGAACAGTAAAGCATTTAAAATCTTTTTTTTTTCTGTTTTCATTATGACTTTTCAACTACTGACTGAACGTTGTTATGCTGCAATTGCCTTGCAATCATGTTCCCAATGTGTATAGCTCTTTTAATTTGTATCTGTATGTGTTGACATGTCACTATGCAACAGCTGAGTCTGTATTGTTTGCCAATATATAAGCCATGGGCCAAACTTTGTCTTGTCTTGTTTTATAAAAAAATTGTGTAAGGGGTTGGAGCTTTTGTTAGGTGTTTTGTCATCACCTTTGCCCCAGCCACCTCTTAGTCTGTGTCTGAAAATATGAGAAAAGAAAGAAAGAACAGAGTTTCTCTTGCAATGCCTCTTCAGTGCTAAATGCGTAAACACTAAAGGCGGCTTTAAAGCTGGTGTTTATACCTCTGTGCATGTCATTCTATCTTGAGCAGTTCAGAAAAAATGTTGCTGGATATGTGAGCAAATTATATGGTTGCTTCCTTACTATCCACCAAGACAAGACTACACTTGCGCCAGGGAAAGAGATACTGATGTCAGTAATCTGGGCTACTGGAATGATTGTAGTTGTTAAATAAGGTGGAGGCAATGTGTATAAATTTCCTTATTAGCTATCCAGAGATTTTTGACACTGACTACGCATGTGAATGGATAAACGTTTCTTGAAATCTTGCCTGTAGTAATGAAAGGCAGGAGTTGTCGCCTAGTTGCAGGTTGGCGCAGATCTTGCCCAGCCACAGTCGTCGACTGCTGATGTGGCTGTCCTGCAGAGACTTGGGGCAGCGGCTGATGTTCATTAGCTGATTGCGAAGCTTCTTCCTGGTGCTCCTCAACCTCTCCATCAGAAGCAGCAGCAGATGGGGTTACTGGATCTGTGTTGTACATGCTGAGGAGAGTCTGAGCAGCAGGAGATTGCGACTCTAATGCATCAGCAGAGAAAACAAAATGGAGAGAAAAACATAGCAGTCAGTCTAATAGCCCCTTTTCCTGCAAATGGATCCATGTAAAAATAAACAGGCTCACATCCGACTATTCATTTTCAGAAGCCTCAGCAGTCGAGAATAAAATCAACGGATGCCATAATAATTTTTCTTCTCAATATTATATTGCATTTCGTGTTGAGTACTGCATTGTTATTGTTGTAATCCAGACTTTGTTTTGCTTATCAAATTACCACTGCTCTTGTTCATGCATATATTTCTGGTCTGTATTCTCAGGACTAAATTAAAACAATGATCCTGCTTGTTCGCATTAATAAATGCGTATTTTGAGCATTTATGTAGTTTTTATAATTAAAGGCAGGGGTTGTTGCTACTTTTTAGATGTTTATCAAATCCTGAACAAGAGATACTTTTGAGCCTCCTCCTCCCATGTTTTGTAAATAAACCGAAGGCTAATCAATACCATAATTACAATCAGTTGCATTTCTATGTCATGTTGTCAATGTGCGTATAAGCGACCAACATTCTGAATAACACATGGGTCCTCTGCTGTCCTCCCTAAAAGTACATTTCAGGCTGCACTGCGCTTTTTTTGTTTCCCTATTGATAATGCACAAGGTGCCGCCAAGTTGATTGATAGCAAGTATGATCGTTACATGTCGCCTTCTGAACCACTGCCTTAAGCTGGATTACTTTCTATTAGTATGGGGTACATATTCTTACTTTTAAACATCTTGCAAATCTACAGCAGCAACAATCTAGGCATTATTTTATTACTTGTTCGTAGATACTGAAATCTCGCATTTTGAAATTTAAATGAGATGGGGAAAAATAACAATACACCAGACAGTGCAATGACAAAACAAGTTAAAGCACAAAAAGAAAAATATCCGTTTCATGTCACCGTTCTTGTAGAAAAGCAATACAATAACAGTTACTATGCGGCTGATATGGAACATGCCTTTGTCTAGTAGCATAACCAGCTGAGAAGGAGATAGTTTCAGATATAGGTTTTATAGTGTACATTATTAATTGAAATAAGAACTTCAATCTGCTGACATGATTCCTTTGACTTATTGAGGGCAAGTTAGCTCTTGTTAATCAGGCATTGACTGAAGTATGCTTAAAACTATTATAAGAAACCTTACCCCTTTTGTGTGTATTCTTTCTACATTATTAAAGTTAGATTTCATATTGTAGTGTTTCATTTGTAGAAATGCATAGCGCGAGAAGACCCATAATATGTTCCGAATTCTGCATGCATTTTCTAATATTGGCGGAGATCAAAAGCATAGACATGCGACACGGACCCACACATGTCAAAACTTACCATCCACCGCTCCTAACACGCAACTCTGGGAAGCCACCGCCGCAGAATCGCTGCTGTAACGAGCTGCTTCCTGTGCCGAATTACTGCTGCTTGTTCCAACGTCAAATGCGGTCCTCTTCACGGAGGTAGTGTAGTTGCTTGCGAGTTGCTGACTCTTTCTGTTAAAAGTGCCCCCTCTTCGTGGAAATATTCGGGGCTCATAGTTAACAGAGCGAGCATAATCTGACAGATCCTGCAGGATCTGTTCCTTTTCGGCGTATTCTTCTTCCGTGCCCGACCTGAATATGGCAAAATACACACGTCTCATAAACAAGTGAACGATAGTGTACAACTGTTTTAGCAGTATACGCAAACAAAACTTACTTCTTCAAATTCTTCGTGTCCTGCTGCCTCCAGTATCCCAGAAGAAGATCGACTCTCTCCTTCACTCCACGCAGCGTGAGGTCTCTCTTGATCGCTTTCTTCAAGTTGGTGATCACCAATATCCATTTAATATCGTCGTCAAAAGGCCTCGTTGCTGACACTTCCCGCAGAATACAAATATCTTCATAAGGTGTGAAGCATTTGCGAGGCTTTTTGGCTTGCAAACGGGCCTGCGCCGCGGTCGTAACCGACGAAGCAGCATTGCTGGCGGTCGTGCTGGCGGCTGCCATCTTGATTACCCATACACGCCCGCGCGCGCTTGCGCACGCTCGCGCGCTCCGCTGAAGAAGGCTTCCCAGCGGGGCGCCGTGAACACGCTCGCCGCCCCAGCGTTTTGCGCATGCGCAGTTGCGTCCGCGCCCGCTCGCTCCGCTCCGCTGGCCGTAAACCCGCTCGGCTAAAACTCTCTATTACTTACACGACAAGAACTTCGAGTGGTGTGCTTCACGTTAGTATTAGTGGCATTTCGATTTTGGCTTTAACGTTGCGTAAGGCTCCAGTAGCGGCCGCACCGCATTTATCTGGTGTGTCTCCATTTCAAAGGCTGACATAATTGACGCTTTTTCCATGTATCGCTCTTGTAGTTCTTTTTCATGTTTAGAAGCCTCCAACTTCATGCACTTACCTCTGCACTTCAATCAGCCAAAAATAAAAGTTCGACGCGAACGATACTGCGAAGACACATTGCTCAATGTAGAACACCATCTTTCTTAGGTTATTATTTTTGGTCAGTCTTTACTGTTTTCTGATTTCGCAGGGCTCAGAAGATTTTTCGATGTATCTACATTTTATGCGCCCTAGTTTTGAACGAATATGGAAAGAGATATATAAAACTTCGAGATAATTTTCATTTAAGAAGCCGGGAGGACATTCATATCGCATGATGTTTGCTTTATTTTCTTCATTATTGTGTGTCATATAGAGAGCGCACATGACGGGGCTTGCTGCTGTAGGTAATATGCCTTCGTTATTGGCAATGCGGTAGCCAAAGATAAAGGAAGGGGACAAATTCGTGTTGATAAATGAGTGTAATGATGACAATAACTTCGCATACGCTACTTATATTCTCAATGAACAGATTAAAAAGTGTGTTGGCCAGATATAGTCGTAGATATGTGATCAAGAGGTGTTCAGCAGAGAAGTATATTCGCTAAGTAAGGTCAAAGAGCTGCGCGCCGGAGGATAGTGAGGTTAACTGCGTGCCAGATGAGAACTGCTGAGACAATCCAAGACGTACGAGCTGAACCTGACGGTGCCGATTTTCGTTCTAGCTGCATCTGTTTGGTGACAAAGGCCGCTTCACTTTATCAACAATTGACAACATATAATGTAGTAGATAAGGCTTGCGTCATACTGAGCCCGTGCGAGATCATAGAGAAGCAAATTAGGGTTAGTAATCAAGCGAGTAGCAAAAGGCATATGCTTGGTCGCGTAATCATATAAGGAACCGCTAACGGAAGCCATTATTCACACTTACCTTGGAGGCCGTGTCCAAGCGTCCTCCAAATTTATGTTAACGCGTAAACGTTTCAGTAGAAAATAGCATCATAAAAATATATTCACAGAAATTTTGATCGCCACAAGAACAGGCTATGATTAGGTTCTTTTCGCATGTCTCATGCATTTCGGAGAACGTGGGGCACGGACATCATTTACCCTCTTCGCGTGTCTGTCAAGAATTAAGAGAAATCAATGTAAAAATCATTTAGAGCAAGCAGTAAAGGTTAATCTATTTGGACCAGCACCGAGAAAGCGAACGGCTTTGACAGTGATTTACACTGTAAAAATATAAACATTCGAAGTTCTTCCAAATTATCTACAAACTTAAGCGCCTTCTTCAGTTACGGTATTACGCAATGCCTTTAAGGAGAGAAACTTTCAAAGCTAGATTGAATTTCTAGCGCCATTTCAGGTTTGAGAGCTAAGATGATTTTTCTCCGTTGTCCTGCTGATTGCGAAATTAGATCGATTGCATTGCTTTGAACTGAAGACAGCCGTTCACTGTTGCTTGTGCCGAACAATAGAACAGAAATGGTCAGACTGCTAAAGCACCAACGCACGTATTTGAACGAAGCAAAATAAAAAATGCAGTTCTCTCAGATTGAATTCTTCGCATTCATGCCTAGTGATGTAAAAAAAAAATCAATCCTTATTTTTCTTTTATAGATCATTTGTACAGGACACCTTCAGCAGCGTTCACCAAAGCATGGAAAAGAAAGCCGTTTCATTTATCCTGTCTCCAGGCCTCCTGTTCTTACAAAATGCATCGACCCCAGGTTTTGCAAAAGTACGCAAGCCTGAAGGTGTATTTTATTAATTAACTTCATAGTGGGCATACGCACAGACTGAAAAGTACAATTTTATAAGAGAAAATTTATTAAAGCTGGTCTTCATCTAGAAATACGAATCTAGTTTGCTCATCGGAGCTCTTAATATAGAAAGGATGGCGGATGAAGTCCTGGTATAAAGGTTATCACATCCCATTCCACCGGCTGGATGCGCAGGTTTAACTTATTATTCTTATTTCCCTAAATATTTGCAGTCTTGTCGTCTTTCGAAAAGGGAAAATTTCTTCCCTCCCTGGGCTCGCTCAGGCTGTAGCTAAGTCCTCCAAATGTCTATTTCTAGTGACGCAAGAGACCTAACGTGGTTCTTCGTTAGAAGCTCTTGTGATTTTGATTTTGTGTTCCCTGAAAAGATTTTGAAAAACTCCCCGTGTCCTCAATTTTGTATGTCTAATTGCATGTGCATGGGCCTTACTAATGCGTTAATTATTGGGACGTGGAAAACAATTAAAGAGAAGAATAGGTCTCTAATGCAGAAAACAAAAACAAAACAATTAATATATGACCCTTTTCCTGTTGTGTTTTTGCGCAATAAGCAAGAAGTCTTTGGGGGCACAAAAATGTCACTCAGGTGGCTGCAAATAGGCCAACTTCAATCAGCAAGAATAATATCAAGTCTTGACGCCTGACATGAAAAACAGTGATATAATCGCTGATTATTCACTTGTAGTGATTCCTATTCCTGAGGCAGCTGGCTTTATCATTGGAGTGAATTCAAACGACACAGGAATGATTATATCCTTGTATTCTCACCCCTCACGTGACCTAGACTTGAGTTTAAGGTGATAGCCATCGATCGGCCGTAGAAATTAAAACCGAAACAGGTGAGAAAAGAAATTCAAGTATAAACTATTCGGCAGTTTTAGGCGAATATGACATGGTGATCCGTGTAAAGCGATGTCGTAGGGATCATTGCAAAAGATAAAACATGAACTCAAAAGTTAGGTATCTATACCCCTTTAAAGGATGAGTTTAAGTGTCCCCAATAACGTAGCACCTTACACTGATTGGGCGTGGTAGGGGAATAATGTAGCAGGCAAAAGAAGCTTCCGCCACTGCTTTCGCAATAAACTAGGGTTAACCAGAGCTAAACCACAACTGATTTTTCGTGGCGTTGCTTTCGCACTAAAACAAAAACATTTGCAATGACATAGCTCAGCCAGGCCAGGATATAGGTAGCGAATGGTAAGGTTTGGCTTAGTAGAGCTTGGTTATCCGATATGTTAGCCTGCGCCGGTTAAGCTGTATAGACACTTGCGGTTTTCGATTTGTGTAAAGCACATGTAATGTTATGCTTTATAGACACAAATACCTATCGGTGGTCTGTAATTTAGTTTGCCACTTTTGAGTACATTGTATCTAGACGTGATGGTCTCTCTTTTGTATACAAGATGAATGGCGGTTCTCCAGTGGGTCATCTGATCGGGAGGATCTGATGCCCAATTAAAGTCGAACTTCACCTTCATACACTTGCTGCTGTGCCGTTGGACGGTCTTCTTCTACTTGTAGTTTTGCAGCCACTCTACGTCTTTGGTTATCCGAGAGTTAGTGCCTCCTCTTTGCAAGACTTTCTTTTCGCTCTTGAGGCGTCTTCAATGCTCGCTTAGCCTTCCCTGCTTTGTGCGCACGATATTAGGCGGCCTCACGCCATGCGAGGACTTCTGAATCCGTCGACGCTTCGCGTATTCTCCGCTGATGTTCACAGTACGTGCGCTCGCCTTTTGCCTCTTCATCCATTGCGCGTCTATCTAGCGAGCGAGCGCGCCGTGGCTTATATTCTCAGCAGCGCTCCTCGTGATAATTGCCTCTGCGCCAAACCAAAATGTTGCACTGATGGGTCAGCGATTTGTTCCGCCATCGGACAACCATAAGTCCGCCTTGCGCAGGAGTAGTCCAGATGTGATCCTTTTTTCATGACTCCTTTCTCAAGCATATTACCCCAGAAAAGCCGAGCATCAAGCCATGACTTCCCCTGGCGTGGTGCTCTGCTCTTCTGGGGCGAAATGTTTGAATAAGAGGTCACGCAGAAAAAAATTGCGCCGGTGAATCAGTGATTTGTTCTGACATCGGACACCCATAAGTCCACCTCGTGCGGCAGAGAAGTACATATGTGACCTTTTTTGCTTATAATCTCTTTTCGAAGCATTTCACCCCAGAAGAGCGGAGTACCAAGCCTGGAAAAATCTGGTATCCATTGAAATGCCGGTGGGTACCCGGAGGGACAAAGGATCGAACCTTGTACCTCTCTAATGCGAAACGGTTGCTGTACCACCAGGCAACCTCTTCGGTAAAAAGTATTCTTTAGGCATGTCCAAAGTGAATTGTTTCATGACCCCCTTCCCAAGAATTTCACCCAGAAGAGACAAGCATCACGCCAGGGGAAACCTTGTATCCATTGAAAACCGGTGGGTGCCAGGCGGCAACAGGATCGAACTTGAGACCTCTCGAACTTCACCGCCACAAGATCACCGCTTCGGTACAGATCATTGTGATGGGCATGTTATGCAGAGTGTGATAATCATAATTAGATAATCACGCATTATGATCGCTATGAAGACGATTATAAGCATAGCGGAGCGTGACGTCACACGCGGGTGCCAGGAGGAGACCAGCGTGGCTCATCGCAATCGCGGTTCTCATGGTAACAGCACATGCGCTATTGTGGCTTCGGCTGGGCACCACGAAATGTACTTCTGAAGCCTAGTGTAGCTTTCGCTACAAAAACTATCGGAGCGGCTTCAAAACCGTCGTGTTCGGAGCCGGGTATTCGGTTTAAGTAGTTGACAGTTCTAACCATTGAGCCATCGTGAAGGGCTCATTTACTCGTTATAGCCAGGTTTCAGTAAGGCTAAACCTCCACAATTTTTAGGACGTATCTGCTTTGAAATCAGCGTGTCAGAATTGAATAAACAGAGCACAGCGCTACTGTTTGTAGGGTCCAATTTTCGTTTAGGGCGAGCGCGTCTTGGAGGGAAGTGAATTGTTTACTGCTGAAGAAGCTATGCTTCATGAAGTTTCTTTGCGACGCAGACACACAAGATTCCTCACGTTAAGTGGCTTTTCATTTGCTCGAGTTTATCGATCGCCAGTAGGTTCCTTATTTATCTCTAGCGGCAGGCGCTTAGCAATATTGTTGCCTGTTTGTTGTTTTTTTTATTCGGATATATTTGGTTAAATGCAGTATCTCTTGAGCAGTGAACTCGGCAACCCAAAGAATATAAATCGCAACTCAGCAAGAGACGCAGAAAAGGCTATGAATTATTTTTAGCCGCTGAGAAACAGCGCCCTTTGTGTACGTGGTACTTTAGCACAACTGTCAAACGATACCGGTCTCTAGCGCAAATTAACAGCACTATAAAATTCGGAAGAAGCAAATTTACCTAACTGCCTCATTGCAATTAAAAGTTGGTGCGAGTACAAAGGCTGACTTCATTCGAACGCAAGGTCGATATATGAAAGAACCCATGTCGATGTACTCAGTGATGTTCGAAATTCAAGGCGGCGAAAAGTGACTGTGCAAACAATGCAATCGGCTCGGTCAACAGACATTGCCTATATACGTATATAGGCTCACAACAGAGCCACTTTATTGTTTCCCTGTGCTGTCTCCGTACGCGGCACTATTTGCACTAGCCTATAGCTGCACGCTCTAGTACAGATTGTAGCAGTGTGAAGCAGAGTGGCATCTGTCGCATGACAATACGTTCCACAGATGAATAGCTAGTTATGTACCCTGTGCTCTCTCCACTATTCAGACTATGCGTAGGAGTCGCTACAGGAGACGGCAAATACAGAGTCTTCCTTTCATTCTCATGTTAAAAAATACAGCGGATGCGGTGAGGGGATTTTGAATTTCTACAGCGATCTCAATAATTGTCCTGCGCTGCGCTGAATCCATAAGAACTGGTTTTCTCCCTTTCCTGATAAGAAATACTGTTTACCCTCATTTATATGTTGTTTACTTCTAGTCAAGCTAAACTTTCATGCGAGTATCAGTTCATACCGCAGAACGGTGAGAGCGAGTGAAAGGAACTTATTAAGTAGATACAGCTGCGTGCGTGCGAAGTCAGTGGGCTTCAATGTCGACAGGCCGCGCACACGCAGCTTGGGAGTATAAAGCTCCGGACACAAGGCTGTGATACAAATAAATTAAGGCCAGTGTTAAGTTACAAAACATATAATGACACTAGGGCACGATAGTGCGCAGAGCCGATCATGACCTCGTGCATACTTTTGAATGATGCGAAACACCAGTTAGTATTCCTAGTGAGGGTGTAGAGTACACAGTCTAATTCGTATAATTAAAAAAAAAGACTGTGCCTTCCCAAGTTGCGATAGCCCTGTCAAGTGCGTACAGAAACGGCTCCCATGAAGTAAAAAATCGGCTGTCGCTATGTTGTGAAGAAGACGCAAGGAACGAAGCTCAGCGTTAAGTGCACTATTTTCTTGTTAATGCAGGAATTCATTCAAAGACTACGTTCTTAGTTCAGAGACTTTTCCGCGTGCTCACGTTACAATAAAAATGCGAGAAAACGGTAGCCTGCGGATGTCTTGCCACCAATTCCGTGCGCTGTCCGAAGGTAATTGAAACAAAAACGAACATGCGAAGGAAGCGGCATGATGGAACTGAAGTTTACGTTAAAGAGTCTAACACGACTTTTTGTTTGATACCATCTAAAGAGCTTTGTAAATGCTTTATGTAAACAGCACTTGGACTGTTATAATATCATGCTGAAACAAATTGCTGCTTGGTGCCTAGCTCGCACGCCAGCGAGGGAATAAAAGTTATGTTCCAGGACTTGCCCAACCAAATTTTACACGAAATCGCTTGAATATGTGATCACGTATCTTTCAACCAACTTGAACTATCTGAATAACGCGCTGACACCTGGCTAGTGGTGTCGAAAAACAAGAATAGCACGGAAGAGCAAACATTGGCATAAAGCAATTGCTGTAGCGGCAGGTACACTCTCCATTTCAATTGGTATTCAGGTCGTAGAAGGTAAAGCAAGGGTACTTATTCGTGAAGTAGTTAGGCTGAATTATGGCGCCATATTAACCATAGCATATTGCTCTGAAATGGCTCTACAATGGTACGCAAGGAAAGACTAGTAGGAAAGCAAGGAAGAATTTGAAAGACACCAGACGAAACGTGAATATAACTCATGTTTTGAATAACCAGTATCCGTAAAAGATGACCGAAGAGCGACTGTTTCAAATCGTAACAACTTTCCGCGCTTATAACACGCGCAAAGTGGGCTTCTTTGTGAAGACTTCTTGTTGCGTTCAAGCTCATCTTCTCAGGCACCCTCGCATGTGCTTCCAGTGCCCGTGTTTATCTCTGCAAGTGTGATCTTTATATTATTTGTTTATTTACAATATACTGCATGCTTTTGATGGGCCCTGGCAGCGGGGGGGGGGGGGGGCGGCGGGGGGGGGGGGAGGGGGGCTAAATAGCATACTGTTACGAAATCAGAAAAAGATATGTACATACACGGAATACAAAAAAGCACAACTCGTCAGGCTCGTCACGTAAACAAAAAAAAAAACATGCTTCGTGAAATACCAGTGTCCCCATTCACGGCATTCATCAGGACAAGTACACATAGAAACCGTGACAAAACTAGCAATGTAAATTAAATTAAAAGCAAAAACTTGAGCCTAGATGCCAACGACAGGCGATGGTTCCAAGCAGACATATCGCTCACGCTCTCATTGCTGAGTTCTAATGAGTGATGTAAAGTAAGAAGATCATAAACGTATCTTTAGTTACAACCTTTCGTGTGTGCTTCTTTTTATATGCCTCAGATCTATAAGAGTAAATGCAAGGGGGAAGGGAAGAGTGCTCTCCAGGGCCCGTATTCCGAGTTTGCGTCGTTATCGGGAGTGTCGCTATCTCCCCGACCTTGACTCACCTGATTGGTGGAAACGCTGGCAAATGATATTGCCCCTTTTCCGGTTCCGCAGTAGCAACACCCAGTTCCTGCGTTTCGACAAATCAGATGACTCGAGGTCACGTGAGATAGTGACACTTCGATAACGACGCAAATTCGGAATACGGGACCTACTATGTTTTTAAAAGCATGAAACGAAAGTGCTATTGCTCCTGTCGTAGGCTGCTCTTGCTGGACCTCGTTCACGCGCACGCTCTTTGCTATTCGCGCTTTCATTTATTCCATCATTTAGGCCTCTGTTGTCTGACAAGTACTTTACAGCACGTAGCAGTACGCTATTTTATTATGTGTGAAGGACAGGCCACATTAGAAAGAAAGCTTACTTAACCAAGCTGTTAGAAATTCCCTGCCCGGTTTAGGGATGCCTGTCTGACATATCTGATTCGGAATCTAAGGGTGCTGGAGAGTCCGACAAACCTAGCTCACCTTCCCATTTTAATCAACATGCCTGGGTTGTCAGGTTTTGCTAAATTGGCCATCTCACAGGGTCTTTCGAGGTCGCACAACCGTAATTTGAAGCAGTGCCCTGCCTGGTTTAGGGATGCCTGTCTGACATGTCTGATTCGGAATCTAAGGGTGCTGGAGAGTCCGACAAACCTAGCTAACCTTCCCATTTTAATCAACATGCCTGGGTTGTCAGGTTTTGCTAAATTGGCCATCTCACAGGGTCTTGCGTGGTCGCACAACCGTAATTTGAATCAGTGCCCTTCCTGGTTTAGGGATGCCTGTCTGACATGTCTGATTCGGAATCTTAGGGTGCTGTAGAGTCCGACAAACCTAGCTACTTCCCATTTTAATCAACATGCCTGGGTTGTCAGGTTTTGCTAAATTGGCCATCTCACAGGGTCTTGCGAGGTCGTACAACCGTAATTTGAATCAGTGCCCTGCCTGGCTTAGGGATGCCTGACATGTCTGACCTGTCTGATTCGGAATCTAAGGGTGCTGGAGAGTCCGACAAATCATGATTTACAGTAGCGTGGAGTGGCTCTTCGTCCTCCGCATTGGCGGGGGAGAACGCATCTTTAGAATGTGGTGGTGAGTCTCCGGGTTTCTCCGTTTCTTTGTAACCGAGTGATCTTGTCATGGTTGTTCGTTTTATCTGAGACGGCATGCTATAACCCTGATACAATTTATCACGGAGAAGCGAAAATAGCAAACAAGGGATTTTGGAGGATGTGGAAGTTGAGACTTCTGAACGCTACCAAGTGCCTACTTCGCACGTCTTGCTCGACAATGTCCTTAGCATTGGTTTTGCCACCGTGACAACTTGTGGAGGCATGCTGAATATGATCATACCGAAAATGAATCATCAGTCTCAGCCTCGCTAGAATCAACGTTTTGCTGCCGTACCTGCTGACATGCCGGAGACGTCCGTCGGGAGAGCAGCCGCCATCAAGCCTACACCCAGCAGCTCCTTATCACAATACCCACAGCACGGCTCCTTCGCGGGCGCAGCTGATGAGGACGTGGACGAGTGGCTCACAGATTATCAATGAGACAACTGCTATAGGAATCAAAATATGAATACCAGCTGACGAACGTCGTTTTCTTGTTCTCAAATGCAACCCTTACATAATATTAACTTCACGGGGATACCTTGACATTCTCGCCTTGCTTTTTAGAGAAATGTGACAAGAGCTTTGGCGATTTGTCCGTGAAGAAGACCGAGAAAACAACGGCATATAGGACGAACTTCCATGTGATAGTTGCATGAACAATAAAGCTGTGAAAAGTACTCAGGCCTCGTATGTGCAACAAGGGCAAAGTAGGCCACTTTGCTAAAATTATTCTCTGAGGATATCTAGTTTTCCTCTAATCAATGACTGCTTGAACATTGTCACTGATGTTGTGCGGCATTGCTGCACATTCGAAAACTTGAAGATGAGGTGAATAACACCCGAGTTTAGTCACTTGGATACCGTGACAACAGCCACTGCCATTAATATATGCTTGGTCTTTTTCTCAAATCTTCCAACGACAATCGCTAGATTATGGCTTGCGGAGACTACCTCACCTTCATTGTGAAACGGTTACTCTGCCATCGATAAGCTACTGCTCCTACTGCTCTCTGTATTCTTACGACATGGGTCAGGGGGGAAATAATGTATTGCCTGACGTAGCCGATTCACTGCCAATATCGTTTACGAGCTGCTACGTTTATGCACAGTAACCTTAAGAAACTCAACACCATATTAACCACAAACAAACGGTTAGACAGAAAGCATGAACAGGACACTTGCGACCATATATACTTACCATTTATATGGACCCCGACCACAAAAACTGCGACGCCGTACTACCCCTAATCACATACGCCTTCAGTGCCGCCACTCATAAGACGACCGTATAGATCCTGGTTTACATCTTATTAAAAAACCCTGCACGATAGTAGAGAAGGGAGGGGTGGGGGGAGAGTCGACGATAGCCTTAGTTCGTAAGTCGAGCCAACGTTTCGACAAGTGGACTTGACTTTTTCTTCGTTCTTGTCTTATGAATTTGAACTTGTGGACTCGTCTTGTCTTTTTAGTGGACTTGTCGTCGTAGACGAAGACAAGTCCAGTCAAAAAACTTGTGGAAGACCAGTCCACTCGGAACATTGGCCCGACTTGAGATCTCAGGCTCCCCCCTGTACTCTTGTTCAGTGTTCTTACATATCGTGTAGCCTTCTTTCTCTCGTTCTACTTTGTTTTACATATTGTACCATAGCTCTCCACGCTACACTCAAAGAAAATTCATTCATCTTCCCCTCGTGAAGACGTGATAACCGTCGAAGTCCTGATTCTAGCCAGAGGCTCATCGAATTGCCCACCCGTGGTCCATCGCTTCCCAACAGCGTTTCAAGAACCGTTATTTGTTGGACGTTTCAAGCGATATTGTGGGGATTTGGTGCCAAGTCAGGTGCCACGGTTTGCACTCGAAACTATTGACTCTTTACGGTGGCCCTTGCTTGGTTGTGGCCAAAATTACTGACATCGCGTATCGGATATCACGCCTCACCGCAACAACTTAATTCTTGTTCAGCGAAGAGCGAACCGTCGCATTTTACACATCCAATGCCTGAAGCCATATCACTCTTGAGCCAGCATATCTCGCTCGGAGGGCCTCGGTTGCGCAAGAGGAAAATCTAACGGAAAATCGAGGATGGGAAACAATGAATTTTATAGCAAGTGGAAGTTGAGGAGATTAACGCCACCGATTGCGGATTTCGACCGTCTGGCACGGCTCCAAAGTGATCAAATGTTAACATTATTTTGAAGGTAGCTAATCCTTCGTTTGTAATAAGTGAGCTTTAGTTATAACTTGCGGGTGTAACAACTGCACTCGACTGTATAATCATACCACATGGTGTTATGAAGTTGAAAGAGCTGAAAACTGGGGTCAATTATTTGAGGTGGGAATGTGAAATATAAATCAACCTTCAGGTCCCTTGTATGCTAACTCAGGCACGCTACTCCTTGGCCATGCAGGCACAGTAGTACAGCTGGGTTTAAGCTGAGCCTTATACCTATTTCGGGTGGTTGCCTACAACGGCTAGCTTTATTACGTGGGAGGTTAGGTCTGTGTTGTAATAAGAATGAGTGAGATAGTGGATGCACGATTGTTAATCAAGCGAGCAGAAAGCACATGCACGTACGTGAACCTGGAACCGAAAGAACAGACGCTGCCTGGAGCCATTAAACGCAATCCCATTTCACCCTTAAAGGCGGAGCTTAGTGCACGAATAACGTTTTGAAACAAGCTTTCGTTTTGGATTTCAGAGCGAAAAACTGCATTTTAGTAATGTTTGCTAATGAGAACATAAAAAACCGACTACATATCAGTGCCAGTGAATGACCAAACTTGACTTGAGTGTGACGCTCTTTAGCATCTGCAGTTTGCCATTTCCCGTAACGTGTTTCGCAAGGAGTTCTTCAGACGGAAATCTTAATTTCGATTCAGCTGCAATAACAGCTAAGTGTCATTTATGTGTGATAAGAGGTCATAGTGTGTGTGTGAAAACTGGGAGAGGAGAAGGGAACATTGATTCATTTTTATTTTACATCCAAAAACCCCTAAAGGCATTGGACATGAAGGTATTACATAGAAGGTGGTAAAACATCAAGCATGAATATAAAAGAAGGAACATCTAACATGAAGAACTGAAAAAAAAAGAAACGTGCTGTAACTGAATAATCAACAAGCATCAAAATGTGGCGGAAGAACAAAACGCAAAATGAACATAATGAAAAATACCAACAACGTAATAAAAAGAACAAAAACAAAACTCAAACTATAACGGTCGGAAAACGGAACTAGAACAAAACTATACATCGCTTTCATTATTGTAGAGTTCATGAAATGACGTCGCATTCTTTTCGGTTCCAACTGTGGAAAGCAGCCGGTTCTAATCAACAATGTTTACGGTATTAATGGTTTGACGAAAGTTGAAGTGTGGTTAGTGATGGATTTGATCTTGACAGGAGGGTCACGGCTGAAGGTGAGTGGAAGAAATTATCGTGAAGCAACGGATGATGGTAAATTTTGTGAAAAAGAGTTAAGCGAGCTAGTTTGTGGCAGTGGGAAAGGTTTTCATGTATAGTACGAGCTTTTAACGCGGTGACGCTAGTAAAATGTGGGTAGTGTGAGCAAAAAGAAAAAACCAGCACGAATTTGCAGGTATTCAAAGTTATCTTTAATGTAGGCTTGATCTCGGTCCCTTATCTCAGAAGCGTAATCAATTTTAGTTCTAATTATTTTAATATAAGCAAGTTTGCACACAGACGCCGGAGCATGTCGAAGGTTACGTTTCAAGAGGCCGAGTTTGCTAGAGTCAAGTTAATGGGACAGTTCTAGGTCAAGTGTGACTGAAGGTTAACTCCTAAATACATGTAAGAGGAAGCTATCGCAACTGTTACGTCATTAGTTGAGTATGCGGTTAGGTTGCATTAAGATTTTAGCCGAATCCGTAATTGCTGCTTTTCAAAGGCAGTTTGTGCAGTCGCGTCCAGCGTAGCTCAGCACTCCTTTAGCCCCATCGACGATGTTCATGTCATTAAATTCAATCAACAGGAGTACCGCACAAGGCAACAATTCGCAAGTAGCTGGTGCTAAATTTAAACGTATTCTCTTCCCACCGCCATATTGTCAGAGCTATATGCGTGGCAGTATTTAATTTCTGTGCGTTGCCCAAGGTTACCTTAAATTTCATATATGTATCGACAGCGCGCTGCTGATACATATGAATTGCAACCAACTAGCCACAAGCTCATTGGCTGGGTTAGACTTAGCTAATCAGTAATGCTCTGCTACTGAAACGTGTACTCACAGCATGTAGCGAAAACAGACTCGAATTGCGAGTGATATAACTTGAAGAATTAGGTGGAGCAGATTTGGGTGTTCAGTATATCTGAACAAAAAAACAATAGATAAGAACTCTTTTTAGTGATAACGATTTTGTAGCAGAACCTTGGGGGCTGATAAAGGGCATTCAGCTTAATTTTAGGAGAAGGATGCGAGGTATGGAAGTGGAAATGACATGGGTACAAAATTAAGACTCGAGAAGAGGGCAGGGTGAGTGAAGACCCGTTAAATGTTGAGCTAAGAGTTAAGTTGAAGGTTAATTATACTGAAAATTAGGAAAGAAAAACAGGAACTGGAAGAGAATGTATCGAGGAGCTAAGAATAAAGATGAGTTTTATTTATATAGAGAAGTAAACTTCTTTCTTTATACAAACTGCAAAAAAAAAATTGGAATGGTGGACGAGATTAGGCAGTTTGTGGTGATAAGATTTTGTCCGCAGGGAACACGGTACAAGTGTAATAGCAAACGTTGAGACGGCTCTCTGCACTGCAGCGGGTGTAGTGCGGCCGATGATTACGATAATGAACCTTCACATTTACCTTATTATTTCTGCTTCTACAGGACTAAAATGTCTGATGACTGTCGCTGACGCCCCTATTTTTGCTTGCCCTTCCTTTTATTTAGAGAAATGCAAAAAAGGTGTACCTTTCCAGACTGTTCAAAAGTAACCGTCTTTGGGCTGCCTTTCATAATACCATTTCAATCGAATTTTCATTCGCCGTCGAGCTCAAATAGATTTTAGTGCTTCCGACTCGAGCTTCTTTTTCTAATCCCAGCAGCGCCGCCTTGGACCGCCAATCTGCGGCGACTGCATGTGCTTTGCGACGAGTAGAGCAGGCGCCGCCACAGGTCCTTTTTTGTAGCGGGCTCAAGCGGTGCTTTGCCGAACTACAGTATGTTGGGCTCTGCATCCGCTCGCCAGGCGACGCCCTATGTTCAGGATCTCTGGGGTGTTGTGATAGGGGCAGCGCTAGGCCGTTATCGCGTCATCTCAGCAATTTAGGCTTACGTAATTGTGCTAGTTCCAGTCCCTTAATTTGCCATGACACTTCGAGGTATCGATTTAATTTGATTAACGTGAAAATTCGAAACCCTAACCAACCCTTGGAAGAGACGTAGCCGCTTATCCTTCGCATAAATGTTATTGAAGCAATGACTAAGCTGTTATGGCTGGTCGCACGTTTTTAGACAGCGCAGGTCAGATTTCTAGGGAATTCATTCCCCCCCCCCCCCCCCTCACGAAAAAAAAAAAAACTACTACCGTAGTTGAAAGCTAGTTTAAGGGAGTTTGAAGATTTAGTAGATACTAGAGAGAAGTTGCCTTGTTCTACCATTTCCGCATTTCCTAAAATTCGCATACCTCTCGACATCTTTACTCATAGTTGCGCACAGCGGGCTCAATTGTCACTCGCACACATGACACGTGCAAGCACAGATGACACGGGCAAGCCTAGACAGCTTGCCTCTCATCATAATCCTTAAGAAATGTTTTGCTAGCCCTTCTTCCTCTGCAAGTATACTTCAAAGCCATGATACGGAAGGGCAGTTGCTCTTCCCGGCTCGGAACCAACTTTCTGCTCACCGGCTCCTCCTGATTTATCTGGAGGAGACCAGCCTCAGCTCTATCCTGTAGGCCTGCATGGGCCTATAGTGCTTCGTGCGGAAATGGCGGCGTCATCTCCGGCGTCAGCAGCCTCCCCCTGCCCTACCTCCCCCTAATTCCGACTTCCCCTTCCCCCTGGTCACCAAGAGTGATGCCACAAAGATGGCCAACATAAGAAGTGACCAGTATCCCCACCCAAAAAATAAACAATAGTCACCACCACCACCACGAAAGCCATGACTTAAAATGAATGTATTATGCGCAAAGAAGCCGGCGCGTAAACCGTGAACGTGGCATAAGGGGAATTCATGTGCGCATATTGTGCGTGAATATATGTTAGCGTAATCTAAATCCCTTCACGTAAACCGCGACGAAGTCTCTTGCTGGCCCAGGGGTTTTCTACAGGATATCCTTTCATGATTTCCACACTGCCGGATCGGTGAAATAGAAAAATTCAAGTCAAGGCTTAAGGAACACCACAATAACGTCACCCAAGACAGAACTGGCTCATACACGCTCTAGTGAAACAGCAAAATATTGATCACCCCGTCGACTAGGACATGAAGCTGGCAATTGCCAAGAAAGGATTATTGCCGAAACGCTTCTTCGTGGGATCACTGTACATTCAGTCAACGTCACATGTGAAAAACCTCAAGCGAGATGCGCCTACTCGTTTCAAACAATTGCTCCTATATTATCAACTTAGCTGTACTTCGCTGCACTGTGTTCGAGGCACCCGTATTGGTGTCGAAATGTCAATCGTTTGTTCTTTCTCTAAATAACTTTGGCAAGTGTATGATTTTGTCAAATCGTTCTGGCAAATGTGTGCACCTCAAGCAAATATTGTCGCCCGATTTCAATGTTTTACAGAAAGCGACTGCACTAAGTGTCGAAATATCTAATCTTTCTCGGTGTCGAGAGCAGTGAAAATTCCGCCAGAATCTTCACCTTAGGCGGGTAGTCGTCGGGCTTGTAACGTGAATCCGACGCGGTGGAATGCAAATCCACACGCGCCGTCGGTCTTCCTGAAAGATGTAGGTGCCTATTTAGAGCAAATATTCACTGCTGCAGGCAAGTTTCTTTGCAGTTTACTATAAATCGATTTCGTTAGATAAAGGACCCAACCTCATGTGTGGCGTGATGAACTGTTCGCGCTAAAAGCGATGAACTAGTTGGGCATGTTTTAGATGTAGGGCTCCCTGTAGCTCCACAGACCACTACAGCGGAAGTTCCCAAACCGCATTTTGAGAGCTGCTGTGGGTATTTGAATTGCACAGTATCCCACGAAGTAAGTGGTAAAAATGTAGTTTTTCTCTGCACGATACATGGCAATAATGTAATGACCATATTTCAAAAACAAAAATAGACAGAAGTCGTTTTGAACACAAAGTGATTTAGACGGATCGGCCTTTGCCTCGGCAAACCAGTTCGCCAGCTGTGTCCAATCATTCAAACAGCGAATCAATGCTAGCCACTCGAGCGCACTGAAATGTTATCCTCATAGCTAATCTGTCGAAGAAAACATCATTCAACTGAAACAAGGCCATGGATAATTCTAGGCATCAAGATCAGTCGTCGAAGAAAGGGCATTTAGAGAACGGAGCTATTATCACAAAACTAGCACGCGAAATTAAATCAGTGTTCACGAGGAAAGTTCATGATTGAGGGTAAACAAGCCAGCCCGAGTAAATGCTTAGAATAATCGTGCATAGCCAGGATCACGTTTTCTTTTTTCAGTAATAAATTATTTGATACATAGCACTCTGGAAACTGCATCGTCTGCATCTCTCGGGATGCGATGAATTTACACCACGCTGTCCGTAGCGCGAGAAAACTCACAAAAATGAACACATCACAACTATTTCGGCTTTTCCATTTTTCTTGCCTTCAGGCGGCAGCATTAGACTAGCCAAAATCAGAGATTCTGCTTCGAAAAACACGGACAACAGATACCTATCATGCACCTGTGCGCCGACCCTAAACACAGCCGGTCTCGAGGGAGAGCGCGCTTCTGTTTCCATCTGCCGTCGGGCCTCGGTGGGGTGGCCACTGCCCCACTGCTGCGCCTCTGCTACGCCGTTCACGCGCAAAGGAAACGCGCGCTCGCTCTTCGCTCCGCCCGCGTCAGTTGCAACCGGCAGGTCCTGACATTTCACACCTTATAGTTTATATAAAGATGGTGTAATCAGCGTCTAAGATTTATCGTGTACGAGGAATAAAATAAAACAAATAATCGGCGCGCGCGCCTTCATCAGTGCTGCCGAGCATGGTCAAATGAAACTTCGGATCCACTTCAAGATTTTTTACCCCTAAAATTTGTACAATAATAAATTCACCAGGCTATGCAGGCGGCATTTGAAAGTTGTAAGCAGATGTAGCGCGACCTGACGTGAGTGCATGGCAAACTGTTGTGTGGAGACTCTGTAAACCCCTGCCGTTCTCATTTAAAGCAAACGAGGCACTGGTGAAAATTTGTTGCGTCTCAGATTCAGAGTAAGAAACAAAACCTTACGCATATAGTTAAAATTTAAGTTATCACTTCGAGTGCGTTATTCTACATTCGTTCAAAACTAATTAGTCGTTTGAAAGACAGACGATGTATATGTAATCTCGCGACTGACGCTCGAGAAATTTTTTCAGATGTCATAGAAGCGGACCTTATAGCATGGCTACTGTCAATTCCTTCCGGGCAATTCACCAGTGGCAAATTTACAATTGAGCTGGCTAGATCAGGATTTGAAGCACTTCGATAACATTTTTGTGTGGTAGGTGCACGAGAGCTTTTCTTTAAAAAAAAACAAACTTGTCCATTATGGCAGCAAACTCTCGTTTCGGATAATGCAGTGAGTCCACTAGAATTCTTTTCCTCGTAGAGTAGTGTACATGAGGCTACTTTTTTCACTAGTTTCAAAAAGGATAGCTCGAGCGTCACACCTGAAGTCATTGATTAACTTAACAATATATCCAGCGACGTAAGCTAAACCGGAATATGTGACAGTGGGTAATGCCACCACAATTCCTTTGTTTCCTCGGTTACTGATTGCAGTAGAGCAGAAATGATTTCTTTAGCATCGACGCAAGCTAGTCAAGTCAAGTGCCGCTTTTACGGCCCTCGCATCCAGCATGTCGTTCTCTCCGCACATTAGCCTTACGTTCCCGAAGAGATCCTCAATGGGGTTGCAAGAAGGCAGTGCAGGTTGCAAGAAGACAGAAGACACCACGATACTCACGAGCGAAAGTGCGAAACCAGGCAAAAGCCTGCCGCCGCCGCTGAAGCAGACGCGGAGCGAACAGTGAGCAGGTCGCGTCCCTTACGGCAGCAGAGAGCGTAACTCATGGAGATATGTTCCCATTGCTCCCGCGGCGATTGAGAAGGCTGTAAGAAAGAGAGCCCGCACTCCCTCGTGACCGGCCGTACCGTAATTGGGAGGTTTTTTGCGCAGCCCGCTAGGTAGCCAGGAACTATCTGGACTTTCAGATAGATATTGGCGAAACGGCGCTGCGGAAGGTTGTGCCAATGCACAAAGAAAGTGCGGATAAGCTCAAGAAAAGCAAAAAATAGTAATCTGTACGTCTAGCGAAGCATTCTGCTGTGAAGTAAAAGTGTAGGGTTTATCCCAACTCACGGTGATGTACTTGTCTTGAAATACATCTCTAGACTAGGCTAAGTTAACGCTACCCGTTGGCTTATGGAGGTAGACCCTGATGAGTTATGGACACCTTGGTGATACTTTGGTTACCTGTTTAGAAGTGGTCCAGCAGTTTGTTGATTTCCAATGTAATTTTAATACTGTATATAGGTTTTAGCTTGATATATAGAGCGAAATGCTTTAGCAACTATACATCTGTCCAATGTTATAGCATCAAGTGAAAGTTACATAACTTACCATGGTAAGAACTGTGTTTGAAGGCAATGCACGTACTTTGCACCCGTGGACGACAAATGTGTGTCCATGATTATGATAAAGATTGTCGATGTGCTGCCTCGAACCTCTCTTGTCTGGAATTAGCCCTGTGTATAGTTTGCATGATAATGAAAGGGTTGTTCTGTGCACATGCCTACAGACCAGATTCTTTAGCCGTTCTTGGGTGCGGCCATTTTCTGTCGACTGGCCGCCGCTTCGCGAACGTTTCCTTGGGGACTGCGGGGCTGGGGATCTCCGTGATAACGCCAGCACGGTAGCCACGGTTAGCTCGCCCTTGAGCGTTAGAGATTATTGCTGGAGATATTTTCATCGCCCTGTTGTGCAGGAACGATCTCATTTGCTTGTCGTAGAATTACAATCGACCGTTATTTATGGGATTTTCTTTTACATTTACTTTTATTGTGTTGATAATCAGTGTGCAGCCAGGTTAATGCTGATGTTTCGGTATCCTACAGTCGAACAAAAAAGAAGCCTCTTAAAAACATTGCAAGCATTACTCGTATGTGCATGGTTTATACATAATTCTGGCCATTTGCAAAGAGCTCTTCATGCTTCCTGCCAGCCGCAGCGAACCTCACCAATCAGGCTGTGTTGCTGCCTTCGAATGGTGCGCCAGTCATATAAAAAATATCGCTGTGTGCTCATCTGTAGTGCTAAGCTAACAGTGGGCTAGTTTTGTTGCTCCTTATTTATAAACACCCCCTCATTATGATCGTTTTTATGTCTTGAATGTCTATATAGTGCCTAATAAACGGCTGCGTCTGCATGTCACTCATGGTACGCCTTTTTGGATCCTGCACATACATAGTCGTACATGTCAAAGAAAGAAAGAGCAAAGGAAAGATAGCTGGAGCATAAGTTTGCATATGGTATATGAAATCTAGCATCACAAAATGGAATCGACTATGAAACACGCCGCAGGGCACTGCTCCGTAAGTTTCGACCAGCTGCGGCTCTTTGACGAGCGCTGACATTAATTAAACTCTACACGGACGCCTTCCGCTTCACCTTCATCGAAGGGCGGCGATCGCTGCAGTGGTCGCACCTACTTCTTCGGGCTAAGTAACCATGCAAGAGTCCTAACTACTGCGTCACCGCTGTGGGGCACACCACCGTTTCCGTATTCGTAAATCTTGAATAAATACTAACAGAGTAGATTAGATCTAGCGACTTCTGTAGCCATAAGACTAGTAAGGTTTAATTTTAAGCTATTGGTATGTGTGAAAGCGCCGCGCATTCGTTTGGGCCAGCGTCACAGCGTGTAAAGAAATCGTATTTATTTGTTACGTCTCGGGCAGACGCTGACTGCGCTCAACCATTTATGAAAATGACAATTCGCATTGTTGGAGATCGGGCTTATGTTCCCATAAAAGAAAGGTATAAGTAATCCAAAGACGAACCACTGATGACCGAAAACGTAAGTGTTTTTCATAAGCAACCTTCAGCCCGAAGTTCACCGATCTTTAGTTACAATAAAAAAAGATACAAAATATGCATCATAAAACACAGAACCAAAAAGTAAAAATACTCCTGTGCATTTATTATACGTGTAGGGCACACACACACACACACACACACACACACACACACACACACACACACACACACACACACACACACACACACACACACACACACACACACACACACACACACACACACACACACACACACACACACACACACACACACACACACACACACACACACACACACACACACACACACACACACACACACACACACACACACACACACACACACACACACACACACACACACACACACACACACACACACACACACACACACACACACACACACACACACACACACACACACACACACACACACACACACACACACACACACACACACACACACACACACACACACACACACACACACACACACACACACACACACACACACACACACACACACACACACACACACACACACACACACACACACACACACACACACACACACACACACACACACACACACACACACACACACACACACACACACACACACACACACACACACACACACACACACACACACACACACACACACACACACACACACACACACACACACACACACACACACACACACACACACACACACACACACACACACACACACACACACACACACACACACACACACACACACACACACACACACACACACACACACACACACACACACACACACACACACACACACACACACACACACACACACACACACACACACACACACACACACACACACACACACACACACACACACACACACACACACACACACACACACACACACACACACACACACACACACACACACACACACAAAAAAAAAAACGAACACAAAACCGCTAGCGCATTACTTCCAATAAACGGCGATTTCCAGTTCGTAACATGTATGGTTAGACTACGCTCGTATATCGCGTAAACGATGAAACAGTCCGCTCCAAATTGCTACAGTACTTTTTAGAAGAAGGAAGAAGATGCACAGCACGCATCTATATGCATAGATAGTAGAGCACGTTAACGATTTAATTGAAGAACGTTTGTTCACGAACACGTATTATACACGAGGGACCCCCGCGGTCCGCCGTTCCCCGGCCGCCCGCGCCCCACAAACGGTGCTTGGTGTCCAGAGTAGGAGCGCGCTTGCAGCATGCGTGCGAGGGCAGAAGAATCTCGTCTATAGGCACCGGGTCATTAGTGCATCAGGTAACACAACAGTCTGTTTTGAAACAAAAGTTTTGTGCATACAGAATATAACTCAAGTTATTGTCTTCAGGTTTCATCAAACAATACATCACAAATGTTGCTTGCAGCCGCGTGCCACACGAGACGTGAAGAATGACCATAGATATAGGCTGTACGAAACAATTGATGTCAACTTCAACCTTAGTATATTTCGTTCGGACTGCAGGCACACAAACAAGATTCACATTACACAAAATTGCCTACAACTAATCATTATGTATTAACGTTAACCTTTCTATTATTTTTTTGCTCTGGCTCCGTTTCCGTCTGTTTCGTGTTGCGCCGCAGTTCAATTCCATCATGCACCAACTCGCCCCCCAGGCCGTTATTCTATACGGCAGATTTATCAATTTATTTGTAACGCGAAATGCGCCCAGATTTATCCGAATCATAGCAGCCGATTGCAACTTTTTCCATATTGTTTCAAATTGTTGTTGCCGTTGGCGCTACACAGTGAAGTTTACTTACACATTTTAAATTAAGCCCTGCAATAGCGGCAGGGTATCTGGTTCTGGGCAATTTACAAAAACGCGTTGGTTGACATATCTCCAGTGCCGAAAGTTAGTTTTTTAGTCAGTCAGATGAAAAATTCAAGACTGCACGTATCTCGCGCGGGGAGAATGTGTAATCAGGCCAAATTTTGATGGAGTCTCGCCCAAGTTTTTAGGTTATACCTAAGTTGTTTTAGTCAAAATGGGCTGCACTAAATTTTAGAGAAACCCGGAAGAAGTAAAACTTCAGGCACTTGGTGAACAAAATTATAGTGGTGGCCCACACACACAGGTACATTCACTCCAAACTACGACTGTGATCATCCTATTAGAGGACGCCGTTGAGTTGGCCATACTCGAATTAGGTTGGACACCAAATTTGCCAAAATAAAATTTTGGGGGTCTAGAAGGCCAATTTTTATTGGTGCAGACAAACATTCTGCACACACTTCTTGAGAGTACGTTTCGCAGATCGCGTTTCTGGACAACTTCTGCGAATGCTTTTTTCACCATTATTACCATGCTGTTTCACTTCGAAGCTGTTCGAAGCCTCTCCTGACTACCGGGTGGCCGTCAGTACTGCAGGAAATCTGGTAGAGAAACTGACGTTCTTCAACGTGCCATTCGGCAGCTATCCCCTTCTTTAGGATGGAGCTTGCCTTTCTTTTTTAAAACACCATCTCTAGTTTTGGTGCAGGGCCTTGATCCGACCAAACTCCAAGAATTAGTATATAAAAATGTGACAGCATGAATACATAATTTTCGGTCGCGTGGCTACACTCAGCGCGTTCAATGATTAAGAGAATCTCTACGTGTCTTTACTATGTACACTTCAAATACCTGCTCAGGCCTATAGCCTGAACAATCAAGAAGCGTATTCGGAGCATTGGAAGGCATTCAGTGGGGAGATATTAAAGGCTCTCACAAGTGGGGTCCGAAAATAAATCGGTTGTTTATTCTTCCACTCCCGGATACTACTTACAAACGAGTACCCTCTCGCCCACGTTTAATAGATTAGCGTCTCTTCCCCACGCCGGTCGTGAAGAATGAGGCAATACAAGTGAACATGGTAATGAGCGGCCCAAAAGAACCAATGTTTACCGGGATACCTCATTCGTCCAAGCCCGTATGAGAATTTCTCAAAGGGGCGTTCTACCATTGATGATACCATGGACACTCGAACTCTCCCCACCACTACAGCCAATAACCTCCTGTTCCTCAAGCAATCCCCTTAAACGATATGCCTCCAAGCGATTTTAACCTGCGGGGGATTGTGCACAGGCCTGCCACCCGGATTCAACTGACTCCTGTCAATAAATCACTGCTTCACAGAGAAAAGGAGCGCAACCGGGGCCATGACAGGGTGAATTTGGAGGATGAGATTTAGAAGTCTGTGGGGCTAAAGCGAGCATAGCTTGCACAGTGCAGGGTTATTTGGATGGGTTCGTATACACTTCTAAATAACCCTAGTTATTCCAAATAACCAAATAACGAACACTTCGTACACTGAGGTTTTCGTCTGGCACGGGGACGTAGCTGGGCTGCTGACGATGATGACAGTACGTTCTCTTCGCATCTTTAACATAATGGTGAGTAGCCTTTATGAAATAGAAGCGCTTATATTTAGATGAACCGATGAATAAAAGTCCGAGCAAAATGCCAGCCAGTCGCTACTTCTCTAAAGAGAATTTTATTTCAGGTTCGTTCAATCGAAAACCAGAACAAAATTTTAACAAAGTAGCTATAAGCTTAAGAAAACCCTCAAAGCAGAGCTATCTTCTTTTTGAGGCATACATATTCCCGAGGACTATATGACGTATGTAGAGCATAATTTAAACACGAAGAAAATAAAAAAAAAATACATAAATCAATTTCACTGAAAAAAGGTTGATAATCACATTTAAAAAAAATCTGCGCCACTTTTGGAGCAATAATCCAGGACACACAATTTTATCTTCTTGAAACGAAAGCCGGTTGTTTGTTATTTGAAATATCCTGTTTATGTTTCACCTCTCCCCGAGAGGGGTTCAACTTTCTTGTTTCACGTGCGTGATGAGCCTGGAATATCTTGCAGATGTTTTGAATTATCTATTAATTAGTTCCATACATTAATTTGTTCAACAAATGACATCGACAAGACATTCTTTGATATTTCTCTAAACGTTACCTTAGCCAGCACATCTGCAACATTTCTTTAAAGTATTTTTAAATAATTATTGACAAGTCGTGAGGAAATTTTTAAGACATTCTGCTGGGGAAGACAAGGTGGTCTTTCCACGGGACGTTTGACGATTTTAGCAACTTCGTATATGTAGCTGCTCCCTAGCATTAAGCTGAATTAGCATGGTATCAAAACGCAGGCACATGCATGGCTGCCTGTACGCTAGGAATATTTTTCTCTGATAATCCTATCTGGATTTTTATTTCACGGGAATGAAGTAAACGTCCCAGCAAAGTGAGCACTGATTCGTTGAGTAGACAGATATAAGGCGTCTTCCAAAGTTGCATAGCTCGTCTTGCAGACTTCTCAACTGACCCCTGAGACAGTTAATTTATGTATGTGAGGCATCTTGACAAGGCATGCAACACATCCTTGAAACTGCCTGCAAAAGGGCGTTTCCAGGCATTCTTAACCCCCGTCCGGTACCGCAAAGTGGCCGCGGTGATCATCTGCAATGGAGGGCTGCCAGGCACTCCTCCGTTTCTCTTGAATGTCGGGCCTCGACGACAGACTATTTATTACTTTACACTGTGCGTTTTGACTTTTTATTCTCTTTGCTCGTTCACATTTATATTTATTCATCCCTTTTCTCCGAACGCAAAGTAACAGATCTATTCCTTTTAAAGCTAACATCCCGGTCTTTCTTTCTTCTACTTTTCTTTTTTGCAAGACATCCAAACACTTGATAGCCATATTAGCTAATGATTCCAACTGACCTACAGAACACTTGCAAGTCTTCTTGAATACATCTTAGCGAGGAACTCTAGATGTTTACGAAGTGCTTAAAAAACCCTTTCCGTTCTTTCAAATACTTTAAGGGATAACGTGTAAAATTACGAATATTTAATTGAGGTAAATACGTGTTCTTAGTATTTAGTACAAGGAAGGTTTGAAGGAAAGCCAAGATTCAGGCGAATCTCAAGAATGCCGAATACACGAAGAATTTTGTACAAGGAGATACTATCCGAGGCGCTCTTGTGCCGTTATTGTCTACTACTGCCTTCGCTCCAGGGGCGCTTCGAAGTCTGCTACATGCTGACATTGTTTGTTTCATTTTTTTTTTGTCGATGCGAAAAACCAACAACGTATTACAGATCGCTTCAGAAAGCAATATTTCGCCAGTAACGTTACAGTATATTTCACAATCAACAGCCCGACGGAACAAGTTAATTTTTACGCGATGCACAATACACAGCAAAAATTCTCCATGAAAAAACGACGCGTTCGCTTTAAACTGCGCACAGAGGAAGAGGCCAGTTGTCAAAACTGTTTATGAAGTCCTTCGTATTAATATCATACTTGTGAAACGTTTTTACAATATACCTGATTTCCTCGTCTCAGTGATGACACCAAACAACCTCCCCAATTTCTTTAGTAATTTCTGTGCAGCTTCACGGCCTTTGTGGAGTGTGTCGAAGGCTGGTACACTGAACTAAATGTTTATCTGAATAAAACTATTGACGAGTCTTTAATATAACGAGAGTACAAATGTGAGCTAGGCAAAGAATTGGGAGAGTAGAAACACATAAGAGGGGTGGGGGGAAAAATCGCTTGCCTCTGCTCTAGACGCGCAGATAAAGACCCGTATTCACTGCTTCTCCGCCACCGCTGTACACCGTGACTCTGCAAAGTTGACCTCGAGACCCATCGCATCATACCTGTCGCACGCGCAATCTGCCAGGCCAGGTGTCAAAGTGAGGTTCTGTCCACCGTGAAAATGTTTGTGTAAAGTAAGCGCCTTCGCATAAATAACGAGCACATAGCGTCCTTCGCGGACAACGCAAGTTGTAATTAATTACAATATGTGCGAAAAGCGCATTCAGTGCATATGGTGTACATTATAAAATGTTTACTTGTAGCCTGCATACAGCGCGTGATAAAAACGCCCCAGAAATATTTGGCCTGAGACTTACTTCCACATGTAATGCATTCGGTGGAACAATTAACAAATAAAAGAATGTACAAAAGGTGTGATCACGTGTGTCGTAATTTGTTGACTGCTCAAAAGACCATAACATGACGCCAGAGTTCTGGTAACCCCAGAGTGACAATAAATAAACGAATGAAGCTGAAAAGTATTCCGTGGTTTGAATTTCATGTATTGATAGCATTAGTTCACCATCTGAAGGCGTCGTCAGCGTTCGGGGGAGATACCCACTTTCGCCAAACTCGGAGCATCATGCATATCACATATGGAAAGTCATATCTTATAGATGTCCTGTAGTTAGAGCAAGAAAGATATCAAAGGAAGTTTCTGTGCTAAGCTGGGCGTAATACAGACAAATGAGGCAGGGGTCTCACTGAAGCTTCAGAAATAAAGAAGAGGTGGCAGGAATACACAGAACTGTACAAGAAGGACCCGAATGTGCAAACACAACATCAGACGGTTGTGATTACTGATCTCGAGCCGGACAACCTGAAGAGTGAAGTTGAATGGGCCTTAGCCAGCCTTGCTAAGAACAAAGCTAGCGGAATTGATGGCATTCCAGCTGAGTTGCTTCAAAACCTCAACCATGACGACGCTGTTAACGTTCTGTATACATTATGTCAGCAAATTTGGACAGCGCAGCAGTGGCCACAGGATTGGAGGATGTCAGTTTACATCCCCATTCCAAAGAAAGGCAGTGCCAGAGATTGTTCCAACTACCGCACGATTTCGCATGCTAGCAAGGGGATGTTGAAATTCCTCCAAGGTAGGCTACAGCAGTATGTGGATCGGGAGCTTCCAGACGTGTAAGCTGGGTTTCGCAAGGGCAGAGAAACTAGAGACCAGATTGCCAACCTTCGCTGGATCATGGAAAAAGCAAGAGAGTTCCAGAAACACATCTATTTCTGCTTTATTGATTATGCGAAAGCGTTTAAATGTGTAGATCACAGGAGGTTGTGGCAAGCTCTCCAAGAGATCTGAGTTCCAATTCGCCTCATCTGTCTCCTCAGAAGTCTGTATGAAGGGCAAGAGGCCACAGTCATAACTGGGCATGGTCTTACTGATTGGTTTCCGATTGAGAAAGGAGTTAGGCAAGGCTGCATACTGTCGCGCTGCCTATTTAACCTATATGCAGACTGCATCATGAGGAAAGCCGGCCTGGACGAGTCTTCAGCTGGAGTGAAGATTGCTGGAAAATGTATCAACAACCTTAGATATGCGGATGATACCACTTTAATGGCAGAAAGTGAAGCGGAACTCAAGAGACTTCTGATGCGCGTACAAGAAGAGAGTGAGAAGTTTGGGCTTAAACTGAACATTAAAAAGACAAAGATCATGGCGTCTTGCCCTATCAAGTCCTGGAGCATCAAGGGACAAGAAGTGAAAGCTGTGACAGATTTTCTCTTCTTGGGCTCCAAGATTACCTCGGAAGGAGACTGCAGCCATGAAATTAGGAGACGCCTGCTTCTGGGAAAGCGAGCCATGGCTAGCCTTAACCGCCTACTAAAGAGCAGAGACATTACACTGCCAACCAAGATCCGTATAACTCGTGCTATGGTCTTTCCAGTTGTGGTGTATGAATGCGAGAGTTGGACTGTGAAGAATTAAGCTTGACTGCTGAAGAATTGATGCGTTTGAATTGCGGTGCTGGCGGAGGCTCTTGAGAGTTCCTTGGACTGCCAAAAGATCAAATTAGTCGATATTGTCGACCATAAACCCTGACTGCTCATTGGAGGGTCAAATTCTAAAGTTAAAGCTCAGCTACTTTGGTCATATGATGAGAAGAGAGGAGTCGCTGGAGAAAGATTTGATTTTGGGAAAGGTTGAGGGTCACCGAGAAGGGGTAGGCAGCGAACGCGATGGTTAGATGGCATCCTCGAGGCGCTGCAGATGAAGTTATGTGATGTTAGGAAGATAGCGGGAGATCGGAAAGCGTGGCGTGATATGGTCCATAGGGTCACGAAGAGTCGGACACGACTGAACGACTGTACTGAACTGAACTGAGTTAAAGCATTGACTGGTGCCGTTTTCGTAGATCGACCGATCGTGTTACTTCGCGACTTCACGAGGCAGCATGATATGACCGCGGTGGCGTGTGTAGCCAATTTGGGCTTTTCCGTTGGGATGGGAGTATGAGATCTGAATACGGTCATCTAGGGTCCTTGGATCCCAAGCTGGTCATGATGCCCCAAGGTTATGCAGGTAAGTTTGTACGGCTCGGTTAAAGCAGGGCTTTTGATTCACGCAGGATGGTCTCTCATCAGCTGGTAATTATGACTGCATGCTAATTACTTGTGCGCAATAACAATGCCAAAAATTTTAAGAAATTGTGACGTACAAATAGAACGTTTTAAGCACGTGAAGGGCGATCGGCAATGAAAGCCAGCAAAGTTGAGGCATGAAAACTGTCACGTCATGAGCTTTATGAAGCTAACGTGTCCCAAAATTTATCTCTTCTTTTTTAAAATGTTGATGTTGTAAAGAGAAGTGCAGCTACGTAGACTATTGCATCATCGGCTATGAAGGCTTATATTCGTAGGCCGTCGATTAACTCAGGAAAGCTTTGCCGAAGTCCGACCATCGATCAAATTCTTTTGGATGGCTAGGCTGAAAAGCTGTCAAACTGCAATACGGAATCTTCGGTCAGGCTTCCGTTGACGTCGGCGACAGACTTGTGCGTCAGTGAAGGCACCTCGCGAGAAGCCGTACGATCCCAGAATCTTGATGAAAGTGCATGATGCTTACAAAGAGCATCAGGGCACCCACTGTCGGCTCCACATTTCCCTTTTGTGTGACATATAAAGTGACAGGTCTTATCTATATGGATGAAAACATACCTTAGTGTTATCACGCACAGTGATGACGTGTTGAACTGCGTTCGGCTCTGCAGCTTCTGCAGGTATGGCCTTCTGACCTCACTCGAGAATTTGAGTATTGCTAATGCTGTCGGTAGCATTTTCGTGGTACCATTTCGCTCGTGCGTTCCTCTACTGCGCAGCACTTCCGGGGCGCTCAAAATTTGGGAATGCTGTCGCAGGCTTTGTATTATGCTGTATATTCTGTATATATATATATCCCGTCCATTAAAAAATGACATTACGGTGGCGAACTGTGCCAGCTCCCTTGAAATGTTGCACGGAATAATTTTCTTTCCATAACTGCTTTTGTCATCTTCAATCTAATAATATAAATAGTAATAATTGGCTCACAGGAAGGCAAAGGCGCAGTATCTGTCACACATTGTGTGGACACCTGAACCGTATCGTAAGGGAAGGGAGGGAGATGGGACTGAGCGCTTTTCGTTGGCCTCCACACTGCTGCCGCATAAGTGGCTACCAGTAAGCTAAAGATGATCCTTTCCTTTGAGGGAGGCTGGCAATCTGCTAATTGTAGCCGAGGAGCAACTAATGAATTTTTATTCATGAAAGACTCGTGCTTATTTGCCAAATATGTGACTGTGCTCCTCACACATTCCATGACCTTCTTCCTACATGCTCGGTATATACCAAAACACCCTTCTTTTAACATCCTTGCCTTCTACCCTCACCCCTTTTTTCTCACTATAGTTTGATATTACTATAAGTATCTACAAAAGACATTTTTTTTTGCCTCTTCTATCACCCTATTCCCAATCGCAAACTGCTATTCCTTTCGGAGACTGTCCAATATTACCCAAGTTGTTTTTTCATAATCGTTTTGTAGCGATAGGAGGATGGGCCCGCTCCGCAAGACAGCCAATTTCGGCCACGTCGGCGTTGTGAGCGAAACATCACGAGAAGGCTTCTGCTCCATCGTAGATGGCAGGTTATATGGCCGGCCATATGCCGATCGGCAGGTAATGTGGCGCCACGGGACCACGTGAAATTACAAAGTTGGCAGCCGATTCATAGTGGCCGAGATGAGAACGAACGCGACGCAATTGGATCCTGAGTATAGCATGGTAGAACTAGACTAAGCAGCCTCGTGTTTAGCGCTTTGTTTAAGCAGAGTTGTATATTTACGTCGTATGTTCTACCGCATCACGTGGTTGGCTCCAGCTCTAGTGACGACCTTACGCAGTATAAGATAGACCTCGCCTTTCTAAAAGGGGCTGTGCACTAGCACGTAAAAGACATATGCCACTTCTCAGTACCCATACCTGATTTGTAACAATTCAGAGCTATAAAAAAAGTCAGCTGAAGGTTTAATTTATCGAAAAATAAAGGGTTGGTTGTAAGTATTCATATCTAAATGTCTGTCGATTCTGAAGAGCTGCGCCGGAATATCGCATTGTCGAGTATATCACAATCATCTGGTATTTTTTTGATAAACAATAAAAAGCAACATCTTGGGATGTCCACATGACGCGTCTATACTTACCTAGAATTTGTGCACTTGCTCAGAGCTTTGTTGTTCTCTACTAAGAATTAAGGCTCTCAACTCAGAGTGCCGCTGTAGAACAGTATTATTTTCAATGCACATACCGTAAATTAGGTCATAGCGATAACTTGTTTTATTGATTGGTAGCTCTGCACTTCGACGTTCCAGGTGCTTTCGAGTGGGGTTTGTGATCATGAGGGAAGTTCTTAAAGAATATCTGTAGATTAAGCTGGGGAAGTGTTTGTATTCTCGGTATTTATTGCACTGCCACTGATGACTTTGTCTTGAATTTTTTTACGCAGTGCACCTAGTAAACTATTATGATGATACTATCCGTTTGGAGTTTCTTAAAAGTTCACAGAATATAAGCTTCGTGCGGCCTGTAAGCGCCAGCGACACTTTTCTACAAAAAGTTACATGGCTATGACATCATCATCATCATCATCATCATCATCATCATCATCAGCCTGATTATACCCACTGCAGGGCGAAGGCCTCTCCCATATTTCTCCACTTAACCCGGTTCTGTGCTAGCTGCATCCACTTGACCCCTGCGAACTTCTTAATCTTATCCGCCCACCTAACTTTCTGCCGCCCCCTGCTACGCTTTCCTTTCCTTGGAATCCAGTTTGTTACCCTCAGCGACCATCGGTTATCCTCTCTTCGCACTACACGTCCTGCCCATGTCCAATTCTTCTTCTTAATTTCTACTAGAATATCGGAAACCTGAGTTATTTCTCTGACCCACTCTGCACGCTTTCTATCTCTTAATGTTACCCCTACCATTTTTCTTTCCATAGCCCTCTGGGTTGTCCTCAACATAAGTAGAACTCTCTTGGTTAGCCTCCACGTTTCAGCCCCATAGGTGAGTACAGGCAAGATGCAACTGTTGTACACTTTCCTCTTGAGCGATACCGGTAAGCTGCTAGTCATAATCTGCGAGTGCTTGCCAAATGTGCTCCGTCCCAATCGTATTCTTCTTATTATCTCCTTTTCGTGGTCTGGATCTGCGGTTACTACCTGTCCTAAGTAGACATATTCGCCTACCACTTCCAGTATTTCGCTACCTAATGTAAACTGCTGTTCCTTCCCGAGGCTGTTGAACATTACCTTAGTCTTCAGCATATTGATTTTCAAGCCTACCTTTCTACTTTTCCTGTCTAGGCCATCAATCATTATTTGCAGTTCATCTCCCGAGTTACTTAGCAAGGCAATGTAATCCGCAAATCGCAGATTACTGAGGTATTCTCCATCTACCCTTATCCCTAACTGCTCCCATTCCAAGTCTCTGAATACTTCCTCTAAACAAGCTGTGAATAGTACTGGGGAGATTGTGTCTCCTTGCCTAACACCTTTCTTTATGGGAATTTTGTTACTTTCTTTATGCAGAACTATGATTGCTGTGCAGCCACTATATATATCTTCCAGCACTTTCACGTACGGCTCGTCTACCCCCTGATTTCGCAATGCCTGCATCACCGCCGAGGTTTCAACTGACTCAAATGCTTTTTCGTAATCAATGAAGGCTATGTATAAGGGCTGGTTATATTCCGAGCATTTTTCTATCACCTGATTGATGGTATGGATATGATCGATAGTAGAGTACCGTTTCCGAAACCCTGCTTGATCCTTTGCTTGATTGCAGTCTAAGGTTGTCCTGATTCTATTAGCGATTACCTTAGTAAATACCTTATACGTAACAGACAGTAAGCTGATTGGTCTGTAATTTTTAAGGTCCTTAGAGTCCCCTTTCTTGTGAATGAGGATAATGTTTGCATCTTCCATGGTTCTGGTACCGTCGATGACACCAGGCACTCCGTATACAGGGTGGCCAGTTTTTCTAGCACGATATCCCCCCCGTCCTTCAGCAAATCTGTAGTTATCTGATCCTCCCCAGCTGATTTCCCCCTTTTCGTAGTTTCTAGTGCTTTCTTGACCTCGTCCTTCGTCACTGGAGAAACGTCTGACTGTTTTTCCCTACCGCCAATCTCATTACGGTCCTCACTACTTTGGCTACTGTAGAAATCTGTATAGAACTCCTCGGCTACTTTGACTATCTTTTCTATATTAGTGATGACGTTGCCCGCCTTGTCCCTTATCGCATACATCTGGTTTTTGCCTATGCCCAATTTCTTCTTTACCGCTTTAAGGCTTCCCCCGTTCTTTACAGCATGCTCAATTTTCTCCATGTTATACTTCCTTATATCGGCCACCTTGCGCTTATTGATTAGCTGTATAAAAATTCCAGATATAATAGCGTTCTTTTCTGAGTCATTTAGCGATCACTGGCAGTGAACATTACGTACTAGCTTCCTCTATGTTGTGTGCAACAAGTCGCGAAAGCCGCTTGCGACACCAATCAAGCTTGTTTATATGCTTACGAAGAGTAGAACCTACACCCGTATATAAGCGCCGCCGGGCTACAGCGTCTTGTCCCACCCTATCCCCTCTCCTTATACGCCGTCTCCTTGCCCTCTCATTGCTTCTCTTTCTTGTTGCTGTCGCGCGCATACGCATCGCTTGTAAGTAGTGTGTCTCAAGGTTCACGAGGTGCGCTGTATTCAATTCACATCTCATTCTTCTATATGAAGCAAATTCCCGAATTGGCTGTTCGTTTCAGGCCAACCATGCCATGTAGTCACGTGACATACAGAAACCCTCTGATACACGAGTACCTGGCTATGTCACCTGGCAACTACCACCTGCCGTAGGTATGCTCGCAAGTTTTTGATGCTGCGAGGTTTTAAACATCCCGCCATCGCCGCCCAGCCAACGGACAATTATTTCCAGCATCTTGGCGAGACGCTTTTTTCCGTCTAGTAGAAAGGGTGCCATTCAGTGAAAATAGTTTAGCGCCGTATAGGATTCGTTCCTAAGTTTCAGCAAGATTTGTTACAATATATCTTAGTGTTTCAAAACGTAGAAGCTTTAGCTAAAGGAGCAGGTAAGCACAATATATGTCAAAACGACTAAACCGTTTTCGCTGCGTACAAGATAAGGATCATAAAATTAATCTTACTTAGTTCTAAAGAATAGGACAAACAGTAAGAAAACACGTATAACACAAGTGCAACGTAGCACTTGTGTTGTATACGTGCTTTCTTAGGATTGTCCTCTCATTTGGCGATAAATAAGATGAATTTGAACACTGATCACTAACTAGCCCAAACAGTTAACGCTTTTAAGGTAGCGATAGATTGCTAAGACATCTCATAAACATTTGGTAAGGGTTCCAGAGGCGAATTCAGAATATATGATTGCTCATTTTTCTTGGCGTGATGCCTTTTATCGTTTGATAGATTGACTAGTGTTCAGTGTTCAATTCTTCCCATAAACTTTTACAACATGTCTTCCAATACATTTTATTGCTTACAATCTGGAAACTCTAGCTGAGCTTCAAAATGTTTATAATATGGATGAAAGCATCTGGAATTACTTTTCAAACAGTTGGAAAATGTTTCGATGAAACCTGTGCAAACACCGAACAGGACAAAAGGGAGAACACAAGACGGGCCCAATGAAATGTCTGTTGACCGACTGAATTTTTAATTGTCGGTACTATGGAACTGAGAAATATCTGGAAAATACTATCACAACGTCTTGTAATCATTCAGAAACAGTCCTAAGAGTCAGCTCAGGGGTTTGGAAGAGGCTTGTTCATCTTAGCGGGACGACAGATTGGCGCTCAGCTTTCTCAGGCACGTGGCAAAGAGATCGGAACATGTCTGCAGCAATAAATTATTCCGGTCATAGGCGGTCATGCACGCGTGAATGGTTTGGCATTCAGTAGTAACTTATTCAGCCCAGCCTGACAAGACAACTCAATTGCTTCTACTGGTAGATTTTCACTGCATATCTAAGAGAATCTTAATTATGTCAGTGCATAATAGGAAACATTGTTTACAAAAAGTGAACGATGGAGAAAAAAAAAAGAAGAAAACACGCCTAGGTGCGCCAGACTTATGCAGAATATCTGAGTATTCCGAAGTCTGAAATTTGAGAAGCACTAGCAGTCCTTTACGAATAGCATGGTTGCGAGATAACGTTTCCATTGGGATGTTAGAGGCGGCTCATTCGTCCTCATTAAAAGAACGAACTTACTTTCTCCTCTTGTTGGAAGGTTTTTGAATTTCCATGCGCGTTTATAGTGTCATGCCTTTGCCCATGAGGAGAGGAGACAAAGCTGCAATAGAATGTAAGCTGGATTTAAACATTTTTTTTTCTTTCACACTCATTCAGGCGTGTTGAAAAAGAAAATTTAATGTTGCAGAACTCCTCCAATCAGCCCGTGCCGACTTCTGGGTCTCCATTTTGTGGATATTCATCTGTCTCTTTACAGCAAGAATACCTTCTGTGCTGCCTTCGAGGAGAAACCAGAATAAAAAAAAAAAAGCTTAGTGGATGCTCCTCATTATCCCTCGAATGCCCGCAATTGTTCGTTTCTTTAAATTTCTCAACACCGATGTATTTTAACGCTGCGAAAGATCAGGCGCTCTCTTGGTCCAGACATACTCTCCTGATGTTAAAGAGAAATGCTATGTGAACGCAATCAGCGACATTTTTCATACGGGAATAAAACATTGATGACTTCAATCTTCCAAGACAGCTTGTGTGCGGCGTCGCTGAAGTTCCAAAATATGAAAGTGATTAAAAATAGGTACTTGTAATCCACAACTTAGACAGAAATAAGTTTTTTTTTCTCTTTATTTTTTTACTGAAAATATGGCAGCTGTGTCGCAGTACTGCTATTCAGACAAGTACCTAAGAGAAAGTAAAATAAGATATACATGCTGCACGTGTCGTGACTGACAACGTCCTTGATGACATTGCATCGTCTTCAAATTTTTTACATTTGTCTACGGCACTCTAAAGAAGCGCTCGTTTCAATTCATCATTATAATAGAAGTGAGCTTCTGAATTCTCTTGCTCAAAGCAGAAGGGAGTGAAGTTTTGATTAAAAAAAAAAAAAAAAACTCCTATTGTAAAGAATCATCTCTAAGAAGAAGAGCCCTCCTGTCAGGACAGCCTGAAAAAAAAAATGAATGAACGGTTGTGTATTATGCCGAAAGAGTAGCGTTTTGGAAAAATGAAATAAACCGTAAAGTGCAGGTTTAACCTGCAATAATTTTTGAAAATGAAAATACATAAAGCTTGGAGCAAAACCTTCCAAGTCCTGTCGTAATACTTGCCACCGACTACCATTTTCTGCTAGAGCACGTAGTTTGCTGTCTGCTAAATGGTCGTTAGTAATTGTCAGTACAAAATCAGGAGGACTGTTATTACCACAATGGACTGCGGAAGAATAAGATTGTAAGGAATGCTGACATTTGAGCCCTCAACATGCTGAACGATGCCTAGCAGCGTGCTGCACAAGGCTTGCTGTGTCATGCGACGCCTCTACATTGAATGTTTCGCTTTGTCCACTCTTCTCGATGTACCGTCTTTTCCAAAAGTAACCAGGCTGCATGTTTTGCTTCTCGCTTGTATTCTAAAGCCGACATGACTTTCCAGATGATCACAACTTGTTAATAAGTGAGGACAGGTTCTCGCCTTTACTTTGCATATATTTACAGCTTCAGAAACGGTACGAATTCTCTGCTACTCGACTGAGAAGCGGAACCCGCAGCCTGGTAACTTTTGGCAAAGACGGTACATGGCCTTTTGTGGGCGCTCTCTCCACGTGGGCAGTGCAGCGTCCGTTTCTGCAGCGGGGTCTTAGGATTAAAGAACTTTGGCAGTGCACTTGGAGAGGCTGATATTATCAACGCCTCGTGAATTTTGCAGGGCTAAGCGACAGGAAACTCAAGCACAGAACAATTTCGTTGGAACATAAGGCGGACTCCATCAACGCCCCTGCCCTGCTTACGCATGCAACACCAAATGGTAGTGTCATGCGTTGAACTGTTTGGTTCAGCACCTACGTGACGTTCTTGACAAAGCCAGCCGGTTCGTAATGAAATTGTGGATGTTATTCGTCGTCGACGTCTTTCCTTGTCGGCTTGATCTTCTAAAGCGGGGATAGATTTGCGAAAACTGAGCGTGATTAGATGCGGCGTGTCGTGGAATCGCTACGGCCGATCGCACCTTCCCGTTCGCGTCCAGCAGATCCGATGTCAACGGCGGGACGGGTACGGCAAGCGCACTTACGGAAGGCGATAACCAATGCGAGCGCGAGGAGCGTCAAAGTCATGGTGACGTAGAGGGCTCTTTCCATGACGTGAAGCTGTTGCCGCGCAGGCGACCCGGCCGTGCTGGCCTGTCAGCACCAAGGCGTGTCTGTTCTGCGAGTCTAACCGGCCTGTGCCGGCCGACTTAGTCGGAAAAATTCTTCTGTATAATTTTCTTTTGTAGATAACAAGCCATTGTTACAGTATTGCAAATAGCGAGCAAACTGAGAAGATCGTCAGCGAATACTGCAGCGCTGTTACGAGTGATAACTGCGTGAGAAGCGAGTTTCTAACACTTAGGTGCTGCTGCCCAGTGCAATCACCTGGCGTCTTCTAGCTCATTTTGGTATTAGACGGGCTTCACAGTATAGCGGTGATGAAATTCGGGCCTTCATTACAGCGTTGGCCCGCTTCGAAGCGCTGTCTGCAGCCTGTGATGCGATACAATGTGGGCCTAGTGATGGCTACGGCAGGCAGGAGCACCGCAGTTCGTCCTTCCCTCGCACGTCCACTCTGGCGCTGTTGTCGAAATGTTCATATTTGTGTAGGCATGCTGTTTTTGTGCGAGTATGGCAGGCAATCCGTCTAATAACATTGCTGTTTTGCCTTTTCTTGTACGAATGTAAAGCTCATCAAGTCAAGCAGTGTTCAGACACTGCTCCGCCATGACAGCACCCGTGGGCCGAGCTTGAGGGAATTAGCTTGCCGGTTCTTTCTGCTCCGTGTGTACCTGCTTGCATGGGGCGGCAGTTCGCAAGCGGCGATCAGCGCGGCGTGCCGGTCTAGCTTTTGCATATGAAGAACGGTGTGTGGTGATTATTGTGGAACAAAGCAGTATCTGCCTGTTCGTAGCGCTAAATGAAATTCTGAATAAAGCAAAAAAAACCTAAGGGGACTCCTAGGCTTCATTAAAACGAGAATTATCAGTAGCAATTCTCACACAAAGCAATAATGAAAACGGAAATCCACTTTGGCGTGGAAGTGACAAAATTGCCTTAAGAAGTACGAAATAAAAGCACCATAAAAACAAGGCAAAACAAAACAAACATAAGCATAAAAAATAAAAGAACAAAATCAAGCGTAATAACATTGGAACAAACAGAAAACAGTGAAACATTCCTGTTAGTTGTGCCCTCTACGTCGGCGTCGAAAAACAGCGATGGCGGTGAAGAAATCCAGACACTTATGGGTAGAATGAATTCATTACCAACATTTCGCGTGACCATGCGCGGTCAGCGCCGCAACGGCCTTCGTCCTTTTTTGCGCCTCACAAGTTCTCACTTTGTGCATACATTTGCGCGTGTCGCTAAAGAAAGGAACATATATGTTAAGAGAGAAAGAGAGAATAAACTTTATTTATACAAAGTAATTACACGGGTGGTTCACTCAAGTCCGGTAAATCATTGGCGAATACGGCCCTCCAGGCCTGACCGATCACCTGGCGCTGAATGTTGACCTCTGTGTAAACCACATTCGCCTCCCACTGCTCATGGCTACTTTTCTGTATATATATATATTAAGGACTGTATAAGAAGAGAAATGGTGTTCAGTTACTTCTAAAGGAAGAAACCGATTTTATTTGAAATCATACATAAAACCAAGTTTGTTTCAAACCCCTACATTTGTATGATTTATGGCTTCGAATTTTATGCGCGCTTTGCACGTAAATTCAGAAAAATCAATATTACCCAGCATAGTATATTAAGACAAGTTCAGATCATTTCCACCCAAGGAAAGCTGTGAAAACAACATTGAAATTAAAGACCACAATAACTGTGGAATTTACATTGCTAGGTGCCAGCTTCACCAGACGTGACGTGGATTGCATTCAAGCATTATTCGATTTGCATGGACACTACTTAAAGGCGTGCTGGGGATTAAAGTTAACAGGTATGCCGCAAATTACTGAATGTTGTCCAATATCTGCAATATATGGGTCCCCCTTTCTTAAACTAAAATAAATTTAAGGCAGACCTTAATTTGAATACGAATCCCAAGAAATATGAAATAATATTTGCTTTGCGCTAACTTACTGCTATTTAAGAAAGCCATGAGCTTTTGTCAGCAAATTTTAAATGGAAGAAATTTTTTTTTTCTTGACTGAAGTATAGAAGCCCAGTAACTAGATGTGCAGAAAATGCGGGCCATGGGTTAAGACAATCTATATTAGAAAACACCGCTCTTATCGTAGGAAGCTACAGCAAAAAGCGAGAATTCTCCGTAACTTCAATAAGAGGCCATTAAAATTATATACATGCTCTCAGCTTGTCCCGTTGTGACCGTGAACTTTATTACCATGAAAAGAGTTCGACAAGATTGACAATGAAAGAATTAAGTAAGGGCTTTTGTATGAAAAATGGCTGCACACAGGAATCAAGCTTCTTCTGAAAGAAAAATGAGCTTTATATGAAAAAACAGGTACGTTAAGATCACCGGGCTGACGCTAGGGTGCATGGTGTCGCAAAATGTCTGTTGGATAAAAATGGACACGCTCGAATACCGGTGTTCATTAAAGCATTAAAGCGTATTTCACTGAAAAAATGTTTCCCATCATTAAAACCAGAATAAAAAACTAATGAACCAGACCTTACAACACCATAAAAGTTAGAAAAGACATTTCATAGGTTGACGGCAGATAGGCACAGCCCAAATTCTAAACTCACACTGCCACCTTTTGTGATACTAACGAATGGAACGTCCGCACGAAGTTACATTATCGCGATGCTTTGCGTACTTTGTTCGTTGTCGCTCATAGCCACGGTGATGCAACTTTATCGCCTGTGTGTGACGCACGATGCGGCCACATTTATCTCCAGTGATTACGAAACACGCGCAACTACTTGCACTCCGTTCCAGGTTGCTATTTTCACCTTTGGCGACGTACCTGGAAGGTTTGTAGCCAGATGTAAATTGTTAGTGGTCAAGAGGGGCATGAATCTTGTTCTGCAGCTATCATAGAGTTGAATGTTTGATTCTGGACTACGTCCACCCACCTGCTTCTTCTAAAGAGACTTTAAGTGTTTTATTGACTGAAGGACTGGCATCAAGAATACACGACATCTGGAGGAGGTGCTGACCAGTGGTACTACCGTGCCCACAAAGATGAATGCTCGTACCCAAACAACGACTCCTGTGTTTTGCCAGCTGTTTGAGCCGCCTGTTTGAGCCGAGCTGATTGGGCAGCCGCATTAAAGAGTGGAGACAGTGGTGAATGCGTTCATGTAAATTACGTCTCGAGCCTGCACTGTACTTGGAACGGAAACACTTTCATCAGAACCCAACATTCCAGTCCCATGTTGAAACATATCTTCAAACGCTGCTATTAGCAGTTCGCAAATGGCGTCGGACGCAGGTCTCACACACAATGTAAAAGGTGCACTCAGAGTGAATTGTTTTGAGGCTTTGCATGAACCAAAATATATGTGCTTTCTCTTTTTGCTTGGTGCTCCGGTCATAACGTCTAACGTTTACCTTCCTCAGTACTGAAATCAACGTTTTTTTCTGTGTCATTGACTGAGTTGTCGATATTAACTCCTTTGTCGACGCAAACCCGTTGCGACTGGCTCGATCGTAATACCCTTCAGATCCCACATGCATACCGTGGCGGGTTTAAACTGCTTAGAGTCTAGCATGCTTGTGTTTTAAAGCGACGAAAAAGTCGATGCCATCGTACTCTGAGACCATTTGCCCTATCGCTGAATCGATTGAATTTATCCGCCTGACACAATTCAGTAAGAACCGAATCCCTTACTGCGGGCGTTTCCAATAATGATGTGCTTCCCGTACCATTCTCAAAGTTCATTTCTCAAAGCGCTTCGAAATCGAACGCAAAACACTGTGGCACGTCTTTGGCTGACGGCAGTCGGGCCGGGTTAGTGTTACCCTTTTTGCCTAAAACTCTAAGAGAGTATTAGGAATCAATATTGGTAATAGTATCAATACCAGATGGGAATGTCAGGTTCCAAACTTCGATATGAGTTAGTGGTTGGACCATTTACCATTTTATTCGTCCCCTCAAACTGAGAAAAAAAAAAACATAAAAAGTTGAGGGGGAGCCCGGACCAGTGGACCAGTGGTTGGACCAGTGCGGTCAGCAGCTTAACCGCAGTATGCTATAGACTTCTTTGTTAGAATCTTGGGTCTTGAGTTTGGAAGGTGTATCAGCTTCCGCATAACGATCCCTGAACGATAAAAGTAACATTTTATCTCCACCATTCTAAAATAAGTCCTAGTCTTCTATTCTTAAATATTTAATTGCCATTTTAGCCTTGCGGTGCGGTTGACGAGGGCTCTTAAATTCACAGAAAATGCGTCCTTTTTTTTCGATAATAACAGCCCAGTTCTACTGCTCAGGGCTAAACCTATTGACCTAGAAAGGTCTAAAAAGGTAATGCGCATCCAGGTGCTACGATTTTGGAGGCTCCAAAATTATTTGCACTTAATTTTGTTTAAAAACTAGAAATACTTTGTTGGCCTTTCCCTTGAACCATTTGCGTGCGTATTTTGAGCCCCTGTAAAAGTTTTCTGCTGCTTTGGTGCCCAGATATCAGCGTCAATCTTACTTCTTATCAAAACACTATCTCAGATATTTATGAGCAGTACTAAACCGTTTTACGCCCTACATATCAAAATGCCACCTTGCAAAAAAAAAAATAAAATAAAACATACTTTGATGTTGCTCTATTTGCTCTATGCTTTTAATGGCGCTGCAAACATCGCTCCTATTTCGGCGGTTTCCACTGACTGTGGTTGTTAAAAGAACTCTCTCAATCAACCCCAGAAAAATAGCTTTGTCAGCTAGATGAAATTTTGTTTCAACCCTTTCAATACGATTGAATAGTGAATTCTGACCGCTATTTGATGGTTTCTTGCGACCCTTAAAACGATAGAAATGTAGAGATATGCAAGCGCTTTTGTTATAAGAACGCATTTATGTAAAATGCACAGGAATGTGTTGACCTCCTGCACGAGATTCAGCTAATTCTAGTAGCTGAAAACGAACTCATTGTCACCATGTAAGATGCACTTCATTAAGTCATCGCAGACGCGTTGGAACACTCCTATCAAAATCTGTAAAAGTATCTGTAGAGCTTTTAAGTAGTTAGAGATGTGGAGACTGCCGCTCCTGATATGATTAATTGTTCCGTATACGCAACAAATTGGTTGGAAGCATGTCGGGAAAGTTTGAAAAGCCCGCATGCGTAAAAAACCGGGGCAATGTTTACGTTTGCTCTTCCTAAGGTTTTTGACTTAGGCAGGGCATGAGCGCATATATTCGCTCCCTTTTCTTATTATGTTCAATAAAAACTGGGCAACAAGCAATATAAAAAAAAAATGAAACTGAGGCAAGGCTACGCACTGCCTTGCGAACTCAGGCTCCCCGTTTACCCTTGTTTAGTGCTCTTTTATATTATGTAACCATATTCTTTCTCTACCCTGGATAATCTTGGCAAAAGTGATTGCTCTTCAACAATCCCGGAATGGCCTTATATGCAATGCGCATAAAGTCAATTTTCATTTCATCGTTATTCTTACTTCATTTATACATTCAAACGGTAAGTTTCACATTTTCTTGCATTACAGTACAGTTCTTCAGCAGAGCGGCAATTAAAAACTTCAAATGAAGCCATATAAAAGCGAAAAACCGGAGACTAGCGGCAGAAATTGTAATATTATGTTTCCCGTGAGCACACAATGAGCGTGTTGAATAGCAAAAAACAGAAAACTATCCACACTACAGCAAAAACAAAAACCTAATCGAAATATGAAGGGGCCGTTTTCGCGCTCAGCGGTCAAATAATTAACGAGACGTCATATTAAGCTTCACGTGGCAAGTTATGAGATCTCGCAGTTTTGAAGTGCGCCTTAAGCAATCTTCTTTGCTTGTATCTCACGTCTGAAATAAAACAAAAATAACTGTGCAGTGCTGCTTACCACACGCATCCACGACATTTGTTTGCAGCTCTTTTTGATAGACGTCATGATATCAGATTCATTCGTGTTTCAGTTTTAAGCAAGAAGCGGAAACGACCAAAGAAGATCCGGCTGCAACATAGCTCTTCACTGTGATCAGAAGGCTTTGAACCAGCACGATTAAAGTAGTAAACAATATAGGTTCCTGACCAAAAACATTTAATAGAGGTAGAAAAGCTTTTGTTTTGTCTAGCACAAAGTAGCAAGCAGAAGCAATACTAAGTTGTATCTCCGTAGGTCAATTACAATTCGGCGTGGAGAACGGCTGAGCGTATCTTTCTGCTGGTAGTATCTGCCAAAGTAGCAGCAATATAAGTGTGTTTTCGTTTATTCTATCAGACTGTCCCAAACAGAAACGCGATGGTTACACATGTAAATATAGTTTCACAATAAATAACCTCGTCTTCTGGCTGCACAAGTGGTGAGAGTCGGCTTCTCTGTTCAAAATTATTTACGTTACTACAATGAGCAAAACTGTTTTGTGTCCACAGCGGTGGTTCATTTGTTAGGGCTCGACTGCTGAGCCTGGCTGCGACAGCCGCGTTTCCATGGAGGCAACACAGAAGGCGTCCTTATATAGAATGCGACGTCAACACACCATAAACAACCTCAGGTGGTCGTAGTTTCCGAAGCCCTCAAGTATGGTGGGCCCCTTAGATGATGTCCCTTTGGACAGCTAAACTTCATATACCAATAAATACTAACTTAATATGCTCCAGGTATTCTACTTTTGGTGTTTTTCTTTTGCTGACGCGATAATTCACTTGCGGAATTTAAAAATTAAGGAACACTCAAGCTCACATTGAGACAGTGCTTTTAACAATCTAGAATTTTCCTTCTAATAAAACAGCTGTTCATTTAGCTGTAATTTAGAGAATCGTGGTAGAGGAGGATGCAGGAAAGTATACTATAAATCCGTTGATTTCCCTCCTGCTTTCCTGATTTAAACCTAATCACACTTCAGTTCAGTTCAGTTCAGTTCAGGCGTTCAGTCGTGTCCGACTCTTCGTGACCCTATGGACCATGTCACGCCACGCTTTCCGGTCTCTCACTATCTTCTTAACATCACATAGCTTCATCTGCAATGCCTCGAGAATGCCATCTAACCATCGCGTTCGCTGCCTACCCCTTCTCCGGCGACCCTCAACCCTTCCCAACATCAAATCTTTCTCCAGCGACTCCTCTCTTCTCATCAGATGACCAAAGTAGCTGAGCTTTAACTTTAGAATTTGACCCTCCAATGAGCAGTCAGGGTTTATGGACGACAATATCGACTGATTTGATCTTCTGGCAGTCCAAGGAACTCTTAAGAGTCTTCGCCAGCACCACAATTCAAACGCGTCAATTCTTCGGCGGTCAGCCTTTTTCACAGTCCAACTCTCGCATCCATACATCACAACTGGAAAGACCATAGCACGGGTTATACGGATCTTGGTTGGCAGACTAATGTCTCTGCTCTTTACTAGGCGGTCAAGGCTAACCATTGCTCTCTTTCCCAGAAGCAGGCGTCTCCTAATTTCATGGCTGCAGTCTCCTTCCGAGGTAATCTTGGCGCCCAAGAACAGAAAATCTGTCACAGCTTCCACTTCTTGTCCATTGATGCTCCAGGACTTGATAGGGCAAGACGCCATGATCTTCGTCTTTTTAATGTTCAGTTTAAGCCCAAACTTCTCACTCTCTTTTTGTACGCGCATCAGAAGTCTCTTGAGTTCCACTTCACTTTCTGCCATTAAAGTGGTATCATCCGCATATCTAAGGTTGTTGATACGTTTTCCAGCAATCTTCACTCCAGCTGAAGACTCGTCCAGACCGGCCTTCCTCATGATGCACTCTGCATATAGGTTAAATAGGCAGGGCGACAGTATGCAGCCTTGCCTCACCCCTTTCTCAATCGGAAACCAATCAGTAAGACCATGCCCAGTTCTGACTGTGGCCTCTTGCCCTTCATACAGGTTCCTGAGGAGACAGATGAGGTGAATTGGAACTCCAATCTCTCGGAGAGCTTGCCACAATCTGCTGTGATCTACGCAGTCAAACGCTTTCGCATAATCAATAAAGCAGAAGTAAATGGGTTTCTGGAACTCTCTTGCTTTTTCCATGATCCAGCGAAGGTTGGCAATTTGGTCTCTAGTTCCTCTGCCCTTGCGAAACCCAGCTTGCACGTCCGGAAGCTCCCGATCCACATACTGCTGCAGCCTACCTTGCAGGATTTTTAACATCACCTTGCTAGCATGCGAAATAAGCGCGATCGTGCGGTAGTTGGAACAATCTTTGGCACTGCCTTTCTTTGGAATGGGGATGTAAGCTGACCTCCTCCAATCCTGTGGCCACTGCAGGGTTGTCCAAATCTTTTGACATAATGTATGCAGTGTGTTAACAGCGTCGTGGTTGAGGTTTTGAAGCAACTCAGCTGGAATACCATCAATTCCGCTTGCTTTGTTCTTAGCAAGGCTGGCTAAGGCCCATTCAACTTCACTCTTCAGGATGCCCGGCTCGAGATCAGTAATCACAACCGTCCTATGTTGGGATTGCACATCCGGGTCCTTCTTGTACAGTTCTTCTGTGTATTCCTGCCACCTCTTCTTTATCTCTGAGGCTTCAGTGAGGTCCTTGCCTCGTTTGTCCTTTATCACGCCCAGCTTAGCACAGAAGCTTCCTTTGATATCTTTGATTGTCTTATACAGAGCTCTTGTGTTTCTTAATTGGCTGTTGTCCTCAACTGCTTGACACTGTATGTTCAGGAAGGCATTCTTATCTTTCCTTGCTATTTTCTGCAAATCCGCATTGAGAACCTTTCGATATCTTCACAACACAAACCGTATTCGCATCCCATCCCGCCTTCGCAGCTCTCGTAAGAACTTTATTAGTACGAAATGAATTGCGGTCTTGCACGATGGATTTCACCGATTTTCTGAATTATTCCGCCTAACCTAGTGCTGAAATATCAAAACTCAGGGAGTTTTGTATGCAAGGTTACACTGTGACTAGCTATGAGTGGCCACGACTATACTGTTTATGACCTTAGCAAAGCTTGACGTCAAAGCTAACTAGAGCGTATTAGGCCAATGCAAACACAAGGTATCAAATGAAGTCTCAACGCCTCTGAACCCGCATTGGCATAATTACGTAATGCTAAGCCTAAACCAAACGTGTTAAGCTCAGATGAGCTCAACAGGCCAAGCTAAGACTAAATGTTTTACCTGCATTCACACGAAGCTAGCGCTTATAGGGCAACTGAAATGCTAGTTGTGGTAAAACTTTTGTGCGAGGAATCCACAGAGGTGATCTTCGCGAGTATTCGAATCAAAGTTTGAAAGCTTTGCGTGCAGCCGACAATTTAAGGCTAGTGGCACATCCCCGAGTCCAAACCTCTCCACTGACATCATTGGGGACACTGGGCGCGCCCACTCATTAGACACTACCAATTAAGTTACGCGGGCGGGACGGGGCGGGACGGGGGGGGGGGGGGGGGAGCGCCCTCGCGACATTTTTTTTGTTTGTGTGTCTTGCTAACCGGCGTTGGCTCATTTGACGGGGGAGAGGAGGAGCATTATTGTCGATCGCAAATATGTTTACTGTATTTTAGATAGCTGAAAAGCTTTCTTGTTTCGGAAAGGAATAGCTGAGATACCTATTGCTCGGGCGCGTTTTAGATTTTGAGTAAATAGGTTTTCCTGGGCCATTTAAGAATGACTGAACTAATGTTATTGTCTGTTTATTTTATTCGCTTCCTTTCACATCTGCGCGAACAAAGGCATATAGCCTGTACTCCTAATAGATTAGGTACGAGTAGCTCCCATCGTCTGCTTCAATATCAGATTACTACAGAAAATGCCTTACTTTTAGAGGCCTTGATATTATACATGCGCTCAAAACTCGCCTGAAATTTACTCTTATAATGCGCACATTGAAGAGCAGATCGAATATCTCTACGGTCACAGTTTGACAATGCCGCCTGTTTTAAAATGGAAGTTCATCGTAAATGCTGATGGTCTTGCTAAGTGCACATTCATTAATAATTCGTTCATCCATTATGCCGTTATTTAATATCTTTACCGAACAATGGAATAGGAGCCACGTGTATATGTATATACATATATATATATATATATATATATATATATATATATATATATATATATATATATATATGAAGGAAAGAAGCCAACAGTCGGCGAGGCCAAGGAAAGCGTTGGGGATGGTACTTTTATGTCTTTTTTTTAATGTTTGCTTAGATAATCACAGAAATTGGTAATGTAATCTGTTTAGGGGAAAGATAATTAAACACAAAGTAGAAGAAAAAACAACGTGCCGATGGTGGGATCCGAACCCACGACCTCCGAATATCGCGTCCGGTGCTCTTCCAACTGAGCTACATCGGCCGCTGTTCCCCCTGCTACTTGCTTGGGTATTTATGTTGTCTGTATACTAACCTTGAGAGTGTTCACCAGCGCCACCCTCAGCCATTGCGGCGGACGTAGAACGTCCTTTGTACCGCCAGCGTCACGTAGAACGTGATCAAGAGCGAGGGCGAAAGCTGTGCTAGAACCCTCTTACGCTACCTATGGCTTCAAGACTGCCAGAACCGAGACCCCCGTAAGCTACAAGCAGATCAATTAAGGGGAAATGAGGGTGCTCGTTATAATACATGAAGGAAAGAAGCCAACAGTCGGCGAGGCCAAGGAAAGCGTTGGGGATGGTACTTTTATGTCTTTTTTTTTAATGTTTGCTTAGATAATCACAGAAATTGGTAATGTAATCTGTTTAGGGGAAAGATAATTAAACACAAAGTAGAAGAAAAAACAACGTGCCGATGGTGGGATCCGAACCCACGACCTCCGAATATCGCGTCCGGTGCTCTTTCAACTGAGCTACATCGGCCGCTGTTCCCCCTGCTACTTGCTTGGGTATTTATGTTGTCTGTATACTAACCTTGAGAGTGTTCACCAGCGCCACCCTCAGCCATTGCGGCGGACGTAGAACGTCCTTTGTACCGCCAGCGTCACGTAGAACGTGATCAAGAGCGAGGGCGAAAGCTGTGCTAGAACCCTCTTACGCTACCTATGGCTTCAAGAATGCCAGAACCGAGACCCCCGTAAGCTACAAGCAGATCAATTAAGGGGAAATGAGGGTGCTCGTTATAATACATGAAGGAAAGAAGCCAACAGTCGGCGAGGCCAAGGAAAGCGTTGGGGATGGTACTTTTATGTCTTTTTTTTAATGTTTGCTTAGATAATCACAGAAATTGGTAATGTAATCTGTTTAGGGGAAAGATAATTAAACACAAAGTAGAAGAAAAAACAACGTGCCGATGGTGGGATCCGAACCCACGACCTCCGAATATCGCGTCCGGTGCTTTTCCAACTGAGCTACATCGGCCGCTGTTCCCCCTGCTACTTGCTTGGGTATTTATGTTGTCTGTATACTAACCTTGAGAGTGTTCACCAGCGCCACCCTCAGCCATTGCGGCGGACGTAGAACGTCCTTTGTACCGCCAGCGTCACGTAGAACGTGATCAAGAGCGAGGGCGAAAGCTGTGCTAGAACCCTCTTACGCTACCTATGGCTTCAAGACTGCCAGAACCGAGACCCCCGTAAGCTACAAGCAGATCAATTAAGGGGAAATGAGGGTGCTCGTTATAATACATGAAGGAAAGAAGCCAACAGTCGGCGAGGCCAAGGAAAGCGTTGGGGATGGTACTTTTATGTCTTTTTTTTAATGTTTGCTTAGATAATCACAGAAATTGGTAATGTAATCTGTTTAGGGGAAAGATAATTAAACACAAAGTAGAAGTAAAAACAACGTGCCGATGGTGGGATCCGAACCCACGACCTCCGAATATCGCGTCCGGTGCTCTTCCAACTGAGCTACATCGGCCGCTGTTCCCCCTGCTACTTGCTTGGGTATTTATGTTGTCTGTATACTAACCTTGAGAGTGTTCACCAGAGTGAGAGTGTTCTCTCTCTCTCTCTCTCTCTATATATATATATATATATATATATAGAGAGAGAGAGAGAGATGTTACATGCTTTGTACGCACGGGAGGTTTATTTACAGGGATCGGTCCAAACAGGACTGCGGCGAAGCGTACAAAAGTCCCTCTGCTCTCGTTCTCCTTTCTTCTTCACCGATCTACCCGACCGTTCTTCTTCATTTTCCGTCGACGTTCTGCGAATGAGCGTGACATTACACACACACACATATATATATATTGTTAAGTGGAAGGTTTACAGTCCCAAAGCTGTCCGCACAACTAACGTTGATGAGGGCACCGATTTCACAACACTCAGCGTCGTCGTCTTCTCGGAGTCTGTTGCACTTCTTCATCCTAATCACGAACAGCGAATACAGCTAAGTAACACTATATATATATATATATATGAAGCAAACATTACTTATACATATGTATATATATATGTAATGTTTGCTTCTACAAAGACGGAGAGCGAGAATTCCTTCTCCCTCTCCTAACAGTGGCGTTATGTGCGGACTTAGTCTCCATTCTCAATTCTACCTTGAAGAAGGACGGTCCACCGTCCGAAACTGTTGGAATAAAATAGATAATCGGGAAAGTTGTGTGACATCCTGTTTGAATATATATATATGCAGGTCTGCGGCAACCTAAAAGGTATACAAAAACGCCCAGTGTACCAATTCAATTTGGAAACTACGAAGCGGAAACACGGAAGAAACAGTCGCTCGATTCCGAACCACAAGAGGGCGTGCCCCTATCATCTGGGTGTGGGTGCTTCCTAAGAAATATTTTTCCTAGGTAGCGAATAAATAAAAACCTTGTGGAATGCAGCAACACTCTTGTTGTATGTTCAGCGATTCTAGCTCTATTAAAGAAAACGAAATCAAGGAATGTTTTCTACGCTATGGAGTGCACTAAAAAGCAGGAGCATAAGTGATTCACAGTTACCTTGATAAATTCTGAAATGGGGACTTCAAAAGTAATAAATCACTGCATTTTTATCGCTTAAAATGGTTAAAACCTAATGATGGTGTGTGTGTATCTGATATGAGCAGAGAAAATAGAGTTTCTCGTGGAAGATTCTGCAACCTCAGCATTTCTGATTAGTGAAGCAGAAATATACCTATTATGAATGAGTACAAAACCTAATCAATAGCTATTGATATTAAAAAAAAAAACAATTGGGGTGGCTTAGCTTAGTTAAGCCTGGATATCAGAAGAGAAAAGATTCGGCCCTGCCATGGCTTTGCTTGTGGTTCCTTGGCGTAGTTATGGCTTACCTTGTTGTTCACGGTTGCACCGTATAGATATTACATGGTTTATCACCCGGTGAATCATTTATAGCAGCTCTACATCACATAGGATAAGCGCACGGCACCGGCTAAAGGTCAACCGGTGGAGTCCCGGCGGGAGTTGCGGTGACAGCGGCTGCTCCGACCACCTGCGCCTTTCCTGTGACGTTACGTAGTTTGCGCATGCAGAGCACACACGAGACTCGGAGTTCACTAGCGTAGTGAAGCTTTTCGCTTCAAAAATCACCATGCCATAAAGGGTCGAACAGACTAAATGTTATTTCCAGTGAAATACATCGAACGTGAAGAATATTTCGGAATTTCTGCTGATGCCGCGAAATGTCAATTAAAAGTTGCAAAAAAAAAATTCAAATCAGACCACTGAGCTCCCAGTGAGGACTAACAAACGAAGAGTTAATTGGCAGAAGCTTGGAATCTTTGTAAATGCTACGATGCAATGCAAAGTGCAACCAAGACAGGGAAGAGAGGACACATTTGCAAACAGTGGACATGGTGAAGGACAGATTCTTGTGAAAAAAAAATAGAAGGATTAGACGCTGCTGAAGCGAATGCGAAGAAAAAGCTTTGTTTCTGGGTGACCGAGCATTCCATGGAACGCAAACAGCGTTCCGTGGAGCGCATTAAAGTTCACCGGCATGCTGTCCAGAACTTCCTTTATACCCTGCGTATGCGATGCCGGCGCACGTTTTCCCGCTCCAGTCGGTCAGCTCTCTCTGGTTGCGCGCGCATGCGCAGAGCCGAAACTACCCATCTCCTCCTCTCCGCGCCGGCACGCTCATCTGCTGGTATGCCGCTACCCTCCTCCTTCTCCTCCTCTCTGTGTCGAACGCCACGTACCTGACGAGTCATTGGGTGGCCCATGGGACACAACTGGCGTGAGCGAGCGGTTGGGCGACGGTCAGCGTTGCGCGGTTGCTGCGAAGCACACGGCTGTGGCGGCAGCACGCCTCCCATTAAGGGCCGTTACCTAGCCTGATCTGACATCTAGCTCGGCATGTGAGAAGTGGAGATTCGCTCCAAAAGTGTGACTGAGTATGCCCCATGCACTGAAGAGGTAGCCCAGTGGTAAGACGCTCGACTACTGACTCGGAGTGTCCAAGTTCGAACCTGACCACTGGCGGCTCTGTTTCGATGGAGAAGAAACGTAGAGGCTTCAGTTCCTTTGCGATATCAATCAGGTGGTCAGCAAAGTGGTCGAAATTACTCCGCAGCCCTCTCCTACGACACCTATTTCTCTTTTTGTGGTTTCACACCGGCTTTCCTCCTTTCTCTTCCGTTAGAGACAATTTCCAAGCCTGATTTGACCTTGAGCTCAGCGCTTGTAAATGGCCTCTAATGAAGTGTTTATAGGCAGTAAAGGGGCAGTATTTTTCACATTTCTTTTGTGGGCACCTGACCGCGCCGTAGAGGTTATTTCCAAGCCTGATGTGACCTTCAGCACTGTGTGTGGGAAGTAGGAAATGCAAAGAAAGTGTGCAGTATCTGTCACACTGTCTTTGCAGACCGATAAATTGCACCGTAGAGGTCATTTCCAAGAGTTATTTGACCTTCAGATTTGCATGTGAGAAGTGCAGCTTTGTTCCTAAAACTCCGACAAGAAAAGCACCCCTGCTACGCCTAAATATCTATCCGACAACCCATGCGCGAACCAGTACCACTTGTTCTTTCGAACAAAGCAAAAATACAGCCATCGCCCCTCACCCCCCCCCCTCCCCCCTCTCCGTTTTACCGCGAAACATGCATCCGGGCCACCACAATGGAAGCAGGTAGGCTTGAACGGAAGCCCTGTCTCGAAACTTAGGCGCGACTTCGAATTTCCTTTAAAGTGATAGGGTCAACACTAAGCACAAATAGCGATGAGCTACGCGGTATTCAAGCGAAGTCATGGGCGCTATTTTATGGTTCAGTGCACAGCTTCATCATTGCAATAAGGAACAGATAATGATAAGTCGATTAGATATGCTTGCAGCCTTAAATTGTGCTTCATGCACAACAGCATGAATGCCACTGTAACATAAGAGCATACTTCCTATATTGGTAGAAGAAGAGGAGGTACTGGGACGGTGTTGTGCGCCAGCACCGTTCAGCAAAGACAGATAAGGGCGCTCGCTGTCCATTCTACATGCAGCATACTCCAGCTGCGAAGACACTCCACACATCGTTTCCACGTATTTTCGTGCAGCAAGTCGCGCCTTCGCACAACCCCCCTTGCATCACATACCGACCGGTTACAGTGCAACATCCTGAACGTATCTGTCGCTGGAATCCTGGGACACCACCTTCTGTGCTAATTAGCGCATCAGCCCAAGGTATCGTTGACCACGTGCGGAGGGACATGTGTCCAACGAGGAATCGGCAAAAGGCATTTATGAAATGCACGCCCATTCCGCATCCACTACTGCGAGGAGACTACTAATGCCTACCCTCCGGCTCCTGACCAGGGATGAGGCCCTCCATAGGCGGCAACTACAAATTCTTTTCAATGCGACTAACTCACATTTTCAACCCAATCCCTCATGCAGGGACAGCCAAATGCTGTACCCATACCTCCAATTGGTAGTGCACCAATCCCCTCACAGCTTCTTCTTTCTGGAAAGATGCTGTGACGAGCCCGAAACCGTAAGAACTGCCACGACTGATCAAATGGGTCCTTAGGGTAGCGGCAACAAACAGACACTTGACAGAGGGATCCACTAAGAAAGGAAACACCTACAGTTTATAGTGTCAATCAAATTTCCCTGCTTCGGTTAATGGTCTAATTCGCATAGCTAAATTCAGTTCTAATGTGAAAACAGACGCCATTTGCCTGAAAAAAGGTTTGTCATCCACATAAAGCCGCGAGGAAAGATAAAACAAATACAAAATCATAGATTTATACGTGAGGGAAGGAAGATTCAAGTTATCAGTATTCGGGTTAGAAATCGAGCCCGAATCCTACTGATCTAACAGAGCACATTCGATAGGAGTAGGAGAAGAATACCTTCAGTAGGAAAATTCCTTTTCCGCGAGAACGGGCACATGCGGCGCTAGGGATAATGGCAGAACTCTACCTTTGATACTGTGCGTACGCAGGTGAGCAGCTAAGCGCTGAAAGCACAGAAATTTTATGTCGAAAGCATGGTTTTGAACTCTTATAGAGATCAGAAAATAAGAGGCCTCGAGGAGATAGTCGCTAGGGCTAAATGCGCCGGATAAATATGTTTTAGCCTACTGCCGCTAGTGTGAATATATGGAGCTGGTTGAAACGTGCAGACGATCAATGCAATTATTGCGGCAGATTATGTTTTAGTATTTGTGTTGAAGCCAGAAAGGGCAGCCGCTGTCAGGAAAAGGTTAGAAGCGTGTGAGTGAGTGACAATTTAGTCCTTCAGTTATCGTGTAGCACGCCGTACCTCTAACTCTAATCCGCAACCACTCCCACTTATCCCATTCTCCTCTGAGGGAGAAAGCAGAATTTTCTTTTCTTCATGCTTCACATCGCCAAACCCGCTGTCTCACAACCTTCTTGATCTTCCTTTCACTTCTTTCACTCTATCCACTTTGCCACCGGTCAACCGAGGATTCATATAAGCGGAGGGATGAGCAGAATGCTATAAGGTGGGTTTTAGTGCTAAACCAACAAAATGCGTCGTTAACAAAATTGCCCTAAAATAATTACTCGCACTAGATGAATGTATCGATATTTTGGGAAAATATTGTTACGAGGTGAATTAAGCCTTCACACAGGACGGGGTCGCGCCGGACGTCGCAAGTAAAATCTATCCCGTTCAGTACAGCACTTCCACTTCTTTCAACACGCACTCCTCTGTCCTTCCATTACTTCGTCTTCGTTCCTCCGTGACAGTATAATTGGTTAGAGGGGTCTAATGCAACAGCTGAAAAGGAACTGGATAATTTAACTATTCAGTTAGTTCTCAGGCGCAACATCCCGAAATGATCTGCAATTATATGAGCGAAAAAGAAAGAAACCAGTAACCAAGATCTGCATTGAGGGTACAATAATTACTGATCACCAGGATATTGCGAGTCATTTTAATTGTTAATTCTATAGTGCATTTTCTGATTCTCGCATTTGTTCATCGAATGAAAAAATGTCTCGCCCATCTGAATCAAATTTATTTCACACCCTGGCATAGTTTCGATGCCAATGAACTTAAAAACTAAATCTCCATGTTGTCCTGACAACCTTGAAAACATGTTTTTGAAACGATATGCTGAATCCATTGCAAAGTTCCTTGTTATTATATTTCGTGCTTCATTAATCGCAAGAAAATTACCGGATGACTGGAAGATATAGCCAGAGTTGTGCCCGTGCTCAAGAAGGGCGACCGTTCATTGTTAGAATATTACTGTCCGATATCATTGACATCCTCATGTTGTAAGCTAATTGAACTTTTCGTTTCTAGTCAGATTAATGAATTTCCGGATAAATACTCAATACTGTCTCATTTTCGCGCTCAGAAAAAGCTATTACACAGTTACACAGCTAGTCACCGTAATACATTCACTCGCCTCAAGCCTTGATAAAAATGGTCTAATTTATGCGCTGTTTCTTGATTTCAGCAATGCCTTCGATACTGTTCCACATGGCAAATTGATACTACAACTGCGACATCTTGAGCTTTCAGAAATTTTGATCGCATTATTACCGACCTATTTACAAATCGCCGCCAGTTCGTAGCAATTAATGAGCGACAATATGGCTGTCCTCCGGTCACATCACCCTCAAGAAAGTGTCCTAGGGCCATTGCTTTTTGTAGTTTACATAAATGACATAACCATTACAATAAATTCCACTGTGAAAATCAGTTTGTTTGCTCAAGATTACGTACTCTTTCGCAAAATCCCGGTCATCAAGCGGTCAAAAAGATATGACTGTTTCTCATGCTGGTATCTTTAAATGGTGCAAAACCTGGAGAGTGCGGCTGAACACTGGAAAAACGGTCTTTCTTCGCTTCTTTCCTCAAAAAGCTTCATTATTCTTTACTTACACGTTAAGGTCGTCTTCTTTGCAGGAACACCCTAGTTATAACTTTTTGGGGGTCACAAGTGCTAACAATTTATCATTGAATTTACACATTCATATTATCGGTTCTTTGGCCTTGCATAAGTTATGTTTTTGCGACACAAGCTTAGAAGTGCTCCACCTAACGTAAAATGATTTGCCTGTTATTCCTTAATTAGACCAACACTTGAATATGCATGCGTTTTTTCGGAACATTTTACTACACAAAATAATAAATGTCTCGAAAGGATACGGTGACAAGCTGTACAATGTATCTACTCAAAATTCTGTCTATACGACTCTTCCTCACAAATAATAGGCCTAATAATTGCATTGAACTTCTTGAACATAGAAGGAAAAGCTTACGACTTGCTTTGTAAGATAAATTTAGCATTTGACTCTTATGTCTCTTATCTTATCTGTCTCTTACAATATCTATGATTACTCTACACGATTATCTGAATTCCCTAGCACCTTGTTTTGCACGGACGAATGTATTCAAATTTTCGTTTTTTTTCCCCGATCTATAGCAGATTGAAATGACTCGCCGTTGCCTGTTTCCATTGATAGATGCACTTTTATTTGTAATATTGTTTTAGGTTACCACCTTGTTTAGACCTGAGCAAGGTCTGCAGTATGGAATTAATAAAGCAATGAACGAAGTATTAAGGTTTTATTTATGACCCCGATGTTTTAGCCATATATATTTTGGTACGCATAAAATATTATTAAATCGTTATTTGTTTACTGGTCCAGCTATATACGCTACAACCTTTTTATTCTCTACATTTTATTCTTGAAAGTTGGTTAAGGTGGCATGTGAGCCTCATTTCCTGGTTTTATCTGTAGAACTCGAGAACCACGAGCGATTCATTGAAGAAAAAATTATTTAACCACATTATAAGCATTCTGAAATTCAAACAATAATGAGAAGTGCAGACAATCTGATATATTTGCTCGATAACGATGACAGGATGTCAATCAATCAATCAATCAATCAATCAATCAATCAATCAATCAATCAATCAATCAATCAATCAATCAACGTTTTTCCAAACGGAAATACACAGAAATGTATGCTGGTCAATCTAAGCATAAAGTGCTTGTGAGAAGACCAGGCTGCCAGTGTTGCATATGTTTTAGAGGAAATAAGACATCACAACTTCAGAAACGATTCATCATCAAGAAAGAGGAAACAAAATACACGATCAAAATCACGAACTGAAATGGTGAAAAATGTAAGGAAGAGGTTTTTAACTTTGTCTTGTAATACGTGAGATTTATATTACTTTTTTTTTTTGCCAAGTGAGAAACTGGGTGTTATTTTTGTGTGTTTGTGTGACGTGTATTTTGTTTCCTCTTTCTTGATGATGAATCGTTTCTGAAGTTGTGATGTCTTATTTCCTCTAAAACATATGCAACACTGGCAGCCTGGTCGTCACTATTAGAAGGACTGTGTAGAAGGTTTTAGGCGAATCAGTATTTACATTTGATATTGCATATATGGTACATGTCCTGATTATAAAAAAAAAAAATAATAATACAACCGCGTAGGTAAATGAATTTTCAAGAGCACAACACATGAAATTGAATGAAAACAAGAAGAGACGAAAGAAAAATGCCGCATTGCAGGAATAATTTAAGTACTCGATTTTGATCAATAACGTGTTTCACTTAGTTCGTTAAACATTCCCGGTATATAATAATTTCTGGTTTTCTTTGCATACTTATTGAAGGCCCTCGATTTTTTAGGTTTTTGTTTTCCGCAATGACACACTTTTTTTTTTTTTACTAATGCCTTACATTTGCTTCAACAGTAATAGCTGGTAAGCACAATATATATAATAGCTCGAGTACTTAAATTATTCCTGCAATGCGGCATTTTTCTTTCGTCTCTTCTTGTTTTCATTCAATTTCATGTGTTGTGCTCTTGAAAATTCATTTACCTACGCGGTTTTATTATTATTATTTTTTCATAATCAGGACATGTATCATATATGCGATATCAAATGTAAATACTGATTCGCCTAAAACCTTCTACACAGTCCTTCTAATAGTGACAGGACTTTCCCTCGCAGTCAATACACCATTGCCGCGACAGCACCCAGCTTTCTGCAAACGTACGTGACATGATCGCTCCACAAATAAATGGGGATCAAACAAGATTCCTAAATACTTACCTACTGGCTAGAACTGTAATGGACGGCAAAATCATATGTTACAATTAGAGGTATGCAAATATGTGTTGCTTTTTAACAAAAGCGTCTTATGAGGATTCTTGAAGCACATTAGTTTCTTTTTTTGTGTGTTTATGAAAATACCATTCTACGACCCCTGATATGTCCTCTTCGAAGCTTTGAGGCCTCGTGTAAAAATCCTTAATTTCAACCGCAATCGCAGTGTCATCTGCGTACTGTTTTGTTTTTTTTTTTTTTTCAGCGGTAACAGGCTGAGATCGGAAACATACATATTCAAAAATGTCGGCCCTAGTATGTTTTCTTGTGGGATACAAAAATTTATGAATTGAAGTTCACTGCAGCGGTCCTCTAGTTTAACGCACTGATGCCAGTCAGAAAAATAATTCAGAAAAAATTCATAAAAGCGTTGTCTGAAACCTAGTTTCGCTAAATTCTTTAGTTATAATTTAGGATCTACCGTATCAAATGCCTTTGTTAGGTCTAAGAATAGAGCTATGATGACATTATTATTTTCCATTGTTCAGTTTATATAATCAGATAATTATTCCAGCAATAAAACAATGACTTTATATTATGTGAACCTGTATTGCGCGATGTTATTCGGGAAAAAGTTTCGCATATGACATTCTATTAATAAATGCAGTCAAATGTCGCTGGTTGGTGGTGACTCAACACGTTCCATAGGATACTTTGGGGTGTCTGTAAACTTGATCGCCCAAGCAATTTTGTGGTAGAATATTTAATTGGTAAGACCGCTACCTTGGCGAAGTGGTCGTCTCAAATTCGTACTGCGGTGCAGGTCAATTGTTTTTTCAACAAGGAAGTCTTTGCCGAAACGGTAGGCATTTCTTGCAGTCTTTTGGCTATCCTTGGGAGGAGTCTGATTAGAAATTGCTCCCTTATTAGAAACAGTTCACTGGCAGCCGGGAGATCACCATGGACTGCTTCCCAAAGAATAAAGTTTGCCCAGCAAGGACGCAGTAGCATAAGTGGCAGTGGTGATTATCAGAAGCTACGTCCATATATTTCGTGAGGTCTTATCACGCAGGTTTGTGCGCAATAAAGTACTCTTTAGCAACCTCTCTGAATGTAAGAATACGTTGTTCTCATCATCAAATTTTAATTCACCTTATAACCATTTTCTAATAGCTCCCTAATAAGAAAGGGGTTTAAAAATAAATAAGAGGTTTTTGCCATGATGTTTCGTTGTGCTCATCACCTTAGTGCCATGATGGCAGGTAACCTTCCAAGGACTTCGAATTAGCTGACATACTAGTTTCCATGCAAACCGGTCTTTTTTGTTTTCACCTTGAAAAAGCTTATCGGCCAGCAGAAGTCACATTGAGAAAGCTTTTCCCGGACTGCTTGCAAATATGGGCTGCCTCTCGGCCAGCGCCAATGCAACCTTGAAGTCCCACGTGCAGGGGAGGGTAATTTATTTTTTAGACGTCCGTCATTGGTCGGTGTCCAGCTGAACTTGCAGTCATTAATGAAGAAATCTTCAAACGGCTGGTTTCCGCGGCCGTTGCACGTTCCTTACGAAGGCTGCAGAAAACAATACTACAATGGCGGCTGCCTACGCCACATCCTAATATGTATTTATATATTTACAAGCAAACTACAAACAGTACACAGCAGTGATGATCAACACATTGATCTGCAGTATCCACGCGGTACAAACAAAAAAACTAGTGTGGCTTCCTGACCATAAGAAGATAGTGGAAACCAGCAGGAAACGATTCCGGCCCGAGCATGTTCTTTCAGATCTAGGACGTTATTTGTGCTCCGGACGAATGCGTCCACTCAGACGTGGTCACTATCTACACTGACATATAGCACAACACTCTAAACTAGCACACCAGAAATATTCTCCCCTGGTTAAGGTTTGCAGCGAAACACCGGAACTACCTCTGCGATGCCCGCAAATACGGACATTCCCATATCATCCCAGCGTACGAGCCATAGGCCCTAGGATAAATGATGATGTTGATGACACTATTGATCTGCAATACCGCTTCTGTGGCGAGATCTCCAAGCTATATCACATGGTCCCGGCACGTACGACCAATCCTAAATTACATCGCGTTTGTCATCCAACGTCCGAAAGGCGGGAGATGACTCTGACCAGCTAATAGCTCGAGGAACAAATACGGCTCCTCGATTGAGGATGGGCGGCAGCAGCAGTAGCTAAGGTCATCACAGACTAGGAACCAACCTCGCAAATATTTGGCTACTAGATATTTCAATAGAATATCTCCTTCATCCCCATCTTCATTTAGAATTCAGCTCGATAGATTCGTAAGCTTTTTGTCCGACATTTGCGTCTCAAGGTGAGCCAGACTAACAGTTGCTTGCCTCAAAAGCGCATGAATGAAAATAACCTCGCTTAAATTTCTCCCAAAGCAGTCCCAACTTTCTTAGCAATTAGAATAGTATACATTGATTTTTCTACATACCCGCTTTTTTTTCTGGTAGCACGTTCAGAGCGAGCACCAGCAATGTCATTGACTTCTTGAAGTATGAACATCATGGCACCAGTTCAGTAATAATGCGCCGGTCTTACCAGACAAAATGAGCATTCACCTTATTACTAGCATCAGAACAAAATCAGCCAGTAGGCCGACTTTGTTCGCACCGATATATCAGAAACCACGAGCACTTAGCGGGTTTGCAGCACGAACATCTCAATTTGCCGTAATGGAACTCTCAAATTAGACCAGTATCGTAAGATATCGCAACTTGAGCTTTCAAATCGATATCCACTTCAAAGAAAGACAGTTGAGCAAGAATGTATGCATTCGCTTTAGAGTAATTCTATGCCAAACGCACGGGCCTTTGCTCGTGGTCGATCGACTCCGAATTCGATCAAAACGCTTGTGGCTTTTTATTTTACCGACAAAAGCTTTTTTGTTTAATATCGGCGGCCAAACAAACTTCTCGTCATATGAAAGTATTTTGAATTATCTAGACTAGCGAGAAAAAAAATTGACAATAAGAGTCTTATCTATTTGCAGTCCTTCTAATTTTTGTGGCAAATGAATACGTTAGGCGGTTTCATATTGTGTCAAGATGTTCTCTGCACAAATGTCTTGGGCTTTTTAGTCGTGTTTTTTCGCAAAACACTTTATCTCAAAAAAAAAAAGAAACGTTTAGGCTATATTCGTGAGCCAAAATAAATTTTAAGATGTGCTAAATGAAAAACAAAACAAAAAACGTTTATATTAAATTGAAACAGAGGAGCATTCAAAAAGAAACAATGACAATGCCGACAAAAGTGCATTGTGCTGCATACTGAGACGAAATTATTATACTGATGGGTTCAGTGCAAGAAAGCAAATGTTATTCTTCTAATAGTTCCTCTAATTTAATAATGCCCAGGAATTCTTATCGAGGTCGTTTTTCGTTTAGTCGAAAAGACAAAAACAAAATAAAATTGATCGCCACAGAAGCGGTGGTTATTGCGCCCAGTGCCCCTCAGCGGCGAGCACAACCACGACCGCTGCTCACACTCCTGTCATTCCGTGCATTCATGTGTTCATGCGTTGCACATTCGCTTTTTGGGAAGCTGAAATAGCGCTTCGCGCATGCTGTGTCTACAAAAGCCCGGATCGGGGGGGGGGGGGGGAGCGACACAGACGGCAGTGACTAGAGGGAACATCCAGAAAGGCGTAGAATGCCTTAGGAGACCGTCCCCCCATTGCAGCGTCTCGCTTTTTTTTTTTTTCTATTTTCCACTAAAGTATCCACAGGGCTCAACACATTCTGCCGAGCTCCCGAGTTCTGCAACTTCAACGGTCCTTATTAAACATACCAAATAACACATGTTATTCAAACAATGTGCAGAAAAAAAGAGCAGATGACGAGCTGGAGATCGTCGTTCTGTGTGCGCAAACGCCCCCATGCAAGCAACACCACACAAAATTGTTGCGCAACTCCAGGGCGTTTCTAGCGATGCCATTGCCGCCAGCGTGGAGTGTTCGTGCACGTCAGGGAATCCAGAGAACATGCCAGTGCGTTTTCAGTTTAATGTTGCATTACTTGCAAGACATTGCGAAGGCATTGGACGATGCTGCAACCTTAAATGGTCTACATTCGTTTCGCTCTCGACTGTTGTATTCTCGGATTGCACTTCACGAAGCAGAACACCATTACCATTTGTGTGGCATGTACGTTTTTCTTGCAAACAATCTGCTTGCATATAATACATTTGTGAACCGACTTCTTATTAGGGCGCTTCAGTGGTGTGCTGCGGAATCAAGCATAGCGCTCAAATGCTGTGTGTGTTTAGGAAAATGTCGCGCTCCTTTCTTATATTTTTATACTGCACTGCATTGCTTCAGCACAAGCAAAAACTGTAAACCAGGTGAAGGTCGAACAGCGAAACGCTGCCTCTCTTCGAGACAAGCGCACGCACACCTGTTCTTTGCGACGTGAACTCGGGTTTTGGCATCGTAGGTGTGACGGCGCTAGTGCATGCGAGCTCCTGTTCCGGCATTTGCTTACCGGTAAGATAATTTCAACGAATGAATGAACCGGTTGAAGTGAAATTTATGATGAAGCCTAGTGTTGAAATTGATCCTTAAATTGAACCTACAAGTTAACTAGAGCTTCTTTATTGGTTTATTTCGTTTTCTTGCCATCTGGCTTCGCGTTTACAAAAATGGTCTTCTATCGCCGCTCTGATTCCTTAATTATGATGTTTCTTTTTGCTTACCGTGAGTGCTCAAAACAAAATACGTTTAGCGAGCATTTAGAACAAAAAGCATGAATGTGAAATTGTAAAGCACACAAGGAAGGAAATAAAATCCCCACATTTCATTTGGAGCTTTGGCTTACAATGAGGCGCACTTTTGCAAGTTTGGCAATTGAATTGCACCCGCAATTAAAATCACCAGCCAATAAACAAGAGTTCATTCACGCTCTGACAGACTGGTCAATCCGCAGAATTTGCACCCAAAGCTGCCTTCACTTTGGGCTGCTTGCAGCAAGTCTACAATTCTGGGACATCTTTTCATCCTGAGACAAATATGCGATAAAAAATGATACTGTAATACACTACTTGAAAGGAGAATTGGAAGCTTCAATCTTTCGTAACAATTCTCTTATAGGCTTTTCGTGTGCCCGCACCGAGCAATTGAAACTAAAAAAAAAAATTAATGTGCTTTCTAAAAGCAATTGTGAGGCCACTGTAGTATTTGTCCTAGGCTCCTAACGAGAGAAGACTTTCATTCAAGTTTAAAGTGGTGCGTTTTGAAATAGCAATAACTATCAAAACTCTAAGGTACTTTTGTTAATATATTGATTGAAATGATTTAAGTTTTCGATTTCTGCCAAACTTTAACTTGTCACTATTCTTCGCAAAAACATATACCGATGGCTGTTAAAACAAATCAAGCTCATTTTAAAACTTTATTCGCAAAATAATTCGAAACCGGAAGCAGGAGTATCTGCATTTATATGGATGGTTATAGTTATGTTACAATACATGAAAGGATTAGGTTCTAAAGCTCATTCCCGGAAAATGTTCGAAATCTCTAGGCAGGCGGGAGCGGAATGGAATTCCATATACCACTTTTTTTTCTATCGTGTTCACCTAATACAAGACACGCCGTAGAGTTGCTGAGCTTTATTTTTGCCGTGATTCTTCCGCGAGAACGTCTTTAATTCCATGCTAAGCAACGCCGGCAGCTCGAATGTAGAGCGAGATCTCCTTCGATGACATTGCGGTGAATATTTTTATAGCAGAACTATGACAACCCTATCTGAATGCTCGGATAAACCTATCGCAAACGAGACACCAACCGGTTCAACTCGCCGAAAACGTTGCTGGTAGAACTAAGTTCGCCCGTTGCACCGTGGAAATTGATTTCTCGTGATTTCTGGAAAACTTCCGGCACACCACCTTGTATGACTACGCCCTAATACGGAAATAACATGGTTGCAAGATGACTGCAGTTCATTCAACCATGACATCCTTTCTGCAGAACCAGTTGTGCAAACCAGCAAATGGTATCTCATATCTTAAACAAATTACTCGAATTGGTCCTTCATCTTGCAGTGGCTCAGAGCGTTTACTGAAAACACACTGCATTGGATTATCGCATTTTTCTAGCTACGATTTGCGAGTCCCTTAATTCATGTGTACTGCTGCTTATTGGCGTGATGCATTCTGAACCTATTTAAAGGGCAGGATAGATTGTATTTCTTCGAGGTGCTCCATTTACAATACGAAGTGTATTTGAACTTGCATTTTGTTAGTGGGCATCTGACGGAAAATCCTATTATCCTTGCGCCGTACGGTTTTCCCATAAAAGAGACTGCACGCTGACTTAGCATCATAATATTAGCTGGCACAAGAACACGTGGAAAAGCATAACTAAGTTCACAAAATTTTGGTCCCTGAATTGCGGTTGCGTCCGCAGATGTGAAATTTCATGAGAGTTATTACCTTTTACCGCTCTACGTCCTTGCCTTTCCCTCGCATAGCTGAATCCGGGAATGGTCCTTTTTAAGAGGGTCTATTTGCAAGTACCCATGAGTATGTACCGGGGAAAATTACAGGGGTGCAGTCATGTCTCCTTACTTGTGGAATTGCGAAGGCATTTTGAATTTCGGGGCCAAGTTTTGTTACGAGCTGGTTTATTTTGTTGCAGTACTGTCATGCACAATATTGGTTTTACTTTACTCAGTATATTTCTGTATTCAAAAAATTGCATTCTTTCCGTTTGTTTGTTTTTTGTTTGGCTTTGTGTAGTTTTGGTTCGCAGAGTTTGGTCGGCGCGTTCGGCTGGGACGCGGAAAAATGGTGATTCGAGTTCTGGCGTGGGCAGAAATTTTCTTTCTTATAAATGATTTGCAGCCCGTGATGACACATTCTGTCCACAGATTGTGTCATCGGACAAGGAATGCTTTCTCATTAAAATAGCAGAAAAAGCCGAAACGATGCTTAGGTTATACTTAACTGAAGCCCCTGTGTCTGTATTGCCATGGCACAAACAAGAACAGGAGAAAGTCGGCGATATATTGTCAGCTTTTGTATTCAGAAACCACACCCGCGCCGATCTAACTGAGTCCACAGTGCGCTGGCAATGCACAGCACACGAGCACTTTTATATTTGAACTTCCGACGAGCCACGGCCACCGCGGGCCAGCTCGCACGCGCGGGGGAACAAGAAAACGTATAATACGTGCAACCTAGATCAGCGTACACGGTGCAGCGTGACCGGTATAATACTCCCCTTTAGACATTCCTGGCCAGCATGTTTACTGTTCGTTGGATTTTCCTTTCTTGAAACTCAGCTTCTTGTCTACACTGATCTCCGATTTTATACAGGCAAGATGGTAAGTAAACATCACGTCCACGTGCATACCCTCGTTTACTCGACATGCTACCTGCCCTAAGAGCTTTCTACCGTATTTTCTATCCAGTTAAGGGCGCCCAATAACCGGAGAATCCAATTATCTTGCCCTAGCTTAGAAGGCCTTCGCAGTCACAGTGCCATCAAGGGCGCGTGTATGTATAATAAATGCAACGAGAGGGCTGCACGAAAAACGAGCCAGTTTAACGGCCAACGGAAGCTATTAGCATATATATCACGAGAAGGCCTTGCAACATTACAGGCTGAGCGAAAGATCAGGTGAGACTGTATAATGAAAGTGGTAAATTAGTGTTTACCATATAACGAGCTAATTGATCGGTCTGCCCCACAGGCGCCTCGAAGAGATCCTTAGGTCTGTCGTATATACTACGCATTTGTCTCAAAAAGAGCAGGCACACAGTCCTGTTCTCGATTGAAATAAGGGAAAGAAAGCTTAAATTCGTCCCCTTTGATGCAGTGGTTTTTCCTGTTCCCGGAAACCTCATAAACAGCCACCTGTCATGCATGTGTATTGTTAACATTCTTATTCAGTGCTGCAACAGTAAAACACGGTACAAGCATAAGTACTATAATTTTCCTAGAAAGATTTCGATTGCGTCTCAGAGTAGATATTTCTATAGCTGTAAATATACAGCCTAGTGACTAGAGCATGAAGATGTTTTGAGCACGGCAGTGGCATTCTGCCACAGCCACCCGGTGTTCCAGAGGTAACCATGATCTGTTATTGATTGTTTGTGCTAGTTGTGCTATGAGCTTCCACATTTATTAGGGGAGATGCGGCATATAGGCGTATCGGAGCTGTGCCTAAACATGGTTAATAGGCAATTTCGCAGACCCACGGCCGTTAGGTTACTACTACAAGCGCACACGTGACAACTCCCTTAGCCTGGTGTCGTTCATCTTTCAAGTGGACACGGTAGCTGCATAGCCAACAGTATGCATGTGCTCCAACGTCACCGATAGAGTCGAGCGGGTGCGCTCAGAAGAAAGCCGACTTTATTAGGCATATCAATCCCGATTTCTGATCTTTTGCAGAACATTATCAATAAAGATGTCGAATTTATCTGCCCTTGTATTTAAAATGCACAAAAGTTTTCACTGACTGAGCAGAAGTAAATGGCGAATCTATGTCGCAATAAGCCGAGTTCATGGCTTTATATTAGAATGACTTCTGAAGTTAGCGTCTTGTAATCTCATGATTAAGAACAGGCTGTGTCCACAGCAATTTCAGTTGTACTTATGAAACCTGCTTTAACATTTAAAATGTATACCAAGGGATTTTCGGCCGTTAGGTCACCTTTAATATCAGGCTAAATTCAAAGACCGTACTTGCATATTGCACTTTGTCACATTCGAAATTCATAATAGAACATTTCTACGAGAATTAGGCCGTCATTATGAACGCCAACAATACAGTCACACTTGTGTATTAAACGTTTCACTGAGGTGAACATATTTTATGAGCCAACCTATGTCCATAAAGGATAGACAATTCGACGGCTGTGATGATGGCAATTTAGCGTGAAACCACTCATGTGATATACAAGGTGCCGCAAGTCTCTTGTGTCTCGCTCGCTACCACAGCCACTGTGACGCCAGCCGCTGTTGAGCCAGCGATGCGGTGAGTGAGAAGGCAGCATGCACCGCAGATAAGCCTGTGCTAAGACTGCTGCTCTCTACAACCTCTGACGCGCCATTTTCGCATCCCTGGTGAACCTCAATGCGAGGTCAGATTTGTCATTTTTCATATCAAAGCTGCAAAGCTACTGTTCAATATGTGCTGCGTCTCATACAATTTAGTTTATTATTTAGAATTTATTGGCTAGTCAAGTTGGGGCACTAGTTTCCGGTAGGCATTCGAATCAACGACATACATATATACTCCGAATTGTATGCTTTTATTTGAAAATGCACGCTATCGCCGAGACATGAGGCAAAAAATGCGACTTCAATTCCTCTGCTGAAAACCAATGAATTTTCATTTCGGTGAAGACATATTTTGCCAAACTCTATGCTGGGAACTGAATGCTAAACCCCTAATGAAAATGCTAAACCATGCCAATAGGGCTTTCGCGCGTCTTAATCGGTCTAATTGGTGGCCGATCCCTATTAATTTCTTCTAGCGTCTTCTGAAATCAGTTACGGTGCGCTTACTTAGGAACACCTGCCGACTGTTTCTCACATTGTTTGCTGTTGAGCTAAATGTCACGCTCGCTTTTCATGATGCAGAAACATTCCAGTGTAAAGCTGCTGTCGAGTAGCAGAATAATTGGTCTTGTAGAAATCGCCTGAGGGCCGGTTTTCAAATGAGTGGAGCAGTATAAATATCATTTCTTGTTTACTCGATCAAAATTTGCATTTTACCTGGGATTTCATTCTAGCAGCCATGCCTCCATTTAGTTTGCGACCAATACATGACCTTGCGTACTGAGACGTTAGAGGAGTTTAAAGCACCCCAGGGAGTCAAAATGAATCCAAAGCTTCAGCTGCGGTGCAATTGTTCGCTTACTGGTGTGTTCCGGTGCTAAAAAGATAATCGTGTTATTCCTCCTGTGCGTGTTTGAACTTTCACTGTTTAATGCCACACTGCAGGCATTTGTTTGTTCGCAGCACGAGACAAGACCATGAGGGCGATGTTGACAAATAAAACAATTTATTGTCACCTGACCAATCTACACATTTTTCTCTTCAAAGCGCTATATTACAGGAATATGTTACAATTAACACATCACATCGTAAAACTCGCGATGGAAGTATTTCTCCAAAGCGTCGAATGTTGGCACAACATTTATGAGCAAGTTTCTGTGAAAGTTACAAACACTGGATACAACGAACACCACAAGTGCGATAATCTGTTAAGCACAGGTATCAATGAGTGCTCAGTTTGCGCGAATTTCGGTTGCTAAAACTGGCCTGAGGAGACCCGTCACTATTACGCAGAATAAGGCTTGTGCGGCCGCGTTCACAATTCGGTGTCCAGATGGAAGAAGATCTTTCTTCAATAGATGAGACCAAAATGGAGGCGCAGACAGTGGCAAAATAAACTCGAAATTTAGATAATGTAATATTTTGTTATTATGCTTAGGATAGATCGCAGCGAGTGAGTCACTGGCTTTTTGCAAACGTTTCATGGGCTTCTCAGTCAAAATATGTGCCAAGGAAATATCAATGACCTCCTCTATATCTTGATGCTCCACGCGGAATTCGTGCTGCATACATTTTAGAAACAGTTGGGTATTCGTCATGAACATAATACTTTGTCTATTTCAAATGCAGTTTATTGCACTTAGAACATTAAATCTAGAAGAGCAAATATAGACGACGAATATTTCATTGCTGCGGCTTATTGTCGTGACCCACACAACCAAAAAAACAAGCATTATAAGAAGAATATATATTATAAGCACAGCACGACAATGCGTGTTTTTCACAGACAACATGCGAGAAACTTGTATTTGCTTTGCCAATCGTTATTGAATGAAGGTGCGGTCGCATACCCAGATGGTGACGCATAGCTGGGATAGTGTCTTTTCTTTTTGGGGCTTGCTGTTTTCACACGTGACTCCTTCAAGCCAACGCGATGACGTCCGTGTACTACACGCTACGTGATCTGTTTTTTCTGCCAAAGCGGCTGCAAGCACAACTGCTGTGATTCAGACAGTCGGCTATTGAGCACCTGCTACATCACTCAATGAAAAGTGTGGTGACGTACGTTTACACAATCAATCTGACGATATAAAGCAGAAATTGCAGGCGCGGCTGTTCAACTTATACAAGCCGAGTCAAGGGCTCTCATATAGCTGCCCCTTTGCTTTGCACATAGATACAGGTGCATTAGTAGAACAGCTCCTCCATTCTGCAGAAAAATGAAACTTCCAGCTACGTGATACTAGAAAATAGACGTTTGATTACGTTTGCGCCACAGCCGCAAAGTGGCCAGAGCAGCACCGAAAGGTTAATGACTCTCTTCGGCGAAACCGTAGCTGAAACAGATGATTTCACATGTTCTTGACGCTTCTTTCATGTAAGGACTCACGTAAAGAATAAACGTAAACTTTTGGTTCATTGGCATTACGTTCAACTGTATAATCTGGTCTGTACGTGTATTCGCAATATCAGAAAATGACTAGGGATCTTGCTTATTACCAGGGAGGAACGAAAATTACAGCAAAGTTTCAAGAGAGCGCCCGCTAGAGACACGCATATTCGCGCGCTTGTCACCTAAATCGACCCTGCGCTTTCCACGTATGTCCTCTGATAGTTACTCACGTGGTAAAAGCGCATATGCGCGAAGGTGCTACATTAAAGCCGTTGACTGTCTCCTGGTTAGCCGCCACGGCAGTGTAATGCACGCCGCATTTAGCGCTCATGGATGACAAAACGGAAATGGAGCACTGCGATTTATGTCTTTTCATCTTGCAGCGACGCTGCGGAAAGTTGGCTGTGAATGCAGAAAAAAAGATAAGAATGTCAGCAGGTGCCCGTATCACGGTTCTTTTTATCTTCACGCTACCGGGCGCGCAGAAAAGTAGATTGAGAACAAAGCAGGTTGTAAAAATATTCTCGCGCAACGGATCGCAGCATATTGTGATGTGCGGACACTCCGGACGCTTATCTGTAGCGACCACTATCATACGGTACAGTTTTCGTTAATACTCTGAGCTGTTAGGACACGTGGGGCAATAAAAAGTGGAGGTCCAAAACAAAAGACTCAATGCAAGATTGCGCAATAATGTCCAGTATAGCGCAGTAAACGTTCTCTCTCTCTGGCTGTATAGTCTCGGTATGAAATGTTAATCTTTTTTTTACGGACACTGAAGTGCTGAAGGGATGCAACTAGGTCAGCTCCAGGGGTAAAAATCGCGACACGCATAAAAATCAGGAGCATCATCTCAGAAATGTTCTGAAACCTTCTGAATCAAATCCTCGAGCCTACTGTTAAATCACACACCGGATATGACCACTGCTTGTATAAACGAATTGGAGCATCATAGAATTTTATATTGAAATTTGAGCGGCCATAGCCTACCTAACAGGTTATGGCCCACCGAGGAAGCAGCATCTGGGGGCAATTACTTGGGTAGCGCTGGTGTCCTCCAGGTGCTCCGAGGTTATGTGTAAAATGTAGTACTATTCCCAGCACCCACCTTCTTGAGCTCCGTTATCACGCACCACATCGTATACCTCTAGAACACTTAAAGGATGAAGTGCTTTAAGGGAAATTAGATTAAATGATACTTACTGTCCTTGGCTGGCTTTTTGGGAGATTTTGTATGTATTTTAGCACTATTTGCAATAAATAAAAATTACTGTGACTACTACAAATCTTGCCTGTTTGTTCATTTTAGATTTTATTTTGCAAGACTCTAGAATACACACTTCAATATAGGGTTTATGATTGTTAAGTGAAATCAAAGTTCAAAATCAAACATTGCTGATTCTAAATGACGGAAGTTTGGTGCAAATTGCCCGTCTTTCGTTAAGCAACTGCATAACTTTTCGTCAAATTGCAATATTTTCTGCCACAAAATTACAACATCTATGCCTGAAAATTCTACTACAAGAGACCTATAGGAAGTTCCGCGACTCCAGGTCCTGTTCTAAAGAGTCATTTGAAAGAAGAAGCTGCACGTATATGATCTTAAGTGCATTTTTAAAAAGTTTAAAAAGCTCTCAAGTCAGTTACAGTACTAGGCACATGTAAACTGGTCTATACATAATATACCTTTTAGGTGTGCCCCCGAGACCTAATTTTCTTACTTCTACTGCTAATAATAATTGGTTGAAAGTGAAGGAAAGGCGAGTATCTGTCACACTTGTTCTGTAGACAACTGACGGCGCTGTAATAGAAGGGAGTTAAGGTGGAAAGAGGAAAAGAGGAGCCGTAGTGCAGAATTGGTTCACAGGAAGGGAAAGGAGCAGTATCTGTTACACTTGTTTCTGTGGACACTTGAACCGCGCCCTAAGCGAAGGGAGGAGGGTGGGAGTGAAAGTGGATAGAGAAAGAGAGGAGCCGTAGAGGAGGACTACGGAGTAATTTCGACCACGTGAGGATCTTTAACGTGCGCTGACATCGCACAGCACACGGACGCCTCTTCGTTTCGCCTCCACCAAAACGCCGCCGCGGCCGGGATCGAACCCGGTTATTTCGGCACAGTAGTCTGACGCCGTAATGGAGGGATCCGGAGTAATTTCGACCCCCCGGGGACCTTCTACTTTCATTGACATTGCACAGCACATGGTTGATGTTAGTGCCCGTTAAAGATCTTCACAGAACTTGCAAAACTCTAAAGAACTGCAATACAATCAGTGTTCGCGAAAACTATTCCAATAATGCGTTGATATTAAGCAATGTTCTCGCTCACAAGGCGTGACCCCGTGGAGAGGGCTCATCGGACACCCTCACTCTATGGCGCGTGACCAGGATCAACAGTGCTAATTGTCCCTTACTCCGAGGTCCAGACATTGTCACTTCCTCTGGACCTGCTCCTGCAATATGAGCCTTGAGACAGTATAATACAGCTCTCCACACCATTCCCAGATGCACGAGGGATGCACGGTGCCCAGAGGTGGCGCCATGTGAAGGTTGGATATCGTTTCGGAATAAGGCGCTCAAACTAATAATAGAGTGAAGGTATATGCCCCGTTGAGACTGCTGGAAGCAGCACACAAAGCATATGGGCTCATTTGCAACATGAAGACATGTTGAGAGAGAAGTACACATTGACTGGTGGCTCTGTCACTTGCGGTATCGTCTTTGGAAGGTCAACAATTCTGCGTAGCTAAATAAGCATCCTCCCTTCTGTATATATGTTCAGGCCTCTTTAAACACTAAGAGCCTGCAATTATTATTATTATTATTATTATTTATTATTATTTATTATTATTTATTCGATTACAAAAAATAAATGTGCAGTATCTGTCTCACCATTTATGTGGACATCTGACCCGCGATGTGAGCGAAGCAAGGAAGTTGTGAATTGAACCTAGAAGTGAGAAAAAAGTTCCCTTGAGGAAGGCTGCGGAGCAATTTCCACCAACTAAGAATCTTTAACGTGCACTGACGTTGCACAAGACATGGACACCTCTATATCCCATCTAGATCGAAACGCAGCCGCCGGTGGTCGGGCTCGAACGTGAGAAATTCATGGGTTCGATCTACTCCACTCCGACGGGCTTTCTTGTACAGTTCGGCAGAACTACGACGCGGGGAACTGGGAGTCGATTAGACCTCGTGAACTGGTGCGCTTGGCCTAAATATTCATCAGGGGATGAAGTTTTCGACTCAGCACATGAAAGTTCTCATCGACAAAAATGGATCGTTTCAAATACGTTCATTATAATACAGCCCGCAGATTGCACATAAACTGTAGCTCGAGGCTTTGGCAGTTGTACTAACACCAATTTGACCGATAATCCTTTTTGTCGTTTATGGCAACCGAAGACGTTTCAGGAAGGATTGCCTTGAACAATTACACAACGCAACCACAAGCAGCACGCACACACTCTTCAAAGGCTACATGGGTCTCTGCGGACAACATTCTGTCCAGCTTGAAAAGTACGATCGTGGCAGGGAGCGCTGTTCTGTAGTACCGTCACAGCACTCTTCGTGTGGCTTCTGGCGGAGTAGCTCCTAGACTTCCAGAGAACGGAGCAGTCACCGGTGTTTTCGGCAGTAGACGTATAAGCACCACAGAGAGATGGTGGACGGGAACAGCAATGGATCTGGCGATCCTGTGGTTGCGCGCTACCGTTCTGAGGGACACACAGGACACAGCGTTTCTTGACATCCATTGTAGGGTCAGCTATTGTCTTTCTTAACGCGGGTTCGTGGCAAGTAGGGCGGGGCGGTGGCACCTGTACTTGCGTCTTGGCGTAGTGTGGACAGCACCCTCTCTGCACCTTTCTCAGCCAGTAGCACGCCTGCAAGAAGTTGGGAGAAATGCTAAATTTAAACTCAAGCTTCGCCCCGAGGATACTAGGTCAGCTTTCACTTTATACAGAAGCGAGGTTGAAAAGATTCCCACAAGCGCTATCAATAATTACGCTGTTACGTCCAGTCACGCACAATCTACTTTTTGCTGTAGCGGATCGGTCTCGGTGTTCTTATAATTTGCTATAACAAATGGACCAGCGTGATGAAAGCGATGAAGGAAAGACATGTGAGACAAAATTGTGCTTTGGGTCTCAATCCTGCCTCGAAGGGAGGTGAAGTGATTGGAACATTGGGCACTTGTTACCCTTCCTAATTTATTGCAATACTCACAAATGTAATGAGTGCGCTACGTTTTATAACTTCGATATTTGCAATTTCCTGATTTCCGGACTTGTGAGGTGCTTCCAACAATTCTTTGCAATGAATTTCGACATGCTTTGAACGCCTCACTTTGTAAATATATTTGCACAAACAAGCGTTCATGCACATATGTGTCAATTTGGCCGATATATTTCAGTTAGGCCTAGCAATGCTGGTATATAATTTTTTCAGGTGATTAACCAACCTACTCGCGGAACAAACATTTTAGATTTAGCTTTCTGCAATGCGCCTGAAACGATTAACGAAGTCAGACACCTTGACGGTTTTAGTGATCATAAGCTCATTAATCTACTTTTTGTCCTATTACCATTTCAAGGTCTTGCATCCAGGAAACTTCGCTATTACAATAGAGCCAACTATGACAATATAAGTATTGCACTTAACGATTTTTTTAATCAAATGTTCTTGCCCTCATTTTCGAAGAGGTCTGTCGAACCTAACTGCGTGCTTTATAAGAATATGATGTTTAATCTAGTTTACATATATGTTCTCTTGGTTTCTATCTCAAACGATAAAACTCATCTATGGAGTAATAGATATCGCCATCGTAATCAAAACAAACAAAAAAAACAAGCCTCTGTACAGAAAGGCCAGGTTGGTATTTACATTGGAGGCTTAACAAAATAAAACGATTGTATGAAATCTTACAGTCATCAAAAATGTTTGTCATAACCTACCCGCCTTCCTAAAATCTAACTCCAAAACGTTTTGGCGTGTGTACATCTCCTGACAGTACTACCAACCAGTTTCCATTCTGCAATGATGATCACGTACTGCTTTCGGAGAGTGACTGTCCCCAAGCATTTAAGAGATATTTTGCATCAGTGTTCATAAAGAAAGATTATTCCAACATACCCATGGTTCCTGATCATGATTATAAATATATGGACTCTATAACTATTACTTCGGAAGGAATCGCTCGTCTCAATGCAAATCTTAGGTTTCTTCAACTGCTGATGCTGCTTACCTTAATTCTAAAATATTGGAAAGCACTCTATCGATCTCCAGAGAAATTATTTGCCTCATCTATCAGCAATCTTTATCATCTGGTTCGCTTCCTGCCGATTAGAAAATTGATAGATCCTCCCACTGCTCAAAAGTGGAAACATACATTCACCAAAAAACTGCCGGGCCGTTTCGCTAACTTGAATTTGCTGTAAATTACTCGAGCACATTCTTGATTCCCACGTTCACTGCCACCTAAAACTAAATTCTTTCTTTTTTTGTCTAATCAGCACGGCTTCAATATTTGTTCTTGTAAAACCCAACTGTTAGAATTTACGACGAACTTGCATTTCAACATGAACGCCAACCTACAAACTGACTGTGCCTTTTTAGATAACGCTGAAGCCTTCGATTGCGTTACACATTCGTGATTGTGATCAAAATTGTCTGCTCTGTGCATGGATTATTTAACCCTGTTATGGCTTCGTAACTTACTTTTATTTCGCCAGTGGTTCACTACTGTAGCAATTCCACCTCCCCACTCTGTTATTTAGCATCAGGCGTACCTCAAGGAAGTGTTCTTGGCTCATTATTGTTTCTAATATACATTAATGACTTCCCAACGACATATCTTCTTCCATATGAGTATTTGCCGACGCCTGCATTATTTACCGCTACATTAATTCCATACATGATCACCTCGCTCTCCAAACTGACCTGAACATGATTTCAAATTGGTGTAATAAATGACAAGCGATACTCCACTCAACTAAATGCAAAATTATCTCTTTCACCCTCAAGCATACTAATTCTAATTTCTCGTGCACCATTGACACTACTGTATATAGTCTCGGGCATTTGGGTATTCATTCCACGCATAATCTCTCATGGGCCACTCACACTCAATCCATTTGTACCAAAGCTTCAAAATCACTTGGTTACCAAAGCCGGAGATTGCAAAACACCCCTAATAACGTGATAAAAGTGGCTTACTTAGCAATTGTGCGTCCACAACTTGCATTTGCTTCACCTACGTGGTCCCATATCAAAAGTACCTAATCAACATGCTTGAATCTGAGACAAATAGAGCTGCTCGTTTTATCACACAGATGTTCAGGTCCATTTCAGCATAAGCGACATCAACCTTGATATCTACCTCTAACCATTAGATATTCGCCGCTTCATCGCTATTTTATGCTTACTTCATAAATATTGTCACAATACTAGGCCACCTGTCTTGCCCCTCGAAAAACCCTCACGCTTTTCATGCCGCCTATAACGAGTATAGCATTAAACGAATCTACGGAACAACCCAAGCCTTTAGTTCCTCTGCCCTTCCACGTGCCATTGTTCTTTGGAATCATCTTCCCGACAGTATCGCTTCCATCACCAATCATCAGCCATTCCCAGCTGCACAAATATTTTCTTTAATGACATTGCGTCTTTTTATGGCTTATACAATCCCCCCTCCCCCTCTTCGCCCCCCCCCCCCCCCCCATAAGTTCTTTTTCTCCTCGTTACTAATGTATTTTGGTCTGGTTACTTGTGTGGTCTCAACAATTCGCATTTTTTATGGATACTGCTTTTTCCTTAGTTGTGTATTAGGCACATGCGATGCATTCTTGGCACTCTTCATTTACCTTATACTAAACTGTTGCTCGCTGCGAGGTATGTCTTGTCGTTATACTTCCTCTGTATAACTAGAATTGCTTTTACTCTTTGCCTTGTACTGCGCGTTGTACTTAACTAATTGTTCCTCTTGTACTTACTCCGTTATTTTGCCCCCCCCCCCCTTACTCAACGCCCTTTTGGGCCCTGTAAGGTATAATAAATAAATAAATTTCAAGAAGAGACTTATTTTTAAAGAAAAAAGCCTTTGTTGTACGAAAGTTGGTTGGTTTGGTTGGTTTGTGGGGTTTGACGTCCCAAAGCGACTCAGGCTATGATAGACGCCGTAGTGGAGGACTCCGGAAATTTCGACCACCTGGGGTTCTTTAACGTGCACTGACATCGCACAGCACACGGGCGTCTTGCTTTTCGCCTCCATCGAAAAGCGGCCGCCGAGGCCGGGATTCGATCCCGCATCCTTGGGAACAGTAGTCGAACGCCGTAACCACTGCGCCACCCCAGCGGGGCGTTGTACGAAAGTGAATGAAAAAGACGAAATTTGATGTCATCAACAGAGCTTATTGAAAAAAGAGTGATTCGAGCGCTATGTCTCGTTGGTAACGGCGAGGTCACAAAAAGGAGTAGCAGGCTGACATTGGAGGTTGGGTTATTCTGACATGGCGCCTCGTTGTAAATATCTGATTCTAGTCAGGATTCTCCAAAGCGACCCTCGTGTCGTGCAATTCTTTCTTTTATAGCTAAAGACACTGTTTCAAATTATTTAACATTAATTATACATCAATGCCGTCTAGCCTCTCGAAAAACTCAAAAGAGATTTTTGATATTCCACTTTCCTTCGAATGGACTAGGACCCACTGCAAAAAGTGACTGCTGCTTCCTACTCGCCTGTCCCAAGATGCGCTTGAAGCTTTTGGTGTAGCTGCCATAGACAAGCGGATTGACGCACGAGTTGGACACAGCGAACATGAAGAGCGAAGACTGCAGGTAGCTGTTGACGCCCTCTGCGCCACTGGGGTCGATTTGGTACCACAGCACCATGGTCACGTACGGCGTCCAGCACAGGAAGAAAGCCAGCACGATGACGATGGTCAGCCGCAGGGTCCGGTTACGGGCACGCAGCATGTGGCGCATGTCAGAGCGCCGCAGCCGCAAGCGTCCAGGCGGGCATTCGCTGCCTCTTTGAGCCCCGCTGCTGTCCTCATCTGCACAGAAACACGGTTTTAATACTCGGTATTTATGTTTTGCTTCAGGATGTAGGCTCAGCACGCGCCAAACAGCATGTGGTGGAAATTATCAGGACCTCACATGTAACAGGAGCTCACAGGAGCTTCGTAGGCCGTGTTGCTTTCGGAAATTGAACCCCTTAACAAAACCGAACCAGCGTTATTTATTTGCGCAGTTCTGACGACAGCGCAGTGCGTAGACCCTTATGAGCGAGAAAAATAAAAATGAATGGTACTGTCATAAAAATGACAGCAAAGTATCGTCACAGTAAAGCTACTTTGACAAAGATGAAAGCATTAGTTGTTAACGATGGTTCTGAGCCCGGAAGCAATAATGTGAGCCATTGGCCTCATTGTACCCAAATATCTGCAATACTCTCGACTACTTTCGATCACATATATGCATGTCAAACTTGCTGCGCGTATGCTCTGGCACTGACCGCTGCTCCCATTGATGTAGGCTGTCGAAGACGTCATGCTGGTGGGGGCAAAAAGAAGCCAGTGATTACCCTCGTTGGACTAGTGGGCCAGCGCCAACCCCGATGATTGCCTTAGAATAACGACACTTTCGATACATCTGGCGAGTTTTTCAGGTGTTCATTCATACTCTGCAAAAACACTGAGTGTATATTGTATTACAAACTCAAGCAATCGCACCTTGTGTGGTACATGCTGCTTACTGCTGCAGGGGCATGGCTATAGTCAGCGTCAAAGTATTCTCTCTCTGATGCGAAAGCCACTACCTGGTTGCAAGACTCAGTTTTGTCCAACAACGTACCTTATTTTGAGCGCATGTTTTAGAATGCGTATCTCTAGCACATCTGGCAACTTTTACCATTACAATGCCAGAGAAACACCGTAAGCATGAATAAAATCATTAACGGGTATTTCTTGTCATAAAGAATTTCTATAATTGGCGATAACTACATCTGTGACAGACTGAGGACACTACGGAGAAAATAATCAGTCAGGTGGTAAGACGCACCGTCATACGGCCAAATTATTCTGTGGAATTGGGCTGTTTAGAATGCTCTACCCATGTAGCCTTTCTTTCCTTGCAAATAAATGCTCTCACTGATTGGAGCGGCGGCAATGACTGCCTGTTTGTTTTGCCACCTGTTGTTGCTGTAGCGACACCGACGGCAGGTCAATGATAAACAAAGAGGATTGCATCATTACGAAATACACCTGCTTTTTGAAATCCACAGATATATTGAAAATTAACTTCACCGTATCGCTATCAGTTGGTCGGTTCTCAGACGATTTCTCAAGGTTCAGGAAGTAAGGTAGAAGTGATAGAAGTCTCGCGTGGTTTTGCGTTTGCTGCACTGCGCTAGCACCTGATAGTTTCCGTTATACAACACTATTATACAACGAAGGTAATTCTAATACATTTAATTATGTAGCAAATGTAATTTTGCCTGCACTTGGACAGGTTTCGGGCCATGTTTTAGAACTAGCGCCTATTGCTGAGAACGGCTAGCACCAAATGGACGAATATGGTGGGTGGAGCAGTTTCAACGGAACATTCATACGCGTTCCTTACCGCTACAGACACAGCATCAGCTGGTATATAAACATTGAGAATAAAGATTTTTTTACTGCTTATGTTTTCTTACATGGGCTAAAAGCAGGCATCTTCAGGAACGTTGTGCTTGCTCTCATATCATCACTTTTCGTTCAGTGCATGCAAACGAAGACGTCACGATAACTCTTGCTTAGTGCCGTTATCTGGCTGCCAGAAAGAGAACTATTTTTTTTCAGCACAATGATGGTCGTCGTTTGGTCTACGAGCATCACAATCATCATTAAGATGTTCAAAAAATCATGGAAGGGTAATGAGATCCACGCGGCACACGCACGAGAGCCTTACATTTTCACAGCATTATGCATATTTATGTTATTGCTTAACGAAAGAAATTACAGAGGTATTATTTCTCGTTTCTGATTTTTTTATTTATTTCTTCTGAGGTAGCAGATTTCTTTCGCGCATTTTAGACCAAATGGGATGCCCTGTAACCCTCTACATTTCTTACAGGTGAAGGCTTTGATTTCAATGGGCGTATCATAGCGCCGTGTTCCAAAAGGTGGACACTTCCACACCACCTTCCGGAGGATTGGTTGGTTGGTTGGTTTGTGGGGTGTCATGCCTCAAAGCAACTCAGGCTATGAGAGACGCCGTAGTGGAGGACTCCAGAAATTTCAACCACCTGGGGTTCTTTAACGTGCACTGACATCGCACAGCACACGGGCGCCTTGCTTTTCGCCGCCATCGAAAAGTGGCCGCCGATGCCAGGATTCAATCCCGCGTCCTTGGGAACAGTAGTCGAGCGCCGTAACCACTGCGCCACCCCGGCGGCGTGCTAGTGACTTCTTCAGGCGGCGAGGCTTAAGACAAATGTAAGAAGAATTTCTTGTGGTAGAGTCCCTTATCACTGTTCCATATAAAGGCAAATGAGCAAGCTGGCAGCTCCTACCATCGCTACCACGCCATATGAACATGTAACTTCACACAGCTGCCCACCAATCACACGTCCTGCGACTTCCAAAACCGGAAGAGAAAGGAGCACCTGCGCGCCATTGCACCTCCGACCTTTCATTGCCCCTCACCTGACAGCTACCGCCTGCCAAATGCATACTCCCAATTTTCAATGGCTGTGAGTATTCTAAAAAAAGGGTGCAAGTATATCGGTGTTTTATAGCGAAAGCTACATTAGCCAATAACTTGCGATTTCGCTGTGGCGCGCTCCAAGGAGTCACAGAGCCGTTCTCTAGAAACAGCCGCAGCTGACGGACGCTGCGTGCTCACCGCGTCATCTAGCAATCAACAAGGAACCAGAAGAAGATGTCTCGTCTTTGATGCAACAGCAATATAGCTAGACAGCCAGACTAACCTGGACTTTCAAACAAGATTAGGATCGCATAGTCGAGCTTAGCCACTGCTAATGTTATGCCGGGCCTGTCTCCTCATCGGAAAAGAAACATCATCGGCAGTCAAACCTCCATCCCTCGGATCCCCAGGCGAGCGCTTTAACCAGTTGCGCCACGTCCGGGGTCGGGAGTAGCGCATCTTAACTTTCTTTCTCTAGCGTGAGGATGATAGTAGGGATGATGACAATCTAATCAGCGGCGCATTTCGGGCGAGCATTTACTCAGCATTGGACAGTACTAGATTGCACTCGATTGGAAACGTAGGGAACGTTTCGAGAAAGAGGACGCTCGCGTAAGGAAACTGATGCAGCTGGAGATATCAGCACATAGAATGAGCGTGGAAAGGATTAAAGCTTGCAATGCCATTCAGTGTAACGGTTCAATACCGCGAGATGGTCCGCCACCGTTCCTCATTGCTGAGGATGTGGCCGAGTATTTGGCAGACTTCGAGAATGTCTGCAGAAGTAAACGTTTCGAGCGAGATAGTTGGGCGCAGATGTTGGTAGCTCTTCTCTCCGCTGAAGCGTCGGAAGAAATCAAGCGATTGGTTGGCGACCGCTTGAAAAATTACGATGAACTAAAAGAGTCATTGCTGATACGATATCAGATAACGCCTCAGGATCTTCGGAAGAGATATGAGAGCGAGAAACATTGTAACGAGGCATACTTTGATTTGGCCTATCAGTTGAAAGCCGCTGTAAGCGAATGGCTAGACAGTGCGGAAGTTCCGGAGCAAATCGAACTTGCACCGGAGTGTGAGAAACAGCTTGGGGAAGCGGCCGAGCAAGGTGACCGCAGTAGCGAGCCGACCGAGCCTCGAACAGAAGAGTATCCTGTTACTTTGGTCGAGCCACTAGCTGAGACGGTTAGCACATGCTTAATCGGCGAGAAGTCCGAAGTGACGCCGTTAAGCGAGGTGAAGTGCATGCCGACCCAAGTAGCTGTAGGAGATACAGTTCCATCAAATGAGAGTGGGGAACTGGTAATAACTGAACCGCCTCTCAATGCAGAAGCTTGTGTAGAGCGTGGCGGAGAAGGAAACCAGCTAGGAAATGACAGAATTTCGGTTTCCGAAATCAACTTCGTCGTAGAGCAGGGCACGCAGAAAAACGAAGTGCCGATCAGGGAAACTGCGCAGCCCGCGAGTTGTGATCAGCCAGGGCAGACCGACGAGGAGTGCGCGTCCGCTGTAGAGAGCGAGACTTGCGAAGGCGACAGCGAGCGACCAGAGCAGAGTCAGAATCGTTCGTGCCCTGATACCACGCTAGGTTGTATTCGCGAAAGCAACCCCAGTGCGAACGCGGACGTAGCACACATGACCCTCACGCTATCCGAAGCGCCCCAGCTGTCGAATGAGCTTGATCGTGCGCCGGTTAGCGCTGAGCAATGCGGCTCATCGGAGGGCCCGTGTAACGTGAGTGGCGAGCTGCCAGAGGAAATGCCTAGCTTGAGGGCTGGCGTGAGCAGTTGTCGTTCGGACTTGACGGAAAGTGAGTCATGCGCTGCTGGCCGCGATGCAGACGCAGCGCCGCACTTTGACCACTTCGACGACAACCATGTCCTACTAGCTCCGGTTACCGCTAGAACGTTGACCGCTAGCTTGCCAGAGCTCGCGCCGAAAGAAAGTAGGACTAGAGTATTCAAGTCCGGCCACCGAAAAACGCGGAAAGGCAGGCGCGAGAAAGAATGCTGCCATCGTAAGGAGAGCAAACTCAAACGATTGCAGAAAGAAAGCAGAAGGCTAGTATTCCAGTGCTGCCGACGAAAAACGCGGAAAGGCAGGCGCGAGGAAGAATGCTACCATCGTAAGGAGAGCAAACTCCAAAGACTGCAAAAAGAAAGCAGAAAGCATGTGTTCCAGTACTGCCGCAGAAAAAAGCGGAAAGGCAGGCGCGAGAAAGAATGGAACAAGTGTAAGCTATCGCGAAAGAGAAAGCGACTATCCCAAAGGCACAAATGCGCCCGTGCCCAGAAAATGCGTGACTGGTGCGCAACCCGTAAGGAGAGGGATAGATTGTTTAGGAAAATGAGCGACTCATGCTCATGCGTTTCTTTGCACAGAAACAGGAAGGTAAGGTTGCTCCGTGAAACGGACAACCGAAGCTTTAGTGAAAAAGGTGATCTCAACGGTAACGCCGATGGCTTAAGTCGAAGCCCATAACGTGAGAAGCCTTTATTCACTAGTTGGTGTTTTTCTTCCTGACATAGGATTTTGAACAGATTGCATTGCATTATTTTTGTTTGGGAATGCTGTTTTGAAAATGCGATTTTCAAATTTGTGGACGCGTTCCAAGTGCTGCTGAGCTGCCCCTTTAATGTAGATGGGGGCATAAGAGGGAAATAGTCTGGCAAAACTTAGTGAAGTTTGTGCCGTGCTTGCTGGCTGACCGGTTGAGTTTTTAGCGTGGTTGTGATGCTGTAGGTTGTCAGAAATCTCTCCTGAAGACAAGTTGCAGAGTGCCTTGGAAACCGGACTTGCCAAGGACTTCTTCAGGCTGTTTGAGCTCAAGAGAAGCTGAGTTGAACGATCCCGGCTAGCAGCAACATCCCGATCCCTCCGGACAGCGGATGCAGTCCCCTGCCCTTCGGGATCTCCCTCCCCCGGCGGGGCAGTCTGTTACGTTTCTCCACCGAGAAGTGGGACAGCTGACGCGGCCACCGCATAGCAACAGGCAGAACCGCGAGCGGATCGGCCATTTCGACGCCGTTCATCGGCCGCGCAACGCTTCCTCCCGCCGACAAGTCTCAGCGTGTTCCTGCCACGCGCCAAATGTGTGTGCGTGCGTGTGTGTGCCAAAGCTGGCCAAGCCTGGAGATCGAGGGAAAGTGCGTCGCCCTCTCCTGTCTGCAGGAGGTGGAGGAGATGAGGTCGGAACACCTGCGATTGAGTCATTCGTCGTGAACCAACATGTTTGGCTCTCCCTTTCCTGTGAGGGTTTACCCTTTCCCTGTGAACGGGAAAACCTATAAAAAGCAGCGGCCGACTCCGCTGGGACAGAGACTACTTTGACGCGCCGTTGGCACGACGCTAGACACCAGCTGTGTGAGAGTGTCTGTAATCTCTCCGGGTCAGCTTCACTGCCCGTTTCTTCCTGATGTTACAGTAAAGGTTGTTTCGTTAAAAGACGCCTCGTCTTTGCTGGCACCTTTGATGCCGTCCGCCGTCCACGGAGCCGCCAGGCCAACGCTACCGAGGGGCCGCGCGCCGCAGCGGTACGCTACCCCGGCACTCGCGACCCAAACCTAACAACTGGCGTCAGCGGTGGGTTGAGCACGCGACCCCAAACCTAACAGCGGCTACAAAATATGCTGTTTTTGCCGTACAGTATATCTTAGCTACGCTCTAATAAAACTGTCAATTGAGGCGACACTCATGTCACTATAGGCATGTCCGAGATGAGAGAGCTAAAAAAATAGCATACAGCGAATGCCACTGTCATAATATGTACCTATTCATACTCCGAATCTCGTGATGGCCTCAGTTAAGTCCCCAGGCTACTTGATTTGTCTTCGTCTTGAGTATTTCTAAACGGCCCCCCGCCCGTCCGGTTTTTCCAATCTTAACGGAGCGCAATGCTGGCCGCAGAGCGCTGTCGAGAAGATTAAAAACAGTGTAGGCGGCAGGGACTCTAGCCGTGCTTACAGGAATTCGACAACTAGCGCATCACATTGCATCCCACCCGGTTCCTAGCGCATCGCGTTCATGTAAAGATGGGCAAGGCGCCAAGAAAGCGCATCGCTCAATGCACCAGGCAGGGCAGGATTGAGAGAGGTAAGCCGACTTTCTCCGTGCATGTAAACCCCGTCGCATCGCCTTAAAAATGGCAAGATGGCGGCGTCCGGCGAAGCGGCGGTCGTTCGCCTGACCACCAATTCGTCGTTGTCGCTCCACTGTGTCTCGCGTTCGCTGCAAACGAATGATGAACGAAGCTTTTAATTTATCTGAAGATGCCCGCACCACACACTTCTGGCGATAAAACGCCTCAAATATTAAGATAGGTTCTGGAATAGGACAGCTGTTAGGCTTAGCGAGCAAGCGTTTTTTTGGGCACCATGACCAGAATGCGCGTGATATTCAAATAGCTTCGGGTTATTTCACTTGATAAGCTGTTTTTAATATTTATTACAGCTTTCCTCTTGCTCTAGTATGAATAAAGTAAATATGAAATCAAGTTTAGAAAACTTACAACTTGACGCCATTGTTGCTTGCAATATGCGACACCGCGTGCCGCCAACAAAACGCTAGAGATGGTGCGCTACATGTAAACGCTGTCGCGTCGCATTACTGTGAGGCGCAACGAAATTCTCTGCTATGTGATGCGCTACTCTCACATCCATGAAGACACGGCTTCTGGAGGAAGACGGGCGCTCGGTAATAGGGCCTGCGTGTTGCAATTTCTGACGGATTGTTCGCGAACAGTTTAGGGCTCTCTTTGGAAGACGAGTGCACTTTACCGGTTGGAAACTATCATGTGTAAGGTTACCACCGTATACTGCCAGCTATAGCAACCCGTGCGAGTTGCGGTGGCAAGGGAAGCATTTATTCCTAGTATTACAAAGGATGGGAACACACTCCTAGAGCTCGTATGGGAAACTTAGTTGCTTTTTTTTTTACACCTCGCCGATCGCAGGCTTAACTAAGACACTCCGCGTATTCTTCGCCGCCACCGGGAAACTAGCTTGGGCAGCCGAAGGAAGTGTGGTCACCAGGTCCTCGATGTTGCCAATTCCTCTACCTGTCGCTATACTTAATGACCGCCTCGAAGTGTTAGTGGACGGTGTTTGTGGTATAAGCTTAGATTTTAAGAACCGCCTCAGCCGCAAAATTATGTTTGGCTGGGATAGAACTGTCATATTTCGGGGCGTGGTGGGAGAATCGTTGGTTCCTCTTGGTATTTGTTGTATAAATGTACCAATCGCTGGACACGTGTTCAGAACTGAATTTATGGTGCTCGTTGTTCGCACATTATCCTTGTAGTTGACTTTTTGCAACAGTGTGGCGCAACACTCGACTTCAGCAGTGCCGGGATATCAATTAGGCCTAGCCTTCGATCGGCCCTCATAGAAGAATCGCCGCGGGCGGCCCAAGCGTTGTCTGTCTTCGAAGATATCGTCGTTCCGGCGATGTCCTCCATCTTCCTCTCAGTCGTGCCCTCGAGAGCGATTCCCAATGCCTTCGCCGCTCTGGTGGAACTCGCTTCCATTGCCGGCGCGAAAAAGAATATTTTGGTGCCTCGCAGCGTTGTTCGAATAAACGAGGGCTGTGCCACGCTTTGAAATGTCAACCTTTCTAACGAACCTGCCGTATTGCTGCGTGGTTTGATACTGGCCTGCTTTGAAGAAGAAACCTTTCTATGCACATCGTCGCGTTCAGTGACGGTGTTGCTCCTTCAACTAGACGTCCTGATCTTACCAATTCCCAGTTCCAGTCTATGATAAACGAATCACTACCCACCAACGACCACTGAATAGTAATGGAAGTTCTTATGTAATATGTGGACGTGTTCGACTTTGCTTGAGATCAGCCACCACGATTCCACCTTCCCGCACCAATCACATCATCGACACTGGGCCTGCACACCCAATAGGACAGACGCCATACCGTACTTCATCTCCAGAATGTAAGATAATGGGCGATAAGGCCCGTGATATGATGCAAAGAGGAGTTATTCAGGAATCATCTAGCCAGTTGGCCACCCCTGTGATTCTCGTGAAAGAGAAATATGGGCCATGACGATTCTGTGTCGAGTATTGCCGCCTCAACACTGTCACAAAGAAGGATGTTTAACCGCTCCCGCGCGTTGATGATGCCATTAACTGCCTCCATTCAGCTTTCTACCTTTCCTCTGTTGATTTATGGTCGGGATACTGGCATATCCATATGCATCCGAAAGACAAAACGAAGACTGCTTTCTTGACCCCAGATGAGTTGTATGAATTTATTGTGATCCCTTTCGGCCTATGCAATGCTCCGGCTACCTTTGAAAGATTTAAGGACAGTCTTTTGCGTGGAGTGAAGTGATAACTTTGTGTGTGTTACCTAGGTGCTGTGGTGATTTCCGGGAGAACCTTCGAAGAGCATAGCAGCCGCTTAGCTGTTGTCCTTAACTGCATGGAGAAAGGCGGCCTTGTGCTTAACTCTGAGAAGTGCCACTTCGGTGAACGCAAGATCGTTGTGCTTTGGAATCTGGTTGACAAAGACGGGGTTAGGCCCGACCCACCGAGATTGAAGCTGTAAGCTGCGTCAAAGAGCCTAAGTCAGTGAAAATCTTAAGGGCTTCCTGGGACTTTGCTCTGGCTTTCGGCGCTCCATTCTCAAGTTTGCTGAAGTAACCTTCCCGTTCACATGCCTCTTGCCAAAAGATAATCCTTTCAAATGTACTCCTGAATGGGATTCTACTTTTCGCCAGCTCAAGTTTATTCTTACCTCGTGGCCCGTACTGCGTCATTTCAGCCCCACAGCTCCCTCTGAATTCCACACTGACACAAGCAGCATCGGCGTGGGTGCTGTGCTTATACAACGGCATGACGAAAATCAATACGTTGTTGCTTACGCAAGTCGAACCCTTAGCAAGTCGGAATGCAAATATAACTTGACGGAGCAAAAGTGCCTTGCACCGTTTTTGGCGTACAGCGGTTTTACTCGTACCTTTATGGACGTGCCTTTACAGTCATCATCGATCATCATTCGCTTTGCTGGCTGGTGAAGAATTAGCGTTTAGGTTTTATAGATATCACAGGGAGCTCATCGAGAGTATTGAATTTCTTTCAGCGCGTTTCTCTATAGAATATTTGCTTGATGTAAGAGGAAAAGTTGTACCGCGATATGCGGGATATTGTCTTCCCAGAACCCTTTTACAGGGCCATATACAGTGGAGGCCTTAGCACAGATGTATTACAGTAAAGTAAAGGCAAGCTCTATCAGGAGCTAAGACATTTTTTTTTAAACTTACAGACTGGAACATTTGTTTTGTTTGTTTTTTTAACATGGGGAGCACATTGTTTAATCTGTAAGCAGCCGGTAAAGATAAATGATGTTTTTTTTTACATTGTTGGGAAGGGGTATATTCCTGGGATGTATTACAACAGATCATAAAGAAGGATTTTCTACTAGACTCGCGCGGCATTCGATATTTAGGTATAGAGGATGAGGATGGGGTTCCATTTGACGTAATTATGCTTATGGGTCTCCACTGTATATGGCGCTCCAGAATGGTAGGCTAACGATGTGACAAGGATGCCAGACCTGCTCGAATTTATTTTCGAGAGAGTACGGAATAGTTTATTACCGTCCACAAAGTGGCAGCAGAACCTCCCGAACGGCTCTCATGGGTAGAGCCTTTGTTGTCCCTGCGGGAGTTTTGATGTGACGAGGCCAGTCTAACGCAGGCTGATCACGACATTCATTCATGTATATTGACTTGCGTATCTTTTTTTTATGTTTTGATCGGAGTTTCGTGTTATGTCGTATGCCAACGCCAGGCAATAAAGAAAAAAAAAAACATCCGGGGCGTGGCGCAGTCGGTAAAGCGCTGGGCTGAGGATCCAAGGGATGGATTCCCGGGGAAGACAAGGTTTTAAATTTATTTTTAACTCTCGCTCTCGAAAGCGCGACACCTCTGCTGACAACCTTCTGACGACAACGATAAGGCATTAAAGGCTTTCGCCGTAAAATATTCCCTGCGGTGCGCCATATGAGTGGCAGCTGTAAACACCTATTTCTCTGGTCCCCCTCAAATGTTTCATTTTTTAGCCTTTTGCTAAATTTAGCTTGGACATCCTGTATATTCTAGGTATCTGTAGTTCAGAGCACTCTGTGTTTTTTTTCGGCTCTAGGGTAATGCCTTTCAGAGGGTCCGTTTCTGGTTTTGGATTTTAGATAGTAGGTAGGCCATTCAGGAAATTACTTTAGGGATGGTGATGACAAACATTTATTTATTGCTTTGTACAAGGAGTTGTTTGCACCGAGGCCCTATTGGCGCATGCCCTCACAAATCTAGGTGAAGCGCCTATTCCGGAGCCCCAATGGCGTCTAACGCCGCTCGCACCCTGGCGACCAAGGTCCTCTGGGACTGTAGGTCACGGCAGCTGATCAGCGCCGCCTCCCAGGCCTCCCTAGAAGAGCGGGTTAGGCAGGATTGAGAATGGTGAGGATTGGATAGAGACGCCCAGACCATGTGGAAAACGTCCGACAAGGTCGCTCTAGAGAGGCTGCAGCCCCAATCAAAGACTGTATTTAAGTGCTTCAAGACTTCTGGGCACAGAATTGTATTTGTAAACATTTTGAGAAGGAGCCTTTCGTCCGCTCAGCGGCAGTGGCTGTACTCCTAATATGTAATAATTTCTTTGAATGTGATAAGGCATTGGTTCGGCTCAGAGTATACTTCCCGAGCACGTTTGAGTGCCCAGGGAGAAAGCGCGCGGGCTGCCTGATCGGCTTACTAATTTTTCCTGATCTCCGGGAGCCCGGATTAGAGGACAATTTAGAGGGTCAATGGACCGACAGAAATTCTGCAGGATGCGCTTGGCAAGACGAGGTATCCAAAACAGCTAAGAATTTCTACAGGCCCCCTTGGAGTCGGTAATGACATGTTTCACTTGGATGAGGGCACCACTTCCTTTGACAACAAAGTGCGTTCCGGCACGCTTGCAGCACATACACATCGTACTCTGACCTCCAGGTTTTCGACAAAAAGTCGGGCTCAAAACGTATTTTAGAAGCGTCGTCTGTTTTTGTTGAGCTCGGTTCTCTCTTGATATAGCCCGGCGCCTCAGCTGCAGCAGTTCGTGGTCCTTTAGTGTCGAAGAAAAGCGAAATCTTTTTTCTTGCAGGATGTTTAGCCCTCATTGCTGCTAGACACGAAGCAAGTTATCTCCGTCTCACAAACGCAGAATGCGCCATGATCAAAAAAAGCTACTCAGCGTAGATGTCAGCCAGGGGAACAGTGTAGAGTGTGCGAAAACTCACGGACACCCACTACAGAATACGAAGAACTGACTCGGGTTCCTTGCGGCAATCCGGGACTCGCAGCGGCCGTGTGTTCCTGTGTAAGCTCTCGCAGGGAAAGAGTTGCGTGACTGTTTTCTGCACGCCGATCGCCAAGCGTTCCAGTTTTATGTGGCACAGCCGACATCACAAATACAGCGCAGCTTCTTCCCATGTACATATCGCCGTGAGGCACCACCTGAATTTACTGCGTACGAGCTTTACTGCGTACTGAGGCACCACGTGAATTTACTGCGTACGAGTATCTGGCGTCATCTGCTTGACCTCTGGTACTGCCGCTCTCCCTGCCGGCGAATACAAGATGGTTTCGGTGGCTTTACACGCCATGCTGATTCTTGAATTAGTATTGCGGGTACTTTGGAGATTTAGCGGAGGCGAGGATCATACCGAAGCACGCCGTAATAGCGGACGCCTTACACCTAGGCTGTTGAAAAAATCGCTGACTCTTGTGAGGCGAACGTTCAGCAGAATGCTTTTCTGCGAAAGAATACTTCACTTTTTCATTACCGGCTATATATTTAAGGAAGAAAAACAAGCAAGCTACCGAACTGAACCTCACTGGCAGTGCCGCAATTGTGGCTCCTAGCATATAATGGGCAGGGTTCCCGCAAAGCTTGGAGCGTAATGGCGGATATTGGCGCAACTCTGCTCCCTGCGTAAAAGTGTACCGGAACAGCACAGGATGGGTGGATCGGTCGGGGATAGTGACAGTTGTCACCATGCTCAACCTTTATTTATATGTTATTTAGGCCTCTTCAAATTTAACAACTTCATTTTTTGAAGCGGAATGTTTTAAATACACTTCTTTAATATCTTATTTGGCCCCCTTGCGACGCCAGCCTGATATTTAGCCACGAATATTTCAAACGGCCTTTCCTAAACTCTACCGTAAATTATTTCAAATTTCCTTTTTTTATTTCTAAGCGAGAGGGCATCGGCGAGAGTGACTGTGTCAGCATCAACATCTGGACGGATATTGCTACACTCCGTTCGACGGTGTAGCACTTGCTCTCCAAGACGGGACGGCCACTTCACAAACCTCATTTGTTCTAACACCATGATCAAAATTTTATGACATTCCTGACCCCAAGGCAGAAATATTCAAAAATAATACTGTTGTGCATCCTCACAGAGAAACTGACCAACATGCGCGGACGAGCTATACGGATTGAGACGTCGCCTAAGCAATAATGAAAGGGCCACTGTAACCCTCAAAAAAAATTTTTAAGTTACTGCAGAACTACCTCCACATTCTAAAAATTGGAGGGATAAGGACGGTGATTGCGCGGAGACCTGAAAAACAACAACGTCACTCCCCCCCCCCCCCCTTATATGTATATATATATATATATATATATATATATATATATATATATATATATATATATATATATATATATATATATATATATATATATATATATATATATGGTTCAGGTAGAACGATAGGAAGAAGATGGTTTGCACGGTATAAAAAAGAAGAACCGAACAAGGGTAAATAGGGTACACCTCAGGTCGCAGATGAGCCAACATTTCGACAAGTGGACTTGTCTTCGTCTGGGCATGCCCAGACGAAGACAAGTCCACTTGTCGAAACGTTGGCTCATTATGCGACCTGAGGTGTACCCTATTTACCCTTGTTCAGTTCTTCTTTTTTATATATATATGGTGTCACACAACTTTCCCGATTATCTATTTTATTCCAACAGTTTCGAACCGTGAACCGTCCTTCTTCAAGGTAGAATTGAGAATTCTACCTTGAAGAAGGACGGTTCACCGTCTGAAACTGTTGGAATAAAATAGATAATCGGTTGTGTGACATCCTGTTTGAATTTAACTCTGGCCCATTAGTAACAAGCAAACCATATATATATATATAATATATATATATATATATATATATATATATATATATATATATATATATATATATATATATATATATATAGATATATATATATATATATATATATATATATATATATATATATATATATATATATATATATATTGTTGCATGGCGAAAAGCAAGAAGACGGCATAACATGGCGGCAGGGTGAAATATGATTTAATGGCTGGCCAAGCGCGGGGGCTCCTCTTGCGCCCCTGCCGACCTTCGGAAAACTTGTCGGGGCCACTGAGCGATCGTCCCGATCTGTTCAATGAAGTCGGTGGTGACGTGACATTGAGGACGTTCAAGAAAAGATATAAGAGAATGATATGCTTGCCACCATGATGGCGATACGACGATGATGCTTCGGTGATGCGCGTCCGCTAGAGCTCTTCAGCCATTCGCTACCAAAGCATCCATGGGACCAATGGCTCGAGTTTGCGTCGGGCGGTTGAACGGGGATTGCATGTACATGTCCTTCGGTTTATTTGGGTACTTCGGCTCCTTCCGGTGTTTACTCTGGTCTCAGCTCTGGTTGGTTCGTCTGTGCTCCTTGTCTTCAGATCCGGGCTGGGGGTGTGCTGCGGTACTTATGGCTGGTCTGGTCTGGGCAGGAAGGGCTGGAGCGAAGCTGCGCGGTGATATTTTCGGGCTCTCTGCCGATGGTCACGGCTTACAGATAGCGTCAACAGTCCTAGGTGAGGATGGGGATGACGCACCACACACCTCCACCAATCCGTTACGTGGCGACAAGCAAGAAGACGGCACAACGTGTCGAGAGGGTGAAATATTGTTCAAGGGCTGGTCTAGCGCGAAGGCTGCTCTCCCGCCACTGCCGATCTTCTTCACCGGAACAATGTGAAAGCAAGAAACGAACACTTAATGGTAATATTAAATAAAGCCGCATAAACCTTGGTAACTTTCCTTATATTGCATTCTTCGTTACTACAGCTTTCGAAGGATCATGCAAGCCTAAATCTGAGGGGCCTACATGGACCATTGAATTTTCATATGCCCATTTCTATGTGAACTTAAACCGCATCACCTTAAACCATGTGCAGTAATATATGCCGGACGCTAACGGAAAGTAGACTAAGCGTAATAACAATTTTAAAACGTTATCGTTGCAAATTTTGCGCAGTGAGCGGTAAGTGGAAGCGAGAGCTGTCTCGTTCAATCATTAAAAACGCTTTGCGACTTAGGCTGACAGATTTACTAATAACCACAGTTATGGTTGTGTTTAACTAATGTTAGCTCACATCGACGAGGAGCTGTAATTTCTAATTTAGCCCAGGTTTCATTTTTTATGACACTCTCGATTTTGAAGGTCTAATGAGGCCTTCAGTCGCGCTGCAACCACCTATGATTGCTCAAAGCTGGAAGAAATCGGTTTAGAGCCTTCTTACGGTATCTTTTGTAATACAATTGTTTGACGAACTGTTTATATTTATCTCTAGCAAATATTTCAAGCACTGCATGCCATGCGATGGAAATTATTCTTGACCGAGCAATGTGTACTGAACCTGTCTGACTACATAGCTACACCGATTAGACGCATTTAATTGATGTATGCACGTTTAATCACAGAAGTATTCCTTGAGCGTTTCGCGTACTAAAATAAAGGTTACCGTATTTATAGGTTTTAAAACCTTGACATATGTTATGTTTTCACATTAGCTGCAATATCTACAATTTTAAAGCTGCGTTCCACCTCCACAATAATCGCTTAACTTTATCGCAACGAGATACTAAATGTTTATGGGCGGGTAACCTGCTTGCAGAGCGCTAACAGCGATTTCTACGAAGTCAGCTGTCAAGATAACGCTATAATAAAGTTCTATATTATCCTCGCTATTCATCTTCTGACTGAGCAGGTAAAGTGCCTCTTATGACAATGTATGGTGCGACCACAAAGTGAGGACAGGTACCAGGTAGTGCGAGATGTGTTAATAGCATTCTTTCGAGCCTGTAAATGTAGCTCTGCCAAGGTGCTGAACCTCCCGTATCATGAACTGATTATCCTCTTGTCTGATACTGTGCCTCCTATATTTAAAGAATCAATTATCCATTTGTCTGTATTGCAAATATCCCGACTCGTGCTAACTCGACGCAACAACTTGTCGATCTTTAGGTGACTCTGGTTGTAGTGATGTTAACAGCGGTACAGGCATTACGTCACTCCACTTACCGTCTCGTCGTATCTGGCACCAACTAGTTAATAAAAAAGCACAAAACCTGCCCGCAAAGTTCTTTTCACTTCCTCAAGACATCCGAGATGGCAAGTGCCCGGTCTCATTTACGGTGCTTGATGATGCTTCGTTAACGACATCATGACGGGCAGCAACGCAGCGGCGATTTGCGCCCATGGGAACGTTAGCTTGGGTTTCGCGTCTACTGCCGGCCACGGCAATGCCTATGTATGCCTGGCCACAGCCCTAACTTCCGCGAATCTGCAAAACTTCGAGGAATACAAAGAATGGGGATAAAATGACAACGTAGAATGTAACAAATATGGCCCAGAGGTCTCCAATGGCACGGTCTTACACAAGATGGAGATAGTTCCGCTTCTGGACGTCTACCTTGTTCCGGAGTACCGACCCTCACCCCACGACAATTAAAGTCCTGGCGCACTAATCAGAAATAACTCAGCCAAGGCGATAGTTAACTCGCAAGTCTCATCTGACGCACAGATTGATTCCTGCGCTACTGAGTGCGCTGCCAGCCTCGAGAGCGTTACCACACGTAATCGAAAACAGTAAAGCTCTGATGCTGCATTGCAAAATTCTCCATCTTCCGCATTTTGTCTTTTCAAGAATCCTTTTTCACGTTATAGTATTCGTACCTAGCTTGTCTTATGAAAGTGAATTTAGGGTAATCCTCGAAGCTATAGAAAAAATTAACACAAGGAAGCAGTTTATAGTTACGAGGCCGCCACACCGTAGCTCTACGGCTTCAGAGAGACGACATGGCTGGCTCATCACGTCCAGTTTGAAGAATGTGCCATGCTCTATAGATTAAATTTCAAGTGAAAGAGGGGTGCTTAGATGGATATTTACAAGGAATTAACAACTGACAGTGATGTATTTTTATGCCCGCTACATAGGGGGACGTTTATTCCTCCTTCTTAAGAAAGCGTAAGTAATACACATTGGCTGTCTGTGGAGTACCGGAAGAATAACATCACGATGAAATAGTTTAAATTTCTAACAAACGCTACCCTTGTTTCACACCCCACTTTTATCCAAAAGAAAAAAGAATGCTGCATGTGGTTCGGCAACCGAGTGTTAACCTCTAACCCATTCAATGCTGTTGCAGTAGAAGGCTCTCCATTCTTAAGAAAAGAGAATGATCGAATAACTTATAATTACTTTTGCTTATACAGTTACTAATTACTTGATATCACTTATAGTGAATTATATTAGCAGACAATTTCGTTGCCTCGACTGAAATAATGCTTGAAAAATTAAAAAAATTAAGGTCAGTAAAATGCCCGAAGCTACGATAAATGCTGCTGTAGCTCTAAAATTTCACGAATCATGTCTCGCCGTAAGGAAGAAGTGCAACTTCGTAGGATGGCAGTTGGTATGCGCAATGTTGATATGGCAATGTGCTATGCGCATAGCACATTGGTTGTAGATGGCACTAACCACAATATTGAGATTGGTCTTAGTGCATAGCATAGCACAGCACAGCACACCATACCACAGCACAGCACACCACACCACAGCGCACCACAGCACACCACATCACACCACATCACACCGCACCACCCCCCATCACACCCCACCACACCACCCCACACCACACCACAGTACACCACAACACAACACAACACAACACACCTCACTACTACACAACACGCCAAACCACACCACACCACAGCTTTTCTTCAAACAAGACAGCGTGCTAGCGTCTCTCGCAGGACTTCCTTGTCGCCTCGAAGCGATTGCCTGCAATTCTGCGGATTTCGGTTGGCAGTTGGAGACCGTAACTGCCTTCCTGAGCGGCCGCATAATAATGGCGTTGTTGGCAGAGTTGCTCAGTCTTCTACTGTGGCGCGTACCTCGCAGAGGTCGTTTCCCGCAAAACGCTTCCTACCTCTTCTTTCATCAGGTTCCATTTCTCGCCGAAAGCCGCTGTGACGGTGACGCCATTCAAATGCAGAACGATGCAATGCGTACGCGGCCACGAAGAGGCGTTGGCCAGACGAGAAGAAAGGCATTCGAATGCTCGCCGAGCGTCTACGCAACACTCTGCTAAAAAGAGAGAGGCCATATATGCCATAGACGCAACACCTTCACGGAATCAATAACAAGATATGCTCACATACGTTTCGAGCTTCTACCACCCTGACCGCCGGCGACGGCCGGTCTTCTACATACGCGAAAGCGTGGCACTATGACGACATCTTTGGGAAGGGCTCGGATGCCTGAGAGAGTGAAGTGGTTTATTTAGGTTGGTTGCCCGGATGTTGGCCCTCGCTTTTATTTCGACGTCAGCACAAGGTCGCCGTCAATAGACGCTAAAAGCATTTCTTGCTTAAAAATAGCTCAGTTTTCATATGAAGGAAAGGTCTCTAATAACTCCGAAAACAGGATTATCATTTTTATGACTGAATTATAAATTAGTGGGGGAGTAAAATACTATATCGCGAAAGGTATTTTCGTTTTTTTTTTTTTCTTTTTTTTTTTTTTTCTTTTTTTTTTTTTTTTACGGCGGACTAATTCTCAAAATTCCCAGTGCGGACAGTCTAGGCACACATGTTGCTTACGTTTTCAGGATTAAGATGTCGTTCATTTGCAAGTGAGAAAAGGCAGATAATTCTTTTTTATATTAAAAATGTGCCTGTGGAAGAACAGTAATATTGCAGGAGACCGATTTCGGATTCTATCGCGAGAACGTTTTTTGTTCGCATTATTTAAATGGGTCACGCTTTCAACCGCGAAGGTCACGAATGACTCGAAACAAAGGATTCTGCCAGACACTGAATGAAGATATGTGAGCGCTACACGAAGAAAGCATGAATAATAGGGCACCCGTTGGCCTATATGCTTTCCTTATATCAAGTGATTCAGCAACCGCGAGGCAAGTAAACACGTACCTTGCCCCTCCTCGGACTGGCGCTGGATCTCCCAGAAGATGCGAGTGTAGCAGAGTATGATGGCAGCCAAAGGCACGCCGTACAGCACCAGCAAGCAGAGCAGGTTGTACACCTTCTCGTGCGTCGGCGAAGGGAACGAAGCAAACGTCACGCACTGGTAGAAGCCCTGCCTCTCTGGGTGCTCCATCACGTGGAAGATGAACGCCTGCGAGTGAAGAGGCGGCCCTTGCGTAAGCGCTGAATTGCTCCTATCAACCTCATGTGAGTGTTACAACAGAGTAGTGAATACGAATAAGCCTCCATTGCTGCCTCTACATGTGTGCGTGTTCGTGTGCATGTGCGTATTCGTGTGTGTGTGCGCGCGCGCGTATGTGTGTGTCAAAGCGCTATATGCAACACCTCCTTCACCCCTTACAGATAGCCACGGTTTAGCATGCGTGCTTATATGTGCATGCTTAAGGACATAACCACATTTTTAAAATTTTACAAAATAGAATAATCTACGAGGGCAAATTTAGAAAAGATACGCATGCAAATACAAATGCTAATTGCAGTGAACATAAATTATTAATGCATTAAAGATAATTACTCAGTACATGAGAAACATTTTTCCCTGCTTGTATCCGCCCCGCTGCATATTCCATTCAACAAATGGCTTTTGAATACTGCACATTGCGCGTTAATAATAACCGCTGAAGGTCTACCTTTGAACATGCTATAGGTTGGCATTATACAGATTTTCGCATTTCCTCCTCACAACTCAGCAGTGTGGCCTGCTGGTTTATTTCCACGAAACACGCACGACATTTGAGATTATATTGCCGGTGCTATCAACTACCCAGTATTTTTTGATTAGGTGCAATCATACCCCTGACCTATCTGCTGCTGCTTTTTCTAGGGCATCCTGGCCGCCACCGCCATCTTTTAGTGGAGAACGTAATACAAAAGATAGTCATATTTTGAACGATGTCAGAACAGATTTAGTCACGAGATTTTTTTTTTTCATGGCGCCGTTCATGTGTGCACGTATACAATTTAGGTCATTATTGCATCGCTCCTCTTCACAACATATTGTTTTCTAGGGTAAAATTATTGAAAAAATTGGGAGTTTTACCTAGGTCCTGCAGGCCACAATAAGTTTGAAATACGCACAACAGCTATAAAATCAAAAGAAAATCATCGTCGTGTACTAATTGTCATCGCATTGCCTTCTCGGCAGCGTTAAGCGGGCAAAAACTTTGAAGCTAAATTAGCATGCAAACCACTGCAGCAAGAAAAACGTCCGAGCACCATGGACGTCAGTGGAGCACCGAACCGAACGGTTAGTACGGCCGGTCCAGTTCAAGCTGAGAGAGGAAGACGTTAGATGCGACCAAAGCGCAAAACAGGGCTGTATCAGCTTATCACCCTTGAAGGCAAATACACGTCACTGTCCCCATCGGCGGCAAATCCCTAGCTCTAACGGCAGTTTCATGTACTGAAGAGATTGTAATTGTAGGGCTTGTAACATTGTGCAAATGGTCCGCATGTGTCTGCCTGACTTGCACCAGCGTGCAGCTACGGAGGTTTCGAGATAGTGGATATCTGCCTGAGATCCTCTCCTCCCTTCTCACGAATGAGAAGTGACGACTGCTTTATACATGAGAATCCCCAAAGATCTTTCTTTGTCAAAGCAATCTTCGATTGATGCACGAGACCAGCGCTATTTGCTGCTTTAAGGCGAAAATTATGTGAGTCGTTATAGCGATGTAAAAAAAAAACTAATATTTTGTTCGCATAATACAATGAATTCTCGTTCTTATATAACGCGAAAACTTTGGGGGATGCTTTCTAAAAGGCGATGAGGTTGTCGGCGAAGAGTCAAGAGCCTTAATTTGAAGATGGTAGATGCCAGGGAACATGGCCAGGGATTGATTGGTCGGCGGATCTGCCACGTGCATGCGAAGATGGCAAGCCTACCTTTGGCCCTTGATATCGATACGAACCTGCCACTCCTAAGCCACTTGAGCACGTTCTCATGTCTTTGTTGAACCAGAACTTGGTATATATGTCGAGAGATCTTTGAAATAATGTTGTATGTTACGACTGTATGCTAATACATATGTGTGAGATAGGAGGAAATTAAGGAATTAAAGATTAAGCTAGCGGCGAAGAGAATGTCCATGAACAAGGATCCAAAAGGGTTCGTGGAGCTTATGTTACCCAAATAATTTATCCCAGAAATGCCTGTCGTAAAAAAGCCATAAATCGAAAAGAACGGAATGCAAATACAACTGCAGTGCAGAAGAATCGGACTGTGCTTACTGCGCCAACAATTTCCCTTTGCTGTTCGCAAAAGCTAAAGTAACTTTTAGTTCAACCGACACTGTGTTAGGCTTGAACCTTCGAAGAAAACTAAAATGATGAGAAAAAAAAAGCAGGTAAGTTCAACTACTTAGCCCGCGAAGAAAGAAAAACAAAACTGCTAAGGCGGGAGGCGGAGGGGGGAGGGGTGGCGAGGCCAGGAGTAGAGGTATCAAATTTTGTCCTCTTCTGCCTTTGTATTAACGCGTACAGGATTCAAAAGCATGTCGATCAAAGGGGATTGAGAGAAAGAGCAAGAGAGAGAGATGATATAAAGAGGAATTTTTCTTTGGTGTCGTTTCTGTTCTGGTTCAAACTGTCGAACGACGAATGTGACGTCATAGATAATTGATACTCCGAGGGCATGTGAGGCGCAGAAAAATTGCAAAATGATTGCTTCTTTATTACTTTTAATTTTAAGCAACTCTGGAAGAAACCTGCGTAAAAACCAAAATGGCAAAACGAGGGAAAAAACAGAAATTTACGTGCGGATTGTGTTCTGATTTGCGTGAATAGAGCTCGTCTCTGGCATCACAGCCATCGCACGTCAGTTGCAACTGAAGCCAAACTTTCCCAAAAAGATGCATTATGAATTATTGGGCGGGCGTGGGTAAACATGTATGTTGCAAAAGCGTTAATGGCCCTCGCCTTCTTTTATTAATCCTCATTTCCATATATAAACTCTATCGATCGCTTGATAGTTAAGCCCTTTATTTATACGTCTATTATCTCATGCGAACTCGTTATGTTTAACATGCAATCACAAGCCCTCAGCTGCTGAGCCTAAGGACGTGGGATTGAGCCCCGGCCTCGGCGGCCGCATTTGGCGCCTGGGTTCTGCGCGATGTCTGAGCTCGTGAAAGAACCCCGGGTGGTCAAAGGCATGCTCTGTGCTATGAGAGTTTAGAGGAGAAAAGATAACCAAGTGTAGGGTTCTTGGCCAGGATGGATATACATGAAGAATAAAAGAATTTTATAGCATTATCGAGCTGGCGGGTATATAAGTTAAGCTTAACTAGAGGTATGAATGAAAGATTGCACACGCCAAAGCGCCTACCTCCCGTCATAATTATCATGTAACAGTCGCAGAATCCGCAGTAAGTTATTTAGAAACTGAGTATATTGTAGAGATGGGCGGCCTCAATGGCAGAGTAATCGACAAGCAGACTGGAGGGCAGGTAGTGGCTTGAAATGACATGAGCTCTAGAAAACGCAGGTGAAGTTACTTGTACCTTCATAATTTACCAATTAGAAATACCTTAATACTACCATCAGCAAGCAAAAACACCGGCAGTGCGCATCGTGGCATTGTGCACGAGTGTAGATCATTGGAAGGGAGCGATGTGATGACCATATGGTACGGCCTCGAAAGAGTCTAGTTTAAAGTTGCATGAAACAAATAAGCTAGGAAAAAGTCCATTACTGAATTACCGGTAAGAAGGATAGTAGAGAAATTCAGGAGCTTTCTGCAAAACTGATGTTCGGCTGTAACGAAGGTTGATTGAATTAGTGCAATGAACAATAATTTCATATACACGAATACTGCGTCCTCACTACAAAGAGGTGGTAGTATAGTGTAAGATTATACCGGTAACGAACCTGATGAAAGGACAGAGTTGGTTATGCTACGCCAGAGAGGTAAATCTTGATAACAAGCAAGAACGACGCAACTGCCAGGGTTATAAAAATTAATAAATGCAGTATCCTACATAAAGAGGTATAATACGGATAAAATCAGCATAGCCTAGAGAGCGGTGGTAGTTCGAAAGTGGTCGGAAGGAATTAAGCTAGGAGTTGGCAAAACCAAAAACATATCTTTTTTTTTTTTTTTTTTTTTGTCGAAGAGTTTGCCACAAGGCATACGTTGAGAAAGCGGGAATGGGATGCAGGAGATAGAAAGTTAAAAGAAGGAGTGAAGTCCAGTTGCGCTTATGTATTCGAGAAGGTTGGCAGTATAGCGATTGTTCATAGTCCATTTCTCATAATCACTATCGCTATTCCACCGCAGGCCCACCTTCATGATTATCCGTTGCCTAATGTGAGTCGTTGATGGACACGTCCACAACAAGTGACGCACATCGCAGACGTCAGGTGGAGTGTCATAGTGAGGGCACCTGTCAGTCACTGGTAGATCTTTTTCCCGCCATCGATGTCGAACAGATGGGGTCAGAGCCGCCCCTGCCCGGATCCGGCGCACTCTCACCTCCTCCTGCCGAGTAAGACTACGGGGGAGAGGGTGCGAACACGGAGTAACGAGAGCGCGTGTTCGCTGGCGCAGAACTTGCGAATCGGAAACGTGGGACAGGAACGGATCTGGGGGAAGAGGTGAAGGTGGTGGATCGCGTGATGTGTTTATATGCGTCATAGCATCCGCTTGAATATTATGTGGATCGCGAGCATGGACGCGAATCCAGTGTATGCGAATAGGACATGGGTACTTTGAACAGAGCAAATGTATGGACTGCGTTATTTGGAATGTGCGTCGAACGGCCTTAAGCTGTTTAAGAGCAGTGAGAGAGTCTGTGTAAAGATGAACTGCATTGAATGTAGGAACTGGTGGAAGGGAATGTATGGCATTGTAAATTGCTTGAAGTTACAGTGCCAGAGGGGTGCACGTATCCGCGGTATATGTCACGTGAGTGTTGAGATGCGGATGAGAGGGACTATACACAGAAGTAACTCCTCGCTCTGCAGTATGTGATGCATCGGTATATAATATGCACCCTTCAGAGACATATTCTGGGAGACAATCAGGGCAGTACCACTTGCCAGTATGGATAAAGTAGCGAAAGTAGCCGAGACCTACTCTGATCTAAGCAGTTGCAGAAGTAATAAGGATGATAATGAGAGTGGCAGTAGAGAAGGGCACTCACACGTTCCGCCGGCAACAGAAACGAAGTAAACAAAGCCTCAAATGCATCCGAAGGAGGAAAACGTCTGGCCAGCGTCAGGCAGATTTTTTGAACCTTTAGAGATATAGTGACACAAAAATATATATAAACTGACATTTTCACACTCAGTTATTCGAAATTTGAGCTCAGCTTAACAGTTTGTGTGGCTAATTGGTGCATGGTACCGAGACCAGCGGCGCAGCGAGGGCAACACGAAGAGAGAAAACAAACTTTTATTGGTGGGCAAACATATCTCATATCTAACAGCATAACTCCCTTTCTACTGAATACATGTGTAGCCAATACACCTCGAGGGTATGTGCCCTTAACTGAGGGCACAACAACAACAACAAACGGATCTGCAGGGCCCAGAAGAGGAATGCGAGTTTAGTGTGCATGTGTGTGCGAAAGAGGAAGTTTGGACTTCTTTGATTCTAATATACAGTTGGTATTGTACGCCTGTTTTGTGATTTCTCTCCTCGGGTTGTCCTCGTTGCGCCGCTCTTCTGGGTTTAAGCTCAGCTTTTAACGTGTTTTGATTCTGAGCTCTACTGACACAAAAATAAATCCGAAGACCATGTGCTTGCACGTACCTGTAGTCATAGACCACACCTAACGTGAACAAGCATCTTCGCTCGTCAAGTTAAAATCCTTTCCTAATCATTGATTGAGATGAAGAAAGCCCTCCGATGGAACTCGGTCGACCACATGGAGGGAGATGTGTTGTACGTACTGCGACAACGGCTGCTTCTCAAAGAGAAAGTTTTGAGCGTTTCGAGGGATTTTCACAACAGTCGGTTGAGGAAAGTGGGAAAGAAATGTTTTTTTTTTTTTTTTTGCATATAGCTGCTTTAATATATTCGTTTTTGTCTTTACACCTCGGCTGAATTCTCTCGTTTGTCCCATTGGTAAAAGTCTATGCGCGGTAAAGGCAATGTGCGTGAAAGTTGAAACGGATTTGATGGGCGTCAATATTCCGTATGACCACGGAAGGTTACCCGAGGCAGAGAAAAATCGTTTGCCCAAGGGGGATATTTCTCGATTGAAACATGATGGCTACACGGGAATCCTATCCCGGGTAAGCTTATATCTCGCTTTTAAGTGTAGGACGCGATAGCGTCCTACATTTAAAAGCGAGATATAAGCCTAGCGTCCCTTAGGACCTCAAAGCAGCCATTCGTCAGACAGTCCGACGCCGCTCAAGAGAATATTAGGTGCCTAAGAACTGCACTCTAAAACTGGCCATCTTATATACACAATGCCTGATCACCTCATGGGTACCAAAATCTTTTATAACGCCAACATTATCCCATTCAGTGGGCTAACGCTGCGTACAAGGTATTTACAAAGGTAACATGTATATATTAGAGGCTACCTTAGACTTCACTTCACCAAATGATCAGACAGCCGTTCGTAAAGGCATTTCTACAATAGACGAAATCCACACTGTCAACAGTCATTCGGAAAATCCTGTGTACATGCATATATGTATTATTAGAAAGCATCTCATTCAATCAAAACCCCGGCCGTCATGCAGACATTGCGAAATGAGGATCTTTATGAGCCATAGATGAAAGCACTAGAACCCCGCCGGGGTGGCGCAGTGGTTACGGCGCTCGACTACTGTTCCCAAGAACGCGGCATCGAATCCCGGCCTCAGCGGCCGCTTTTCGATGGAGGCGAAAAGCAATGCTCCCGTGTGCTGTGCGATGTCAGTGCACGTTAAAGAACCCCAGGTGATCTAAATTTCTGGAGTCCTCCACTGCGGCGTCTCACGTAGCCTGAGTTGCTTTGGGACGTTAAACCACACAAACTAATCCAAACCAAATCGAAAGCACTAGATAGACAATATTTGTTGTGGCTCCAGAGGATCTACAGACCTCCATTAAGAATGTAATAAAACTCTCACAAGGAACGGTGTTAGGCAAAGGGCGAAATTTCGGCAGTATTAGTCACCGCTTGCTTAAAGCATGTATTTAGAATTATGAACTCGAAAGTGTTATAAGTAAGGATTGATGAAGAATGTCTCTGGGATCAGGAATTTCGCTAATGACATTTTTTTTTGCTAGAGCATCTATGGGGAGATTGTAAAGGGTGATTAATGACCTAGATAGACAAAACAGAGCAGTAGGTTAAGGAAAAGCTCATGTTCGACAGTCTCGGAAAGAGACAGAAGTTAACAATAGCAATGCGCTGGAAGCGGATAGGAAATAAGCCTACTTAAGACCGATAACGTCAGCAATACTGGGAAAGGAAAGTGATATGACAAGAAGAATCAGACTGGGATGTGGCGGAATTAGCAAGTACTTCGAAACTATAACTGGTTGGTTACCAGAATCCCTCAGAGAAAGGCACGTAACAGCTATTTCTTGCCGGTGCTCACGTATGAGGCAAAAACGTGGCAGCTGAAAAAAAGTGTTCGGCTTAAATTGAGGACAGCGGTAACAACAATGGCACGCAAATTTGATTTGTAACGTTAAGACACTGAAAGCATTCAGGTGGTAGTCCAGAATACGGACGTTTCGGAATCTCTGGTTAACGCCAGCGTGGATAGCCTAAGCCTATCCGGAATAGAGTCCGCGTGTAGCCACGTGTGTGTATTATTTCACAATGTCGGCATGATTTCTGAGGTTTCGATTGAGTGAGATTTTTTTCACGCAACCTATGAATGCATTCGTAGTGGGTGGCTGTATTGCGAAGATTTTCCTAGCGCCCGTGATAGAATAACAAACACAAATATTGACATTCTAGTTTAAGTTACTGAGAAGGAATGGGCACTGGCTGGGCATGAAAGGGGGACACAGAAAACTAATCTTCTCTAAAGGTTACCGACTGGATTCCAAAAGAACACAAGCCTAGCACATGCCGACAGAAAGTTAGGTGAGCCAATCAGACTATGAAATTGTAGGAAGAATGTGACTGCAGCTGACACGAAGCTGGGTTATTCGGATACACACAAGAGAGGCATCAGGTCTGCAGTGAGTTTTGTCAGTATCTTGATCTAAGGCCAATCGAATGTTGTTGCAAACTTTCGCTACCTGTACGAAAGCTTTGAGACTTGGGTACCTGCCTTTGCCTGTGCGCTGCCACCGCCTGCATATCGTGGTGTTCTCCTCTTAAGAGTTCTCCGGCCTTATTCGGTAGAGAGGTGACCGAATGACTTGTCAAGGTCGTTGGTCCGCAGCTCCGCCCCGTTGCCCCAATGTCCTCTTTCCATAGGCATCTTTTGACGGGAATGCGGAACGCTTCCACCGCCTCGCTCGCGTGTTCGGTCCGAGCGGTGCCAATAGAAGGCCATCTGAGGCATCGTAAGGTGTGTACGCTATTCCCCCATGTTTACGGCCTCTTTTCCGTGAAGACCAGTGTGGGATCAAGCTGAGCCTGTTGTTCTGGTCCAGCGATACTAGACAGGCATAAATACGTAGGTGTCTCTCTCTCCCTCAAAGAGAAACTGCAATTAGGCCAAGAGAAATCACAGCACGCCATTGCGTGCTTACAGCGAGCACTCCTGTTCGCGTTCTTGGTGAGCTCGAGGCTTGTTTCATTGCAGCAAATCGCTCTTCTCCCGGCGGAAGTTGAGCGCGCGCTGCAATGTTTCCTAGTGCGTTTAGTGACAGCTGATCTGGGTCTTGTCTCGTACGACGTTCGAACGAGCTGTAATTGGTGGCTGGTTTCACTCTAGGATCCACAATTTTCAGTGAAAAATCAGTTCAACTAAAGTGAAGTGTAGGGAGAAGCAGACGGGTAGCATTTGGCTGTCTTGAGGCCGTGTATATTCGTTAAAACAATAATAATAATTGGTTCACACGAAAGGAAACGCGCAGTATTTGTCCCACTTGTTCTGTAGACAACTGAACCGCGCCGCAAAGGGAAGGAGAAAGGTGAGAGTGCATGGAGAAAGAGAAAAATGGGTGCCATAATCGAGGGCTGTGGAGTAATTTCGACCACCTGGGGATCTTTCACGAGCACTGACATCGCACAGCACACGGACGCCACTTCGTTTCCCCTCCATCGAAACGCAGCCGTCGGTGGTCGTGATGGAAGCCGGGTACTCCGGCACAGATTTCGGGCGTCTTACCACTCTACCACTGCGGCGGGGCTCGTTAAAATCTCTACTGAAAATGGAGCAAGAGTGATTGGGAGAGATCCTTATCAAATAATTTTATTTGTGGTGCTTAACGTCTCAAAGCATCTGAGGCTATGAGAGACGCTTGGGTTGCATCAACCTGCAGAGACATCGCACATCACGCGGGCGCGTTCATTTTCATCTCCATCAAAAAGCGGCCGCCGAGGCCGGGATTACATCCCGCATACTTGGGCAGAGCAGTCGTCGTCTAGTGGTTAGAGCATCCGTCTCGGCTGCGGGAGGTGGTCAGTTCAAAACCCACCATCGCACACTCGCCGGAAAAAAATAGGTACAAGCGTCCCTCGGCCTGGCACTCGGCTGTTCTAAGGGTGTGTGCTCGGGAGAAGCACCGTAAACACCGCTCCTCCTCTGGTGGGCTAAACCTAGTTGCGAACAACCTCGCAGCCTGCAAAGGTGTGTATGTTCGTCCGAGTTCACACTTTGGGCCTCGGCATCAGCATCAGCGTCAGCAGCAGTTACAAAAAGAAAAAGGGCCACATAATGGGCTTTTGCCGCACGAGACAGAATTATGGTTGCCCGATGGCAGAACGAATCACTTTCCTATCGGCGCAATGTTTTGGTCAATCACCCCTTTCCGAAGCATTTCACCGGAGAAGAGTCGAGCACCAGACCGGGGGAAAGCTTGTTCCCGTTGAAACCCGGTGGGTGCGATCGGCGGTACCGGTGACCTACTTGGTGCTTCCCGAATGCGAGGCGGATGCACTACCACAGTGGCCTTCGAAGCCACAAGATCCTTAATATCGCGATCCTTAATATAGCGAGCGGCCTTTAAATGCTTAATATCGACCGCGCAGTGAGATGAAGCAAGTCCCGGGCTTTCTCTGTGATTCTCCTGCATGCGTATTATGCACAATGAAGGCGAATAGAATCCGGCATTTTCTTCTCTCTCCCTCTTACTAAAACAAAAAAGTCCTACTTTTCGCGTACGGGGCATATTAGCTTCAGGAATGACATTATTAGAACAGGTTTTACTGACGTTCTACTGACTTCACGCAGTCTCCTGTGAAATGAAGCGATCGATTATTTTCCAGCCTAATCAGGCACGACCGCTAGGGGAAATCGATCGCGCTTCTCCTTGGCTTTATCATTGCCGAAGTGCCAGCTGCTCTGAAAGCTTCGAAAACGCTGCATTGATGATTACTTGCGGACGCTTTATAGAGCTTCGTTCTTTGACAGCGCCGGGGTGTTCCTTCGACCCATTTCGTCTCGTAGAGAATTCCAAGGATGTCGAATTCACCCCATTGTGCCCCCCCCCCCCCCCCCCCTTTCTTGATCCGGTAGGCATGATTCTTTCCGGGAGGAACTTTATAATGACTCAAGAACTATCACCTTATGTTATTAGAGGCAGTCAAGAGTGCGTATCCGTTTTAGGAAGAGCGAGAAATATACACTTGTTTATCTAAGTAAGAATAATTTTTAAGAACTTGCCATCAGCGGTACTTCCCCCTCTAATGGGATGAACTAACTTTATTTAATGTTATCTTTCTTGCCAGATGCGATATTAACAACACGCATTTTGAGGTTGGGCGGGGTAAAACTGCAAAGCGAAAAGTACATTATCGCGATAATCATTAATCGTGGCCAATAGTCTTCTTCGGTTTTGCACAGTAGTTCTTGGCATCTTTTTACACTGCTGGCTCTCATCGAATCTGCAATTAAACCTCCACTGAAGTGGTACGCAGCTCTTCCTTTCCAAATAGTTACGTTGTACTCTGGCTATGCGTACGCTGACGAGCGTGCGTAGTATGAACATAGCATGGAGAAGCTCTCCCCAGTGCCTTTAATAATGGATGGCGTTGTAGGTCATTTAGTCTGCCCAAGGCAGCAAAGAATCGCAATGAACGTTCTATTCACGTATTTGAAAGAAATTGGACTTCTTGATAAACTCTAAATTTGCCTTACTTGATACCCTCGGGCATATTTCACGCTGTGAACTCTATAAGCACATTTTTCGAATTATGCATTTCATCATTTTCATTTTATATTATTACTCCACGATGCACCTTACAACGCATTTAATGGTTGCATTTTGTCCCCCTCTTTATTTTATTTTCCTCACCACTTTTTTTTTTTTTTTTTTCACTTTTTTCTCTCCCCGGTTCCTTTTCCCACGCAAAGTAGCATGCCAGCAAAACCTAAACGCCGGCTAAGCTCTCCGTTTTTCATAAAGGGTCTCTCTTTCTCTCTCTCAGTGAAGAAGCACCCCCTTCATGCAAATTAACTTTTTATGCACGTAACTTAAGGCTGCATGGAATTTATGCACAGGCGGCTAAACCTGCAGCTAGTCTGACTTGTCATACACTTTAACATGCAGCTCTATATTTGCTCTAAAGCTTGCTTTGTATGCTAAACCACCAGAAAAGATGAAATTGGCGATAAGATGACGCCCCCATGAAAGATTAATAACTGTCTTAAAAATCTCGACCCAAAAGCCAAAGCTCTTTTTCCACTCGCACCATCTCTAGGGGCACCAGCAGCTTCCAACAAAGGAAAGCGCAAAAAGAAAACTACAAAGGGCGAGGTGAGGAGAGCATAAGGGTTGTTCGCGCTTTGCTTTGTGTGACGATGAACCAACACTCCCAAACATTTTCCGTTCTGAACCAGCTGCTTCACTTGTCGACAGGCTTCTAGCAATACATTCTATTTGTGGAGCAGCGAAAACAAAAAGTGGTGTGAAGCTAATCTTTTGAGAAAATGGCTGAACAACGCGCGGCGGCAACGGCTTTAACATGCCATGAAAAGCGCGATCGCAGGAGCGTGATATTGTTACGGTGCCGCGCACCACGTTTTACGGTGTTCGAGGCACTCTTCTATCAAGCTCGCAGCTGTTGCGATCGCTGCCGGTAATAGAAAGTGGCAAACGAGATTCTGCTCCATCGCCTGTTGTGTTTCGGACACGAAGAGCGTTTGGTATGTGCGTGTAACGCCCTCCAGATAAAAGCCAAGGTAGAGTGCGGTGTTCGTTCCAACCAGTTACTTTTTACTCCGAGAACAAGCGTGCAAGTTTTAAAAGGTGCATTGATTCATGAATGAAAGACCTGAAGGTTAGGAACGTTGACAGGAATGCCCTACACCACCACCAATGCCATCATTATCATTATTATTATCACTATTACTTTGTAATATTATTATTATCCTCATCATCAGCCGGACTATACCAACTTCAGGTAGAAGGCTTCTTGCATATTCATCCAATTAACTCCGTCCTGTGCTAGCAGCATTTACTTGACCCCTGCGAACTTCTTAACCTCATCCGCCCACCTAACTTTCTATGCCCCCTGCTACGCTTTCCTTTCCTTGGAATGCAATTTGTTACCATAAGTGACCATCAGTTATCCTCTCTTCGCACATGTTCTGCCCACGCCCATTTCTTCTTGATTTCTACTAGAATGTCAGTAACTTAAGTTATTTCTCTGACTCATTCTAAATTCTTCCTAACTCTTAACGTATACCCCTACCATTTTTCGTACCATAGTCCTCTGCGTTGTCCTCAACTTAAGTAGAACCCTTTTCGTTAGCCTGAACGTTTCATCCACACAAATGAGTACAGAAGAGATTCAACTGTTGTATACTTTCCTCTTCAGCCCGCAGTGCACATAAAGAAAAGTGTTTGAGGTTGTGTCATTGATCTTTTTGTTTTCATTTCTTTTCTGTTCCTAAGCTGACTTTCATGAATTCGTTAATGCGTCCCACACTCGTAAATTCTGAACCAGTGTTTTAATCTGCGTGATGTTGTTTGGAGTCTTACTTTAGTTTCCCATCTTCGATAGCACCACAACAATCAATACATCTGCAGCATCCCGCCACGAGGAGTGTGCAATTTAATGTTAGTGTCAAAAATGAATTTGAGTAGCATTCACTGACCAACCTAGTGACCAGTGCGAACTCAAATCAAACATTAAAAGCAACATTTGCTAAATCTTGCTAATATTTCAATCTTTCACCTTTCTCTGTTACTGCCAGTCTGTTAGCAGCGTAAGAAGCATTAGTTCTTACAGAGCGTTATGTACCATGAAAAGATCACTTTTCAGTGATGTTAACGAGTATTGTAAATAAAACAACAGTGTCATTATCTACACCTCTCATAAGCGCAATCCACCATATAAGCTGGAGGCGTAGGTAGTGAGGATTGACATTGGAAGATATTACAGATATATATATTTTTTTTTGCCGATCCATTCTAGCAGCAGTTCAGAGCCGATATGAGTGACTGGCTTGATGACCATCCCCTTCCATTCACTGACGATGCTTTGTGTGCTGTAACGAACATTTTTACCTGGCATGCATAAAACTGAACACTTCCCGCTGACAACGATTCTGTTACTATTTGAGTCAATATTACGCTTACAGGACGCAATACACAATTAGCAGCTCAAGCACATATACGAATTGCGCCACTATTGGCACTCTTTAGTTTTCTGTCGAAGATCATTTTTAACCTGCGAACAGCTATAGTCCACCGAAATGCTCTGCTTCTGCTGTCCAAATTATACCAGCGTCAACTATTACGGGATCATGTCTCAGAAACAAGCTCGGCGGCTACTTCTTGTCCTACTTCTTCGAAGCAAATGCCAAAAAGCTTCCTAAATTCCTTTTATTTTATTCAGTCAAGAATTCATATTGGCAATAGCGGCAAAAATATTCATTTTCTCACCTTTATTCAGGTGTTCGTTTCCGTGCTCTAGCAGAACAAAAACCATAACCAGTGAAAGAGTCGTGCACTCGTATGAGCTTGTTTATTGATCGTACCATCTTTTTCTACGAGTGACAGCTGTATAAATATTTCACGGACTGATTTTAATTACATGCGAAATATTCGAACTTTAGACAACCACTTGAGCCTTCGTTTCTCTATTTTTTCACTTTGGCGTCTAAGCGTTGGATCGCTCTCTGGTGCCAAGGTCCCTGCTGGCCGACCGCATCCTTCGATTGCAAAGCAAAACCTTTCGCTTTTGCTGCTGTAGTATAAGAATTCAGTCGCCGTAAGGGATAGCCTATACCATCTAATTCACTCACTCTAATTGTTCGTTATCTTCTTCTATCTTTATAGCCCTTTCTTATGTTTTTTTTTTTCTGGTTAAGATTACCAGCCACGCTATAGATTGGATTACTGCCCCGTGCTTTCTTTCGTTGCGCTCTGCCTTTTTCTTGAAGAAAAAAAAAACTGAATAAACAGACATAAACTTAGTCTGAAGAAAGAGAATAGGCGCATTATAAAGCTGCATGCCTTTCATTTATATCGCAGCCGTCGTGGTGGAACAGTGATTATAGCGCTCGACTACTGTGCCAAAGGACGCGGGATCGAATCCCGACCGCAGCAGCTGCTTTTGGATGAAGGAAAAGCTAGTCGCCCGTGTGCTGTGCGTTGTCAGCGCACGCTAAGGAACCCCAGGTGGTCGATATTTCCGGAGTCCTCCACTACGGCGTCTCTGATAACCTAAGGCGCTTTGGTACGTTAAAAAAAGGTAGCGAACCAAACATTTCCTTTATATCGGTACCGTTACGCACTGCAAAATCTAGTTAGCACTTCTTCGTTACAAATACATACAACCTTACGAATGCTCTTGAAAGTATCTTTCCTTTATGTTAGGGCGAAAACCTTTCTAGGCTCATGGAACGAAATCCCGTATGCAAGGGATGTGCGAGGGATGTGCTCGAGATTTGCACATCCCTTAAAGGCATTAAATCTGTGCGAGATTCTGCGAGATGTGTTCTCCTTGTCTAGCGTTCCTGCCATCTCCCATCCCACTTTTGAACATGCGCGAAGGAACACCATGTGACAGGAGTGACGATCCAAACACACACTTGCCGTAGAAAGTGGGACAGATGCTACGCCTTTCCTTTTCTGTAAACCACTATATGCAGCCCTGCTGCAAAGAACGACGATACGAGGCAAACATTGTGATGCAAATGATAGGAAGGGTAGGCTTGTTGTTGTGGCTGTAGAAAGAAGGAAAAGAAAATGAACGGGCCTGCTACTGGCTCTGTAGCTGAGCCACCTCCGCTGCCTCGTGCGAACAGAAGAGAAAATAGAGAAGAAATGTAAAAGAAGAGGGAAAGAAAGACACGCGCCAGAGCAACAGCCGTCGACCACCACCAAAACAGTGGCGAGTGCAATGACGGGCTACAACAGATAAAATTCGGTGGCTGGCTAGCCCCCGCCACAAGCGGCGTTGACTTACCGTCCTAACCCCGTAGGGCCAAGAACTGCCACCCTCTCGGTAGGCTTTCGTCATTCTCTTCTTAAGATAGTACATCTAAGAGACGCTATTTTTTAATAGGGTTGCGCACTGGCGGATGATATATATTACGCCCTTTTTACAAATCCACTGAACCTTATTAATTTCTTTTGAATATTGAAGGAATTTAATGTCATATTTGTATGGACATATATTTAGGAGGTTTTAGGTATCACTGAGACTAGTTGATGGTGCGCATACTTGAAGCTTAATGAGGGGTCATCGAAAAAATAAACTGGGCTCTGCTTTCACTCGAGCTATACGCGTGGTGCTGCACTGAGTTGCTTAGAATTAGTTGATATACTCCGGGCCCCAGGTGAGGCTTCAGAGGCAGATTTCAAATGAAGGCATTGAAATCAGTGTCGCGACGCACTAACACTTTTGACAAAGTTCGGTGCACTAAAGAACGCTGCCGGGAGGCATTGAAAAGCGCGCCTAATATATGCCTGACCTTTAGGCTGCAGCTGTTACATAACACTCATCGAGCAATGGCAAAGGAGCTCCAGTTTGTCCTCGGGACGCTGCTGGAGTTTGTATAAGCTTCAAAGAGACAATGCAGGTGCTGGTAGATTAAAATTTGGCATAGAGAGCTCTTAATGAATAATGTTCATTGGACTATAGCTCAAAGATCACATGCATAAGTAAGGATTTCAAAATAATTTTGCAGTCAACTCATTCAACTGATTTTCTCTGCACTTATGCGAATTCCTCTATGACAGGCAATTTTTCATTTTCTGCCAGTTGACTTTTCTCAAGCATTTGCCATTTTAGTAGAAATAAGCGCTGATAAATAAAAAATGGTGTTGTTTCAGTTTTTTTCTACCTCTTGTAATTAACTTTTCAAAACGCTTTTTTGGTTTTTATCTTATTTGCGTTCCTTGCTTCAATTTCTTTTACATGCGTGCTATTTTCCTTCACGTTTCACACGTGCCCTCCCTTTATCTCTTTTTCTTCTCGTATCGCTTCCCACCATTGTCAGCCTTTTCCATGCTTTTTATTGCTTACATTCCAGAATTGTAGTCTGTCCGTCCAATGATCCCTTTGAGACTTCAGTGTTCCTTTATCTCCAATATATTGACACAACACGCAGTTTCTGCGTCATCCAATATTCTCTCATTTAAAACATAGGTGTTTTCCTAATGTTATTCTTGACATCCTTAAACAATTGCGAAAGGCGCGTGTGCTTCCTCTGTACGCGACAAAAGATGACCGTTAAATTTCCTTAAAAGAAGAAGAAGATCACTGTAACTTAAACGCTGACTTATATGCGACAAAGCATTAGTAGTAGTAGCGAGACAGTCTCCTTTTGCGGACGCTTTATGTTTAATGCTGCTGAAGCTTAATTTTGCGTCTTAAGAACCATGATCTCGCCAGAAGTTAGAAAGTGGATCTGATCAAAGCACCAAGGAGTGTTGTGGTTAAAGGTGAGTTACTTTCTTATTAGTATGTATTTAGACAGCTCACCAAATATTCAGAGCAAATTGTGAGACAAATAAAAATTATACATTGTACAGAAGGAAAAAAAAAAAGAATGCGAGAATTATGATTCTTAACATGACTATTATACGAACAAACACTTTGACCAACAGTCCTTCTCACCATCGAAGGTTGTGTTACCATACTTTATTAATGACATGCCAACCATCGTTGCAAATAAGAGTCTGGGACCTGAGAAGAAATTTGAACTGGGCAGGCTGGTTGTTTCGGGAGGTCTTACAGTATTTATACAGATGAAGAGAGATGAGAAGCAAGATACAGAGATAGCGGAAAGCACAGCGTGAACGTAAGTTATCGTGACATAGAAACCTTGCTCCCACACTACCACAACGGAATATTTTTTATAGCTGCATTGTATGGAATATCTTAAAATAGACAAATCTAGCCTATTTATCAGTAAAATTGTACGTATGCTCATGATGCCACAACGGCAGAAAAAAAAAAAAAGAACGAACGTTTGACATCAGTGCCTTCTATTTTTAGTCAGCCTACTGAATTTCCTGATTGGAAGATGGAAATAAATGTTGTAAATACTACATCATTTCTTATTAAACACTTCTCAAGAAAGTGGAAGATGGAAATCAATGTTCTAAACATACATCGTTTCTTAATAAACATTTATCAAGAAATTGGATAATGTATATCTTGTGCCTATTTGCGGTGGAGAAATTGCCGTCAAAATTACATACAAATATTGCAAAGGCGGATACTAATATTGCACAATATCTTCAGTGTCACGTTGATTCATTTTAACGCTTCAGTGAAATTTTTCAATGCTTCGTAGTCTCCAAGACCGACAAAGTTTCGTTCGTAATTAAAACATAAGAATGCACCCAAATGTTTTTATAACAACTCAGTTCATTTCTGAATGTTTTTTTAAACCAGAACTGCATAAAAATAACAGAGGATCCGGCTCCGGTAACCAACACGGTATTTTGCGAAAGAGTATAAATCTCGACTTTCAATCAACATTTCAAATTGTTCCCACTCAATAATGGCTGTAGCCCACCGAAATTTCGGGGTGGGCAAATCAGTGTTCTTTCTTTCTTTCTTTCTTTCTTTCTTTCTTTCTTTCTTTCTTTCTTTCTTTCTTTCTTTCTTTCTTTCTTTCTTTCTTTCTTTCTTTCTTTCTTTCTTTCTTTCTTTCTTTCTTTCTTTCTTTCTTTCTTTCTTTCTATGGCTATCAAAATCCTATCCACTCGGGCCTGAACATCTGAACTCGCCTCTAAACCTCCTCAGGTTCGAAAGCGCAGCTCCTGATATTATGCTTAATGGAGATAACATATCGTACATACCATGCCATTTTTAAGTATACCTAGACACCGTATTATGTCCCTGAATTCATTTCATCACAGATAAGTTTACCTCAACTCAACATACAGAAAGCTTAACCTAGAATATTAAAAAAAAAGGAGATATACCTACGTTTTGCTCTTTCGTATATCATTTTTCGCTTCATTTTATCGGGACAAACATTCCAGGGTCCAGTCTGTTGAGAACAAACCATAACAAAAAAGTAGGCAGGTTGAGGTTTTGTCATGAGACAACCAAAACAAGAAAACAAACAGGACAAACACACACACACGCACACACACACACGCACGCACGCACGCACACACACACACACACACACACACACGCACGCACGCACACACACACACACGCACACACACGCACACACACACACACACACACACACACACACACACACACACACACACACACACACACACACACACACACACACACACACACACACACACACACACACACACACACACACACACACACACACACACACACACACACACACACACACACACACACACACACACACACACACACACACACACACACACACACACACACACACACACACACACACACACACACACGCACGCACACACACACACACACACACCAATAAAGACGGCAGCAATTCTGCGACCATCATTTTTCTTGTTGTCGAGTTACAATTTCTTAATGTGCACCAAATCAGCCCTTCACTAGCGCACATGCAATATCTGCTTGGCCTTGTCTTACCAAATGAACGAAAATATCTGAGAGAGGAGGCTGTTCACTGAACCTTTTGCCGCCCCGCTGGGGTGGCGCAGTGGTTACAGCGCTCGACTTCTGTTCCCAAAGACGCGGGATCGAATCCCGGCCTCGGCGGCCGCTCTTCGATGGAGGCGAAAAGCAAAGCGCCCGTGTGCTGTGCGATGTGAGTGCACGTTAAAGAACCCCAGGTGGTATAAATTCTCTCATAGCCTGAGTCGCTTTGGGACGTTAAACCCTACAAACCAACCAACCAACCTTATGCTTCACGATTTATGGGTCGCCTTTCGTGTCATTCTTCTTTCTATTTAGGAAGCATCGAAAATAAAATAATTTTTACTTCCTTGCTCACCATTTTCTCGCCCCATATTGTCAGCTGCCGACGCGTGTTTTCAACAGATAACGCTTGATGTTTTCTTGTGTTCAACTTTTTTTCAGAAGTTTCTATGGCCTGACACGCTGTAATGGTTCAGGCTGCCGATTTAAACTTTTGTAGATTATCATCGCCGCTTCCCGAGCGACCCGAACTGTGAGCATTGGAAAATATTAGGGTAGTATACTAGCCTAGTAGTAGCAGTATGCCTGATAAGTGGGCTGTACACATGAGCAGATCGTCAGAAACGATTATCACAAATTAAATTCGCGGGCGATGATTGTGATTAATGGTAAAACGAATGGGGTAGCATTTCGGCTACCATCTCACAATTGACTTGTGTTAACGACCTGAATTCATTCACGCCGGTTAAAAGTTAGAGGAGCAAAGGCACTAAATATTTGGATGTTCGCTTTATTCTATGCAAAATTGCACAAGGTTCGCTTCTGTCATGAGGTGGAATTCTCCCACCACACTTGGATAATGAAGATTTTTATTTCTTTTCCGGATAATATATGCTTCGATTTCAACCGTGATACGAATGATGAATGTTGGGGCGTCACCGACAAGTTGAGCTCTCTGGTTCATAAAAACATTACCTATGCACTACTGACTCACTTTCTGTGATTTTATCTCCTATACAGGGTCAGAGATTTAACTCGAGTTAATGAATTTAGTAGAAATCAAGCAGAAGAAATGGTCATGGGCAAGGCATCTAATGCGACGAGAGGATAACCGATGGTCGCCGAGGATAACAAATCAGATTCCAAGGGAAGGAAAGCGTAGCAGAGGGCGGCAGAAAGTTAGGTGGGCGAATGAGGTAAAGAAGTTTGCAAACGTTAAGTAGATGCAGTTGGGTAGCACAGGGCCAGATTACTTGGAGGAATAAGGCAAATTTCTTCGCCCTGTGGTGGCTATAGTCCGGCTAATGACGATGCTGATGGTTTCTTGGGCCGCTTTATCTAAAAGTCTGTGCTTATTAAAATCAGCGAAACATTAATCAAACTGCATTATTTCCCCATGCTTCGTATGGCTTCAAATCGTTTATGAATATACAGCCGTCTCTCGGTAGCTCAAATCGAAGGCAAAATGGCCTGAGAACAAAAATTAATTTTAAATTGTGTATCGCTTTCTTGCGTCATGCACGTGGCTTTTCCTGCTTTGTAACAGGCTCTGAATCAAGTCTAAAAGACACAAGTGAAAGTTAATGTAAGTTCTAGTGCAATTAAGCGTAATCTAGAACTGCCAACGTGTTCGAGCCTTGGTTCACACGTGTAAGTGATGGTGTGCTCGTGCACTTGGGTTGTATCGAGCACTGAATAAAAGCGATAGAGATGACGATATCTAAAGTGCAGTGTGAGATCCAGGCCGTTTAATTAGCAGGCAAGCGAAGCGAAGCAGTTGTTTCACGCCGCTGCGATAAAATTCCGTTCTAGAGATTAAAATAATCCTCTTGGTTTGGGGTGGCAACAGGAGAGGATGGAGAGAACTATATTGCATGTGAAGCTTATATAAGACTGTGTGAGCCCTGCTTGCCAGTTATCTGCCAATACAAATCCCGGGGGCTTAGTGCCTGCAAACCATCCGCTGAACAGGAGATTATGGCATCGTGCAAAAAAAAGCCCGCATAACACACAATGTTCCAGTGTTGGTTGAAAGATTAGGCAAAAGTTTAACCCCCGAAACCCAACTAACCTAAGCCAAAGCGGCAGTACATTTCGTTCGGTCCGCCTCTCTTCGCCTCTGTGCGGCAGCCTCTCGGCGAGCTACGCCCGCTGGATGACCGGATTAGGTTTGTCTTCTCCGCAACCTCTGAGACGCAGATATTGCTCGAGGCGTCTCGCCTGGATTATCAATGACGACTGCTTCTGTTAAATTGTCAGGAGCTGTTGCTATCCGTCGGCACTGGCTAAGAGCATTAACCGCAATTCAAGCCGCAATTTTAAGGTACCTGCCTTATTCCCGGGTTTTGTCACCAACAGATATGGCGGAATCGAAGAAGAACGCAGTCAGCCGTTTGGTCTCTTGCACTTATGGAACCATCTGCCCGAGCTATGCGCAAGTCCGCTAGCTGGCGCCAAGACAGCGCTTCGACTTCATTTTCGAAACCAGCGGAGGCTATCTAGACAGAGGGAGCGTTACGGCTCCGGCATACCTTCGGCTGAGTGACGTGACGGTTGTCACGCGACTAGGAAGAGGCAAGCGCTCGTTCACTTCGGTGTCTGCAGTGGCGCCGTCGCTGGCGACGCAGGCTGAGTGATATCATAGTTGCCATGTGGTTTCTCTCCGGTTCAAGCTCAATCACGCGCACACAGCGCACACGGTGCACAAGACACACACTGCGAAGAAAGGAATAGGGTGAACTAAAAGCTTTCTCTTTTAAAATCCGGAGTGGTTAAAACGATTGAGAACACTTCGATAATGGTTTTTGAATTTTCCAAGTTTTAGACCTTCAAACCTACACTTATTTAATGCTTTGCTTGGCGGTTTTTTTCCCTCATGACCTATAGTGTGGCGCTCTTTCATGGATGAGAACATTGCACGAATTTTACAAAACATTTAAAAACTTTCCAACAGAGAAAATTGGCATGCATTATTTGGGCTCTTCTCGGCTTTGTGGACATGCAAGCAAGCTTAAGTAACTTTTATACGCTTTATTTTGTGGGGTGCAGACAAATTTATGTTATGTCATTGATTTCAAAATCCGAAGCTCAGAGCTAGGAACGGGTTGGCTGCAAATGAAGGCCATGTCAGCGCTGTTTCGTAAAAAGTCAATGTTCATTCTCTTTAAAGATTCTAGAGAGGCGACAACTAGGAGTAGGTTTCCTTGTCAATAAGTATATAGCGGGTAATATAGATGAATTCTATAGTATTAATGAAAGGGTTGCAGGCATCGTAATTAGGCTTAATAAGCGGTATAAACTGAAGGTTGTACAGGCCTATGCACCTACATGTAGTTATGATGACCAGGCAGTTGAAAGCTTCTATGAAGATGTAGAATCGGCAATGCGAAAAGTAAAGACGCAGTATACTGTACTAATGGGCGACTTCAATGCCAAGGTAGGGAAAAAACAGGCAGGAGACAAGGCAGTAGGTGACTATGGCATTGGTTCTAGGAATAGCAGGGGGGAGTTACTAGTTGAGTTTGCAGAGCGCAATAACTTACGAATCATGAATACCTTCTTCAGCAAACGGAAGAACCGAAAATTGACATGGAAAAGTCCCAACGGAGAGACTAAAAATGAAATCGACTTCATAATGTGTTCAACCCCCGCCATTGTGCAAGATGTAGAGGTAATCGGGAAAGTGCGATGCAGTGACCACAGGATGGTGAGGTCCCGAATTAGCCTAAATCTGAAGAAGGAACGCAATAGATTAGTAAGAAAGAAACCCATCAACGAATTAGCGGTGAGGGGGAGGGCAGAAGAGTTCAGGATCTCGCCACAGAATAGGTATTCAGCTCTGAGGATGGCGACATTACCCTAGAGGCAAGGAACAATAATTTCAGAGATATCATTACTGAGTGCGCGGTAGAAGTAGGCGGTAGGATAGTTAGAGAGAATACCGGTAAGCTGTCTAAGGAGACGAAATATTTGATTAAGGAACGGCAGAGTATGAAAGCTTCCAATCCAACAGACCAGATCGAATTGGCCGAGATATCAAAGCTAATCAATAAGCGCAAGGTGGCCGATATAAGGAAGTATAACATGGAGAAAATTGAGCATGCTGTAAAAAACGGGGGAAGCCTTAAAGCGGTAAAGAAGAAATTGGGCATAGGCAAAAACCAGATGTATGCGATAAGGGACAAGGCGGGCAACGTCATCACTGATATAGAAAAGATAGTCAAAGTAGCCGAGGAGTTCCATACAGATCTCTACAGTAGCCAAAGTAGTCAGGACCGTAATGAGATTGGCGGTAGGGAAAAACAGTCAGACGTTCCATCAGTGACGAAGGACGAGATCAAGAAAGCACTAGAAACTATGAAAAGGGGGAAATTAGCTGGAGAGGATCAGATAACTACAGATTTGCTGAAGGACGGGGGGGATATCGTGCTAGAAAAACTGGCCACCCTATATACGCAGTGCCTGGTGTCATCGACGGTACCGGAAGCATGGAAGAATGCAAACATTATCCTCATTAACAAGAAAGGGGACTCTAAAGACTTTAAAAATTACAGACCAATCAGCTTACTGTCTGTTACGTATAAGGTATTTACTACGGTAATCGCTAATAGAATCAGGACAACCTTAGACTGCAGTCAAGCAAAGGATCAAGCAGGGTTTCGGAAACGGTACTCTACTACCGATCATATCCATACCATCAATCAGGTGATAGAAAAATGCTCGGAATATAACCAGCCCTTATACATAGCATTCATTGATTACGAAAAAACATTTGACTCAGTTGAAACCTCGGCTGTGAAGCAGGCATTGCGAAATCAGGGGGTAGAGGAGCCGTACGTGAAAGTGCTGGAAGATATATATAGTGGCTGCACAGCAACCATAGTTCTACATAAAGAAAGCAACAAAATTCCCATAAAGAAAGGTGTTAGGAAAGGAGACACAATCTCCCCAGTACTATTCCCAGCTTGTTTAGAGGAAGTATTCAGAGACTTGGAATGGGAGCAGTTAGGGATAAGGGTAGATGGAGAATACCTCAGTAATCTGCGATTTGCTGATGACATTGCCTTACTAAGCAACTCGGGAGATGAACTGCAAATAATGATTGATATCCTAGACAGGAAAAGTAGAAAGGTAGGCTTGAAAATCAATATGCAGAAGACTAAGGTAATGTTCAACAGCCTCGGGAAGGAGCAGGAGTTTACATTAGGTAGCGAAATACTGGAAGTAGTAGGCGAATATATCTACTTAGGACAGGTAGTAACCGCAGATCCGGGCCATGAAAAGGAAATAACAAGAAGAATAAGATTGGGATGGAGCGCATTTGGCAAGCACTCGCAGATTATGACTAGCAGCTTACCGGTATCGCTCAAGAGGAAAGTATACAACAGTTGCATCTTACCTTTACTCACCTATGGGGCTGAAACGTGGAGGATAACCAAGAGAGTTCTACTTAAGTTGAGGACAACCCAGAGAGCTATGGAACGAAAAATGGTAGGGGTAATATTAAGAGATAGAAAGCGTGCAGAGTGGGTCAGAGAAATAACTCAAGCTACCGACATTCTAGTGGAAATTAAGAAGAAGAAATGGACATGGACAGGACATGTAGTGCGAAGAGAGGATAACCGATGGTCGCTGAGGGTAACAAACTGGATTCCAAGGGAAGCAAAGCGTAGCAGGGGTGGCAGAAAGTTAGGTGGGCGGATGAGATTAAGAAGTTCGCAGGGGTCAAGTGGATGCAGCTAGCACAGAACCGGGTTAAGTGGAGAAATATGGGAGAGGCCTGCGCCCTGCAGTGGGTATAATCAGGCTGATGATGATGATGATGATGATGATGATGATGATGATGATGATGATGATGATGATGATGATGATGATGATGATGATGATGATGATGATGATGAAAGATTCTCATCGAAGAATTTGTTTGATTTGGCCATGTGTCACAAAGATGCGCACTGCAACTTGACATGTAGTACGTGCAGTTTATTGGTGAAATCATTCAACTATCGAAGATGGCACCTCTTCAAGCAAGACACCTTCATGAACTGGTATTGATCATAATAAATTGGTTGGTTGCATTTTGTAGTACGTTGTTAAGAACAGCTTTGTTGGGAATAATGTAAGAATTTCGAAAGGAAGAGTGCAGTCATCTTTGAAGGTTTTGATTTGGTATAGCACACGAAGGGAAATAGTTCGTTTGCCGCAGCAGTGTAATACAGCATATGAATTTCCTGAACCATCAGTATCCGCTTCTTCTTCCCTCAAAATCACTTGAAAATATCAGGGTTCTATCAAGCCGATAGTTCATTCATTGGTCTGCAGTGCTTTTATGTTTTAATAGTACTAATTTGTTTAGGGAGCACAAATTATTAGTGAATTATTGCGGTTCTGAAAACTGCGGAGGGAGTACTATCTCGTCCTAATACATCCTCATCTTGATCACCAGCCGAACTATACTCACTGCAGGGCGAAGGCCTCTCCCATATTCCTCCAATTAACCTGGTCATGTGCTAGCTGCATCCACTTTACCTCTGCGAACGTCTTAACCTCGTCCGCCCGTTTGACTTTCTGCCGCCCCCTGCTACGTGTTCCGTCCCTCGGAGTCCAATTATAGTTACCCTAAGCGACCATCGGTTGTCCTGTCTGCGCACTACGTGCCACGCCCGCGCAAGTTTTTTCTTTATTTCCAATGAATGTCGTTAACTGGTGTTAATTCTCTAACACACGCTGCGCGCTTCTTCTATAATTGCACTTTGGTTATAAAATCAGCATATAACAGATATATGATGAAAGGATCCTGGCATCCAACTCTTGAAATTCAGTCAATTCAACGCGAGAAGTTCTATTCAGCGAATCCTTTGTTATAAAGACCACCTTGCTGTCTTCCTGAGTAATAATTGCCCTGTTTCATTTATGTTATGCACAGTCGTGAGAAAAAGTAGCATACGGCACGCAGCTGTGGCGAATCCCGTGAGAACTGCATCTAAACGCCACCTAGCGACAGCGCCATGGGAGCGCGAGACTTGCATATAGATAAAATAGAGCACCACCGATTATCGTGATTCCTTAAAGTTTTTGCTAAGCGGAACTAATTTCAGTTTTACTGAGCCCCGCCACAAGCTGCATCTTGTATGCCACGTTTTCTCACCACTGTACGTTGTATTATACAAGTTCTTTCTTAAAAAAAAAAAAAAAAAAAACTTTTTAATTTTATTACTGTTGGTTACAAGGTTACAATTGAGCTTATTTCTTAATAACTGCAGTGTTCTAATTCGCGAATACCATTGCATGCTGATTTGGAAATTCTTCGTGCGTTGTTACTTGTAAACGAATGAGGCACGTAATGAGTGTGAGGAAGAAATAATCGTGTTTCGTTACCATTTTGTCTACGCTTAACCATTGAACTTCCTAATGAAAGCTAAATTACCACTTCCAGCCGATAAGATCGGTTACCTTAAAGTCGTGGGCCTTTGCACAAATACTTCAGAGTCACTGTTAGTGATCGCTATGGTCAAATGGTGCCTTATTACATGGCCGTTACGCTTCCGGGGTTATAACACCATAGTGTGGTAATATAATTCCAGTTTAACAATGTGAGTCCCGAAGCCTGTTTTCTCTCCAAGACTCTCCGGAAGCTGTCCCCTTCCGACTTTCGTTATTGTTATCACTACTTCCTTGTTACGGGAGGATTGGATGCTCTTGCTCTTCCTATCCAGCAGCGATGTTTCCTGCAAAGCGTTTACGCGCCTCGATGCGCTCCTCTGGTTCGCCAATCCATTACTGTAATGCCTCTGCCCGATATTATCTTCTGTTTTTGTTGAACGAGTCTCTGAAACTAAAAAGGAAGTCTCTATCGGGTGATCTTCAAAGAGCGGAAACATACCTGAGAATACTGCAGTGAGTCTAGAATGTTATATCCAAGCCTCCTAGCCGAAGCCCAAGAAAAGCTTTTACATATTTGCATGTGATTTAACTTGTAAGCGTCTGAGGTAATGAGTCTGTGGAACTCAATTTTAGCACCCTTTTTTTTTAAACTTACAAGAAGGTGGTTGCCTTATTATCAGTCCTCATAGTGCATGCTTTGTTACCACCGTGGGTTTTTAACCAGGTAAATATTACTAAAGAAATAGCATTGGTTTTTCCATCTTTAAACGGTGAGTCTTTTCCCAACATGTTATTTGGCCTTAGAGTAGAATTAAATCGCCAAGCTGCTGTTTATCTCTCTGTACTTTCCGCGTGATGGAGGCTATGCCTGTGACCTCTCAGTAGCTTTCCGCCGGACCTCTAGAAAGTAATGTAATGCACTGATGACTCAATCCAATGTTTTCATCTCCCTCCGCAGGCTTGGCATTTCGAACGCAAAACAATCAAACCATGACAAGCCATCACATTTTTTATCATAATGTGCCGCCAGTCCATGCTATCACTAAGATGATAAGTTAACCTAAAACCGCGCATAATTTAGAGACAGGAACAGTACGAGAAGTGACAAAGTTGAAATATACCATGGCGGCCTTCTTGCAGGGAATCAACTGCAACCTAACGACTTTTAATTTATAGATTTCTGAATGCTTCGTTCGAGAACTGGCATAACAAATCTCGATCTCGATATATTTCTTGTTATGCTTACTTAACGGATCTTGCGTACAGTGCTCAGAGCATCCATGTCCGTAACTGAAACTGTAAAAAGGCTTTAAAAGCAAAGTGGTAAGCAAGAATACCTGTATGTTTGGAGGGTTCATAATGCAGACATTAATGCCCGGGATTGCTTAGAGACACGTTGATGAAGTTGAGAAATATAGTGGCGGCTTTCTTGCAGGGAACCGACTGCCGCTGGTAAGTGGCTCTGATATTTATTGCCTATTTTTGGTGAGCTATGAAAAGGCCTTGTCAAGAGACATCACATACAATATTCAGCGTATACAAAACGTTTGTACATCAAAGAAAAACAGTTATGTGGGCAGTCAGGCGTGCAAATATTTACCTTCGTAGTGTGTTATGAGCAGATCGTCTTACCATAAGCATACCATAGGAAGGTAACCATAGCAAGGTCGCCGACAGCCGCGGACCCGAAGTCGTTTAGTATAGTGCCCACAGGAGGCTTAATACTGGTAAAAATGTTTTCTTGTATAATCTTCGGCCAATAGATATATTCTATATGTCTTCACATCCAAAAACTTTGTAAGCATAACGCAAAAGCTAGGAATACTCGCTTATTACTTGACGTTTACTTAAGAGCCTTGTGAACGTAGTGCTATAGATTTGTATTGGCTGAGTTTAAAGTCAGTTAAAAGGTTCGTACAGCGAATAGCGAAGTCGTCTTCGATCCGGGCCTTGTTATTTCAATGAGTGAGCGCTTGCTGTTTTTGTATACGGTCTTGCCTGAAGCAGACCGCAATGCTTATTTAAGATCCTCGCCCAGAAGGCGTCATGCAACCGTGGTCTTCGTAAGGAAGTGCTTTTATCTAAACAATGTTTTATGATTGTGCAGAAACGAGGTTGGAGATAGCAGTAGATAGAGTTTGAATGGCTTCATGAAGCTGCTGCAACTCTATATAATATTTATTACCACATAAATATATATTGAATATGCATTCTGATGCACTATTTCCGCATGCAAGAAGCAATGGTCGCATTAATAGTGTCTTTTATTTTGCTTCGCGTAATCTACTGTTGTGTCACTCGGGTGCAACAAACTGCTTTCTAGTAGGAGCAGAAATCATTCAGTCATATTGCATTGGATGAGAATTCCTATTTTATTTCATCTGGGAGAGGCAGAAAGTCATAATAAAGGGAAAGCTAAAATGCCAGCCTTTCGAAACGCTTTGACTGAAGGTATCTCCCTCCAAGCTAACTGGATGTTCGCCGCTACCAACACTCGCCAGCCTTAACGGTATGCCAGTGCTCACTCGTGAACATCGACAGAAACGTTCGTGGGCAAAGTCAGAAGGAAGCAATATCAGTTTGCTATTGCCATGATTCGTCTGGAAGTGACAAGAACGACAGCGGCATTGCAGAGGGCTATGGCGTTTTCCTTAGGAGCGCCGTGTAGTTCACAATAGCTCCCGCGTATTTGGAAGTTAACAGCGCAGAATAGTCATGGGTAGGAGATAGGTTCTAACTTTCAACATCGTATTTATAGAAGACACACGGGCGTCCTGTAAAATTTTCCCTAAACCAACAGGCGCGTCCGAGAGACATCATACAAACCATGTGACCTGACACAGGAAGTTTCAACAGTCAAATAATTCTGTCATCTTTTAAAAGATCACAGTTTTCTTCTTTAATGACAAGGTCGTCGTGCTGATGCACTGGTCACGGAAGGTCGCCATTTGCGCTGCCTCGATGATCTGCCGCACCAACTGCTCTCTACATCTGTGAAGCATGTTGCACTTAATAAATCAACAAGAAATATCAATGAAAGGCAAATTGTGTGGGCTTTTTTGGTATATCTACAGCATACAAAGGAATATTAGTAGATTTACTATCTGTCGCCCTCACTGAAATCGAGTTAAGTATTAAGAATGATAGGAGTGCTAATGCGAGTAATGAGCAATGTGGAAATGATCACATTCATGCATGCACACACTTTGTGATACGGTTTCGTCTCTGTATAAAAAAAAATCGACATCTAATAAAACTCTTGTAAGTTTGACGTTAGCCGTCTGTCATTCTATCCTCCCGTGTTTCCAAGTAGCATGATTCAAGAAAATAAAATTATACGCATAAGGTTTTGAGGAGTGATCTCTTCAATGCATTCCCAGGGTTTCGCAAGCTTGCTCAACGTTGCATTTGTCTACACAGCAGTATTTTATACCTTTTGTACCTGTCTGAACTATATATCGTTTTGCAAGGCTCAGTACAGACTTTACAGAGCGGCTTCAGCGCATTACCCAGATGTTTTGGACATTTTCTAGGAAAAGGTTTTTGAACAAGCTTTTTTCACAGATGGGTTAAGATCCCAATAACAATCAATATATCTGCAGATTATACATTGGCGTACTTTAAATTTGCTTTTTTTGCAAATAATTTTCAAAGCCCACTTAATTAGTTTTCAATGACAGTTTGACCTATTTTTGTGTGTGACCTTCCCAAACAAACGTTCGGACGCTTTTGAAGTTTAGACCAATCCTATCAACACTGTCAAACAAGTATCTCAGTATTTTCCGCAATCACCTGACATTTATTTAAAAACGCGCACATTTAGTTTCATATGGAAACTCTTAATTAATCGTTGTGGGCGTACGGCATACTTCAGGAACAAAGTTTCGCCACTTATCAAAAACGTAGACTATATGTATAATTAAGCTAAAAAAATACCACGCGGTATTATGCAGTTCTCACAGTTAGTTTCATAAATATAGGCCATTGGCTTTTAGTAATTTGAGCATTCACTGCGAGCGCAGGACATGCGTTTTTCTCATATGAATAAAAATCTTGTACTATTGCGATAAATATTTGCATGAGGGACTCTTATGGTAAACCATACCAATTGCTTCACAGCTAAAAGGTGTCTCTGAAACCTGCACTTGATCATAGAAATTGCTGTGTTTTATTAATTATTACTGACTTTTACTTATTTCGCGTGTCAGGATTAGCAAGTCGGCAATCTCTGTTCAATTTTCTTGGGGCGCTGAACACCGTGACATCGGCTGTATTTCGATGGATGCCTTTTAGGCAAGGAGAAACGTTGTGCACATAGGGTAACAACGTCACTGCATTTCTTTTTCTCTCCATTTTCAAGGCTGACCGTGTTCCTCTGGAGTGGCACGCCTGCAGGTTTTTGTTATGAGCTCTGCCACGAAAAGCCTCAACCTGCACCAGAAACATATTGAGGGGCAAACAAGGCAAAAGACAAACACCGGACCAGAAGTGCCATGAAGATTTTTGTTATCATCTCTGCCACGAAAACCTCAACCTGCACCGGAAACATATTGAAGGGCAAACAGCGCAAAAGAAAAACACGGGAGCAGAAGGAAGACAGGACGATCGGGCGCTCATCTTGGGTTTCTACTGCTCTTGTGTTTGTCTTTTGCGCTGTTTGCCCTTCAACGTGTTTCACTAACTCGCCCGTTTGGCTATAGTGTTACACCGGAAAGCCGGCATATGTCGTGAAGAAAGGTAACTTCCAATATGATAGCGCAGGACTTCCTGAGAGCCCTTCTGAGATGCCGGTTCCGCTCTTGCTACCCTACTTAACTGATTTGATTTGATACTGCAGTGTCGAATTAGCAGGTCGGAAAGGAAGTGTCCTGTGCTCCCCATGCGTGCCTTCTTAGCGAGACTAGCTTGAAATAGATCCAGAAATTTCACACAAAGTAGGAAGCTAGTGACGACAGCTGATGGTTCCAGTAAGTGACTAAAGTACGGCACCTCCCGCAGAACTGCTTCCCGGGAATTTGGAAATTGGTCGTCGCAGAGAGCATAGCATACGATCGTCGACATACCTAAACACTTTTTAACCCTTTTTTCTGGCGAGGCTAAAAGTAAGAAAAAAGAACAAGAAACAAAACTAACGTTTTTGATAAAGACACCAATCACCCTGTAAAGGCGCGATACAAGATCCAATGCACAGCCCAGGTTTTTCAGAGCATTTTAACCCAGAAGAGTTAAGTATGCCGTGTCGATCAAACTCTGGTTTCGGTTGGAACTCCGGAGGAGATTGGACGTGAGGCAGGCAACTGACATCCTCCTCGTCTCCCCTGAGTAGGCATTCGTGTCAACTCCACTTATTAAAGACACTCACTCACTCACTCACTCACTCACTCCATCCCCTCCCCCCCCCCCCCCCCCCCCCCGCCTGCCCGCACTGAAGAAAACTACAAGCTAGGGGATGGATACAGCAAAATTCAGGAGGCTTTTGAAAGAAGAGTGAAAGAAACAATCGAGGACACGTGGCGCTGAATAACGCAGCAGACTCAGAAGAGTACACCGGAATCGGTCATGCCGGCACTTCACGGCTGACTCCGATGCCGAAACGGGATTGTGATCAAGATGAGTTCCTTCTTGAACGCGTGCACAGAGCCGTTGCTCAACTCGAGCATGCGCTCGATGTGTACGCATGCTCAACGTACTGAGTAGGTAAAGAAGAAAAAACTAGGTATGACAGGCCGTCGTTGTCATAAGGTTGTGTATCAGGGTTGAGTAGCCGATGCGAACAGGAAACAGTTTTGTTGGGAAGTATGCGCTTTGTGACGTACTGTATGCGTTCCCGGTTATTTGTGCTCACAACTTAAACGGCGGCAGCGCCTACGCTGACTTCGAACTATATGACAAGTAAGGCGTTTAGGCTCTCGCATTGTTAAAAGAGAAACATTCCCCAATGCTATTGGCTGCTCGTATGACAGTGAGACGGCGGATCGATATATTGCGTGATATTCTTATTTCTTTACGCAGTATTTTCAGGAGGTCACCTTCGTGCCCGATATAGACAATTATTCAAAATAGTTAGGTTCTACTCTACTCGTCGTAACATGTGCGCAAATTCAGTCATGAGAAAATTACAGAGGTGTGATAAAGTACTTATAAAGGGGAAGAACGCTTTCATGTTGTTTTGAAACAGCCTCTTTGTACAGAAAATGCACTGGATGTTGAAAGATCTTAAAATATAAAAAACCGATTGAGATCGCTCTCGCGAATCGCTTCCGGCTTTTACGACTGGTCAACCTAGGTTAATGCTTGATTTTCACGAAGCCACAACACGATCCCAATTTTGGGTTGTAGAATCAGCGCTCCCTCAAAGGATGCCTAGAGACTAAAGATTACTACAGCATCGTTCACGACATCAGTGTGAGTTCAATTTGTTTTTCATATAAAGAAACTCTCGAATAGGAGTTTAAAATTTGTACTAACAGGCTCTTGCAAAGTCTAAATATTCTCGAATTTTTATATGTACTTTATCTTAGGTTAGAATTCTCATGTCACTATATCGTGACAAATGTTAGGGCAAGTGCAGTACAGCCAAGATATTGTAATTCATCTGCTCTAAAGGATACGCAGCAGGTTCCTTGAAATCTCAGAGGAAAAACACTAAAACGTCGCATAACATATCCAACCTCGAACACTTTCGCCGGTCACTCAGTATATCAAACAGGGTACCGCGCCTCTGGAAATAGCACTTCGACTTCCTATAGCTTTTTACGACCACAATTCCCACGCAGAGGCGGAACTGTAACGTGGCCTTTGACTTCGTGCACTTAAAATGTGGATAAGATTGGGCTTTGATCTCTTTTAAGCACTTCTCACACTACATCACTCTTACGTTATGCAAACACGATGTAACTGAACTGTTGCGGTGTTCCGTGCGCTCTTGTGTACGCTAAAAAGTTAGTATGCACTCGGCAATGTTTCAGACTGTGTCGAGCAGCTCTTGTGCTGCCGTTTCTTACTCTACAGGCTAAGAAGACTGGTTCATGGTTTCTACAACTTCTGGATTGGCATCATTTTCCTCATATCAAATTAAAATGTTAGCTAATTATTAGTGAATAATAAATAATTAAAATATCCCTGAGTGATCTTCCCTAACATCCGTTGCCCTCAATCTGGTTTTACTGCTGTAAAGGGTCTCCGTTTTTTTAAAAGCTTAGTTACCTATGGTGGTGGCACCTGGCGTGTGCTATTAGAAGGGGTTATGGTGAAGGCCTCCTCGATCCCACACTGCCAATATTCAAGCCTGAGACCTGATTTTTACTTTGTTAGCAACGTTGCGGGACCAAGAGTACAATCGCTGAACCTTCGCGCTTGTCACATTGGCACATGGTTTATATACTGCCTTTCAAATGGGACACTTACTTTCCTTGCCTCGGTCTCTTGTGCACGACAGCTATCCAAGATATTCTTGCTTGTATAAATATAGTGCAAGGGTAGACGGAATTCCTGTTACGTTAGATAAAAGACGTACAGAGCCGCAGAGCCTATAACGCAGTGATCTGGAATAAGTGACGCTTTCGAAAACGTTCTGTCTGAGAGCGAGTCGGTGCACTTCACTTTTTCAACCTTACCGTCATTTGTGCCCTCCAGTACTGGCTTAATTAACTAGCCCCCTTCCCCTCTTATCGATTAGGAAGCAAATACTCATACACGCAGAAATGCACGTGCTGAAGGGCCTATGACGTCTGTTGACATTATGACATCTATTGGAAATATGTTCTCGGGGTCGTGATAGTAGTAGTAGTAGTAGTAGTAGTAGTAGTAGTAGGGTAAAGAGATGTGCATTACAAGGATGTGGGTATAGGGTGAGTGGAGTGATGCGTAACCGGAAGCCGGTTGCCGACGTCAAGGAGGAAAGTATGGGGAGAGCAGAGGAACGTGCTACCAGAACATGGCTACCTTGGGAACAAATATCTGCTGTAGTTACCATGTTAGGGAGAAATGCACAGTCATGGGGAGGGAGCCGCAGGAAGAATCAGATGGGCTGTAGGTTCAGAGGAGGAAACATGCTGTGAAGGAGGGCATGCGCGGCGCTGGCGCTTTTCGTCCACGACAGCGACAGTGAAATGTGCCGCCCGAGGAGAGGTTCTACGTCGGAACGGAGAGGAGCGCTAGATGAAGAGCGAGTATGGGTGAACAACTAAATGTTGTGTTCTATATCTGCCCATGAATTTTAGGTTCAGGCAAGAATAGCGCGATGCAACGGAAAGTCTAGCTGGTGGCGGAGGTTTGAAATTTAAATATTTCATATCGCAGCAAAAGGCACTGATCAAAATGCAGTGAACTTACCTGGGAAAGGCTTTTTTCTTTCTCTAGGAGCGATGACGGTAATTATAATGGTGGTGATGATGATGATAATGATTATTTGTATATACATGCAATTCTCAAATTGTTTATGTCAGTATATAGCAGGGAGAAAATAAAGATATGCTTTTTCAACATAGCCGCATAAAAGTTGTAATATCCAGGTAACAAAATTGCCTGTTTGGTATATTTGAGTATACTTTAATGCAATCATATGTCCTCCTCTTCTGGGTGTTATTAACTGAGCAACAGTTTCTCAGCCGTTCATTCTCCGTTGTCTCCCTTTCATGTGCGATTCTCACGGCAATAATTTTCCGTCAACTTCAAACTGTTCTTATTGGAATGCCATTTTCAATAATGTATCAGTGAGGAAATACAGTCTATCATACATTTGCAAGCGATCAACTGAGCTAACAGGGCTCATTACGTTGCCGAGACTGGTTCGCGGCCAAAACGCTATAATCAAACGCCATCTTCTTAGTAGACATTGTGCTCCCTGAGGGCCTGAGCGCGCGGGCGCTGCTTTCGCTTCACAAATTAGGTAACCCCTGCGGGGTCTTTGCAAAAGAAAAGGGAGAGCCGTGATGCAGTTGGCCCGTTCCAAAGGGAAGCTCTTCGCAGAACCACCGTCCCCCACTCCAGCTCACTTCCTTTCTTTCTGCATCGATCTCGCGTTTCCATTGCGCCGTTCTCTGTCAAGTACTAAGCTATTGCTTCGGCTCCATGTAGCACACGGGGAGCGAATGAGAAGGCCGCCATCGAACCGGGCAGCAGCGACGTAGGTAGAGGTATCCTCCCAAATTCCCTGGCGTTTGCCAAGGGGACCCTGAAAACAGGCCATGAAGCGCGTACGCCTTGTACGTTTGGTCCCTTTAAGGACAGAATGGAATTTTGTCGCCTGTATATGTGGTGCGGACGATCTACAGTCGGGAGACCCTGATTTGGTTTCTTCTCCTCTAGTGCTGGCCAGTTCAGCGCAATCACCTTCTTCCTTCATGCTGTCTTTTACCTGTTTGCCTGCTCTTTTACCGCTAACACATGTGCGCGGTCTACTCCGCGACCTCGATTTCGGGCGCTTCGGCAAAGCTACGGGTTGTACTGAAGTATCGGGACTAATGCCGTGTTTTGTAACGGAGCTTACTATTAATATATGATTGTGCTTTCAATCAAATGCGCATTTCTTCCTTCTAATCAAGCGTGCAGGCGAGCGGTGAACCCTGGCACAGTAATGAGTGCGCTCTGGGCAGAACCCATGTCATGCGGGCGGAAATCATACGTAATACACCTTCGTCGATACCTCACAGCTTTGAAAGCATCTCGCAGTACGGCCGATAAAATTTTCGCGAGTTTTCAAGCTAGATGTAGCTCTTAGATTCTGCCCAGCACATGCCTGACTGGCCAACTAAGCCGTCCAAGAAGCCATTGTACGCTAAGGTGAAAGAACTCTCGTCTCGTTTTCTCAGCATTGACATGCCGAAGATGTAGCATGCTCGACCATCGCTCCATGGATTGGGCATTGTCACATGAATTTCCCTGAGCTAACAAATAAGAGTCCAGTTCATTGCACCTCGATGGAAACAGTTGCGCCTCCTGAATAATACAGACAAATAAACACATGGGGTCATATATGGCCAGTGAAACAATGAACTCGTTAGGCGAATCGAAGCTCATGTCGTGCAGGAATGCTGATTTATTATGCGCCCTGCCAAAAATGCGTTTCAATGGCCCAACCATAGAGGTAAGAAATTAACGGCTTGGAGCTCGTACTCCGTTTGTGAGATGGACTCCTTTGCCAAATTGAAAGTGTTGTAAGCATGAACGTTGGTAAGAGATTTGTTGCAAAAGCTATGCCTCCGTAAGCAAAAGAAAATCTGACCTTTTAGGTCATTTCTTTGAAAAAACAACAACTTGAGAGGTTCTTTTTTACGCTGTGAGAAACTGATGGAAGTGATAAGTGAACTTTATGGCGTAGTAAATACGATTTGCTGAGATTATATGAACTGAAAATCTTTGAAAAAGAAGCCGTTACATCTAAGGAGAAAGACAGCCAGTTGCAGCAAGAATGGGGTAGCAAGGTCTAACCTCTTAAGAAATAATCTGCATCGCCGAATGCAAACAATGGTCGACAAAGAAAGCTTTTATGCGACGTATGAAAGAATGAGTTTATCATTGAATGTAATTATTTAAATTGGTGTCTGATACTGGGATAAACAGGCATGTTATCTTCGATACATGCAGAAAGTTCAGAAAGCAGTTATTGGTGAAATTTATGGCTTGAACAAACATTGACCGCATAGGGCGATAGATATTGGGTGGTGTTTTGTAAAACGTACTGTATTGTTCCCCGACTGAGCTAACGTGCAAGAATTTGGCAGTGAAATATTACGTTAGCCGAATTCGTATTGCACGGTGGAAATGCGTGCTGATTATTTTTCTGTTGCACATGTGTGGGCAGTACTGGCACTCAGTATCCGAAAAGGCAAGAAGTAATAAACTCCGCAGCTATTTGCCTGCTAGTTTGGTTCAGCAGAAATGCAAACCGTGAAAAAATAACGTGTAAATATTTTCCTGCCTACAGAACTTTCATGTTACAATTTTTTTTTACTTGTGAAGGTACGATCGAGTGTGCTGGAAGTCTACTCTATTATAATATACGATGAAAGGGCGAGGAGTGGAATATTTAGCAACAGAAATTTATTGAATGTTTCTGTGAAATTCTTTTGCACTAAAATATCGCAGGAAACACTGCTTGTCTCGCGTTAAGGTGCGCGATCAATGGTACTATTATTAAACTAAAATGCTCATTCGCGGATAATATATATTCAGCAATTACTTTTTAATCTTCTGCCTATAGTAACCATCTGAGTGGCAGGGTATGAACAGTATAAATAGCGGTACGCTGAACACTCGAAATATGATCATCTATTATTTCTACGAAAGTGTATAAACACCAGCGAACTGGGAGAATGAAGATGACAAAGTTTTATTTATTACTACTTCTATTCATTGTTCTATTAGAGAGATGCTTTCTATGCTCTCTTAGAAACAGTCGTGAGCGAACTAAAATTTTGGGCAGCTTTCTCTCTGTGGGCTTCTTCAAAAGCCAGGCATAAAAAAAAAAAAAGAAAAACGAGCAGTGATGCAATGGTTCTGCTCGCTGGTTTTTCCGATGCTTATTGGAAGTTGTGAAGCATCCCTGCAACTTGAATCTGCCGTGCTCTGACGACGACCCATTCGGGACAGATGCCAGCGTTTCGCGTGTTCTGTCTCAAGACGGAGAAAAGGATGTCGTCACTCTCAAATCACCTACATATAGTAAAATCATTTTGAGCAGATGCGTATGCATTGGTTTCGTGGGAGTTGTCAGCCGCACAGCTGTCGAGCCCAAAGCCACGTCGGTGAGGCGTAATTTCCCGCCAACTTTCCTGGAGAGGTGGTTCCCTTTTCGCCATAAATGGCCACGCCTACTCCCGGGCCGTGATGAGACACGCAGCGTAGTGCAGATAAGTTCTCGTTCGTTCTTGCCTCGTCTCCCGCCTACGTGGCTGCCATTCTCAAGCGTCCTCCGACCATCTGTCGCCCCAGGGTGGCCTCGTATTAGTGGAGAGCAGGAGCCGCTTCTTATTTACTTCTTTAACGCTCCTCAGGACGGCATTTATGATGGCAGAAGCACCAATAACGTTAAGGCTTCGTTTTCCGGAAAGGAACGACCAGCGGCCCTCCAGCACTTCGCTCATGTGAACAAAAGGAGGCTTAATTAGTGCGAGAAGCTTTAATTTAACCGGCGTTCTAGATTTTATTTTAAAAATATTATTTCAAATTTCTCAAGGCTTTTTGTTTGGATAACTATAACTAAGGAGAAAGAAACATGATTAAACTGAGTATAAAACCTCGTGTCAGTTTATATGTGTATTCTTATACGGGACAATCATCTGAAAATATTAGGCGTCTTTTATGTGTTTTGAACACCCAGTTGTGAACATGCCAAATATTCACAAATCGGGAGGGCCCCTTCAACTGTTGGCCTATTCCGCTCCCGAATGGATTTTCTTTTCCCTAAAAATGCTTTCTTGTCATCATTTGAATGCTATTGCAAAGTGGTCTCAGCCATGAACTTGACGGGACCTCTTGTGGACCAGTGAAAGGGGTGGGGATTTGTACAGCGATTTTTTTGCGGCCTGCTGCCGCAGCTTCGAGACCAGTTCGCTGAATCGGGATTGTGTTAGGCTAAACTGGCCTTTAAGCCAATTCAGCCTTATCAGTGCGCCGCTACCTGCAGAGGGCGTGGGGAAGAAGCGACGTGTCGGCGCCGGTAGGCAAGCAGCTAGAAGGAATTCGACTCCTCCCAATACCGCGCCGCTCGCTTGCCGGTAACCCGAGACACTTTGCAGTGCAGTTCCGCCCAGCAGCGCAGGCGTAGCTCGAGTTTCACTGATGCCCTATCCTCAACCCGACACAAGAGAACTGGGAGGTGACCTTATCCGACCGCGACCGCTGTGCCCTCGAGGTCCGAAGGGAATTAACGCAGAGTGCCCGTACTGCAGCAACCGACAAACGGGTACCTGTCTAAGCACCCCATCTGGGGACTGTAAAGAAGTGACCTATCTGGTCCAGAACCCCAGGTGGTCGAAATTTCCGGAGTCCTCCACTACGGCGTCTCTCATAGCCTGAGTTGCTTTGGGACGTTAAACCCCACAAACCAAACCAAACCAAACTACACACAACACCTTTCAGTGCGTATAATATCGTATTATATGTTTTCAACACCACCACAATAATCAACAAACACTGTCGACGCTCACTCTATCTCTTCGTCCCTCTTTCTCCCTCGCTCTCTTCGTTTATTTATTTATTGATACTTCAATCCCAGTGTTATGATTTTAGCTGGGTGGGAATACAAACTAAGGAGTTTAACAAAACAGGCAAAAATAAACAATAATTACAGTGCAAGTTGAAGCTCTTCTGAACAATTAATAATAAAACCAAACATATACAACACAGCAGTGAAATAACGAAAGCAATAAAAAGAAACTAGGTGATATGTTGCGAGAACAACGGCAGTGATGGCTGCAGCACTTCATTGTTAGTGAGGTTATTCCAATCGGAAATAGTTCGTGGATGGAATGAGTACTTAAACCGGTTATTTCGAACGCGAAAAGGAGTTAAAGTTAGCTGGTGTCGTTGTCGGCTTCCCATCACTTTGAGAAACTAAATTCGGCTTTGTATTCCCGTGCTTTTAACCCTGCAAAACTGTCTAGCCAGACCAGAGATATAGCGCGACCTTTTCTTTTTGCGGGCGGAAGCATTCGCAGACCTTGAAAGTCACTTCGCGAACCCCGGTTTGAGTAACTCCGCTGAGCATGAGCTGTGTTTTTGTTTAAGTATACGGCATGATTAATGCTTCCAACAACAGTTACGTACAGCGTGATACATAATATCAAAGATTGATGGAGAAAAATGATATATGGCAAATAGGTCAATCTAATTCACGTGTACCAATATTATCATAACTTTTCGGATATGCTTGGTGGCTATATGCAAACAGGGAAATTGCACATAACGTAGAAACCTGCCCTCTTTCCGCCCCTCCCCCTTTTAAAAACGAGAAAATAATAAGGGAAAGGAAAAGTGATTTAATTAAATGTATGGCGGAGTCGTTGGCCGGCGGTAGAGACCCTGGCCTTCCACTCTACATTTGGGGATGGTGAAAAAGGGAACTAAAATATAGTTAATGGGTGACAGGAGAGTGATGATGTCATACTACAATGTAAATATTTTTAATGGCCCAAGTTATTAGAAGCCCTCGCACAAGCTTTGCGACACTTGTTTCAATCATCATGCTGCCCATGTCTTCCATACACACCGGAACTGATGCAGAGGAGAGCTTTGCACTCTCATTGCAATCACAAACACATGAACACGTACACAAGCACTGGACTAGAAAAAGCTGGAAGCGCATGCAGCACACACACAAAAAAATATAGCCTTATGTATGGAAAGACAGATTGTAATCACTTCCCAGATAGATGATTTAGAATGTGTATAATTGTAGGCTGTAATTTCATTGTTTCACTTGGATACAGACGAAATATACCCACTGCGCTCCAGGCAAAGCTTTTAGAATTTTGTTTTTACCTGCCCTTAGTTTCAAGGGCTAATCTGTGCTTTTCGTGGGATTTGCAGTATCAGTGCCATTCTAGTGATCACGAGACAAAAATTAGGACTTTGTGTTTACAACACTAAATATAAGCGTTCCCCTCAAATTAACTGCATTACGTTTCACGTGCATTACAGGAGCGGTACTTGACCGATGGGCGTTGAAAGCGGCAAGGTTCTTTTTAGCAAATAGTGCGCTACATCGGTTTGCATGCGACGTGATCCCGGATGGGGCTTTTAACTATTTCAGAAAAGAAAAGGTTATGTAGCTTAAGGTTCTTGTTCAAAATCTTAAGTTGTCAGTTGAGCACACTGGACTACCCTACAAGGAATGAATGAATGAATGAATCCTTTATTTCAATAGAAATAAATTTACGCTGCTTTCGTTTAATTGCAAAAAATTTGTGTGTTAAAATAATCTTTCTTTCACGCACTGAATATGAGTGAAATAAACTTGAAGGACAGGTCGCTTTGTTCGACTAATGCAACAAATTCAACAAATTTTCTGCTAAACTCATGGCTTGATGGTGTATATAAATCTTGATATATAGGTTACACAATTGTCCTTGTTGATACTGTCGTGTATCAGTCCAATGCTAATGCTTATATGAGCGCACCTCTTGGTTGGGGTTCTTGCGGGACTTATGCAAATACTACTCTGCCGAAACTCAAACGCAGCAGTTAAAATAAATAAGCAAACTTTAGCTGGGGTTTACGTTTATCAGACCGATGCATCCGTACAAAAGCACTGTTCGCTTGTAGTTCTTTGGGAGTTTCCGAAGTTGTTCTCTACCGGCTATTCTCTCGCAGGACTGCCACTTTCCCCGAGATTTCTTATGTTGTTTTTCCCTCGCTGCGCTATCGATGGACCACAATTCTAGTTCATGTCCTTCAGGCGTACATTTCGCCAAAGCTTCTTACCTTTTTCGACGTTTAGCAGCAAAGAGGAGGAGGAAGAAGACGAGGAGGAAAGGCAGGGAGGTTATCAGAGTCACACTCATGGAGAAGCATATCTGACAAGAGGGGACACTAGAGCACCTAGCGACGATGGCGAAGGGCACCTGTCTCTTAAATGGCCGCCTCAGTTCAACGCCAATTCTCCGAAGCATCAATTTCACTTTAGGTTTTATTTTTCCGCATGCATCGCTTAGTTTCATGCAGGTGCTTGCTCTCATCCACATTTTACATTTTGCGCAGTCTCTGGGTCTGAGAAATTCCGCAACAGCCGGAGCTGTGCCACCACGGCCGCTTCATTCTTTGTACACAAACGGGTAGTTGGATAAGGCTAAACCAATTGAATTGAGCGGCAGCGACGTATGCCACCTAGCCGTAACTACTAATGTATTTTGTACTTAACCTTCCCTTGATTGTAGCAGGCACAAAATCCGTATCTCGTTATTTCTTTCTGCCATCGGTGTGATTTTCCACATCCTTCCTTAAACTGAAACTTCATTTTTTTTATGTGGAACGCCATTGAACTCATGTGTCGAGCTCGGCGGCAAAAGGGCACAAATGTCCCCTCATTGCCGGCTATGTCGCTGTATGGATGAGGCGGAATGGCGACGCATGCAGCTTGTGCAGCAATTCCGATCGCACCACCGCTTACGTCGTTGGCCGTCGTCAAGTCAGCCGTGTTTGCAATCTCAGAGGTCAACGTCAAAGGTCGATGATCAAATTCAAAAGTGAAAGGACATGGTTGTGGATTGAAAGAAATGATGTATGACGTTAAAACCTTATCAGGCATATCTTATACTTGGCATCACAGTTGATATGAAAACGAGGTTTTGGCGCGAAGACGGCAAATTCTTGCTAGGTTCTTTTTGCTAATGAGTGATTTTCAATCAATATTATAAATAAATGAAAAAATAGAGACCATTTACACTCCTTTTTTTTTTTTTTGCACTGCTGCAATTGACGCCCAGTTCTATGGAAATCAGAGCGCTTCTTCTCTTCATAGAAAACTAGACTGCCTATTCTTTTGTGCCAACCGAACTCGTAAGCGATTGTAGTATGAAAACGGAACGGCAGGAGTATAGTGTTGCCGAATGTATATCGTAAGAGAAGATTGCATCCAGACGATTGCCATCAATGAGATGCATGCTTCTCAAATACCGCTCCATGAAACAAAAAAAGAAGAAAAATTAACTCCGAGCGTTGGAGCACGGAGTAAAAAAAAATTCGGTATCCATATCTACAGGAATAACCATTTTTTGTCCGCCTTGCTCCGAAAAAAACTGTCGCAAGTAACCTGAAAGTATGGCGAAAACAGAGTAATAACATGCATGACGCCATTAAAGAGCCTCGCATGCTTCCACTAAAAGCTGAATTATCCAGAAAATGTACTCCCAACGGCAGCTAGACCTCTGAAACGAGAGTCCAGTCTAGGGTGTGCGTTTGTCACAGAAGTGCTGTATTCGGCCATTATAGAAAGAGTAAAGACTACCTACAAGATCCTGAGTTTTTTTTTTTTAATGAATGCTACATAAGAAAAAAGAAACATTGTTTATTGTCTGAAAAGAAAGCTGCCTATTGTTTTATACAAGAAAAAAATGATTTTCTGCTGCTGAACAAAAACAAAACTGCCGAATGCACGATGCCGAAAATTGTAAATTGCGGCGTGGGATCGGAATAACCTAAACAACGTCTGATCTCTGAGAAGAATGTTGACGAAATGCTGCTGTAAAAGAAAACTTAAAACACCTCGACGCGAGGCAGCACAAAGTGTACGAAGCGACAGTCATATATGTCAAGGCGATTCATTTTCTTATTTTTGCTTGGGTCAAGGTGTCGCTATAGCTAAGTGATAGCATGTCGAAAACAGTTGGAGGTGACATACATAATGACATACGACAGCATCACGTTCTTTCACCAAGAGCTGCATTATTTACAACCTGTACTGACAACGCTGAACGACAGCGTTCCTTTTGAAAAAAGTGCCGTTTCAAGGACATCTTTTGAAGACGAAACACGTTTCTGCTTGCTGGACTACCTGATTCGGCTGTGCGGCATGTACTGCAAGTCCGTATTTGTGAATCTCCCGGTTTTATCATTGCACGATTCATTTAACTTATTTTTGACATTATACAATAATTTCAGGTGATTCAACCGGAAGACGCAAAATACAACTTGTCATTAAGTGCGCCGTTTGCGTCGCAGTTCGTATAGTCATGGAAGAGGCTCAAGAATGATTTTACAAACCCTTTAAACTCCGCATTCAACCCCGCATGAGCTTCTTAGCCAGATAATGACCGTCGCTCCACTTCGTTAAACAGAAGTTTACGTAGATGCATGAGCTAGCACACCCAAGTTTCTTCTTTTTAATTTGCTTACCTTTAGTCATTGTGCTAATGAATTCCTTTCGGTGGGTTAATGTTTGGCGATCAGCGTTATTGATGCGGAGATAATGGAAAAGGATGCTTACTTTTGACTCCGCTTAAATAGAAATAGGAAACATAATAATGAATTTCGCTCTGCCCAATAATTTGTTATACCACAGTACGTCTTACCTTCCACTTCAGCCCTACAAAAAGAAATGGGAGATACCCCTTTCTCTGTTTTGCCACCTGACAACCGTGCCGGGTAAAAAGTGGTTTTTCATTAATTAACCCAAGGATTCCTCCCTTAACAACATGGTTTTCTCGATAGCGAGGCATCTAAGAACAAACGCGAATTCGTTATGCAAGCACATTGTTTTTCACTTCGGGTATGTTTTTCGGATCAACTGCGCGTAGGTATAAGTCGATAAGACGATAAAATGGAGCAGCAGAGTGACAAAGCTGGCAGTTCAGCCACGGCAAGTAGACGAAGACGACGAAGGAGAAGCACGCAGGATGGTTGGCTAAGTCATAACGCAGAGAGCTAATGTATAGTCTAGTCAAGCTAATATGCTCGCGTCGCCACTGGGTTCCAACCCGCTTGCCTTCTTAAAGTGATTTATTTTAATATTTTAGTGCTGCGAATGTTCATCCCAAACGAGAAGCTTCTCCAGCGCGGCATTTACGCTCCTGCGCAAGAAGATAATTCCTAACGCGCGTTAGCTCTGCACTATTTGCAGCTGTGCCATTTGCCACTCATTTCGCGCTACTTGCTTTACGGGGCAACTTACCATGCTTTGCAGAGCGAATCATTGGCAGGCGCTTGACGAATCTTTTTTTTCACGCTTTCATTCGGTAACGATGTAACAGCTTTGAGCAGATTTTCAGGCCACAAAAACCCTAAAGCGAGAGGTAGCGCACCTCACTCTGAACATAGTAGAGGCCAGGATCATTTCAGAAATTGTTCGGTCCAGGTGCGCTTCTGTTCTTTTTCAGAAAGCGGTAGGTGTTCAGACGCCCACCTATTGGGTGACGCGGCGCTCACCTTTCCCTATTTTGCTTTTCTGCTGAATTTCGTGTCGTTCTACTTCCAGCAGATGAGCATTTCGCACCGTTTTTTTTTTTCGAAATATTGAGCACGTGCAGCCGCTCTCATTCAGTTTCTTTTTCTTGGCACATACCCTTCCTTCTTTAGTAAGGGCTCCATTTAAACCTCGATTACGCTTGTGCGTGATCTTTTGGATTCCAGGCTTTTATCTTTTCTTCCGGGAAAGCGCGCTAACTAAACGTTATTCACCATTCAGTTCTGTCATGTGTTCTTGCACGTACAACAGCAGGAGCAGAGTAATTTTTCTTTCGGACGCCCAATATACAATTAGAAGGGCAAAGAACGCAAAAGGCGCTGCTGACCTCCTTGATGTTTAGCTGCGGCTATAACGCAGTATGCAAGTGCACTGCGTCATAGCGAAACTCATCATTTACGAAACTCCCCATATAATAGATGCATTGAAATGCATCAAACCTCCGATTTACTACGTTTAGCTAAATGCGACTAAGGTGCAGTAGCATACTGATTTTTCTTAACTTAATGCACCTTACGTCATTTTTGTGACCATGCTGCCGGGTTAAATTTGTGGCTAAACCTAGGTCAATCTATCTTACCGATGCGGATAAAAATCTAAACCATATACCGCTTCGACTGCGCAAAAGTAGTAATGTGCTATGCATTTTATACTTTCATTATCTACAAATGTTGACAGATAACCGGGTGTTTCTTTCATTCAAAGTTTTGCGTCTCACCTATCTCTGTTTATAGGGAAAAATGAAATGTCCCTCCCTATTTTGCCACCTCTTAACTGTGGGAAATGGCACATACTTCCTCCGTTAGCTAACACGCTCGATAGCCCACTTACTGCTCTGAAGTTTCATCCTAAACAAGACGGTGTTTTGGCTTGTGATGTACTTAATTAAAAAGCGAAATCGGTGCTGAAGCAGTTCATTATTGACTAGAACTTCTGTTCCTGGATCCGCTCCACACGAATTGATTTCTATAAAGACAATCGCGAGCATAGCACAGTGCGAGAGGCGAGCAGGTTAGCACGCGAGAGGTTCGGTTTCGGCGATGACCTGCTGAACTATGGTTTCACATGGCTATTCTATGGTTTCACATGGCATTTTTGTGCTAATGGAACTTTTAGCCTGCTTAGGATACACAGCATGCATCAGAATGCATATTACACACGTTCTATGAATGTCGTGGCCTGTCGAGCAGTTTGATTTTATGCAGGAAGTAGATTATGTCAGATTTTTCCTCTGCCTAGCTGCTTTTACTTGGCGCATGTGTGTGTCTCCCGGAAATCGGAGTGCGGGCACAAGGAGAGCATGATGCTGGTGTTGTAATGTATCCGGCCTTCTAGGATGTGGCCTTGGTAAATAATGATAGAAACCAGATTGTGCTGTGGTGCTTCTATGAAATAAAATAAATTGTGATTGCGCACTGGTCTACTGCAGTAGCTAGGAAAGCGGATCTGTTCGCGCTGCCCCCGCGTTCGAACTCTACTTGTAGCTTGTTTAATTTCAGTTCTCTAGGCATCACCTCCAGACATTACTGCTTTCTCGATAGTTCTCCTCAAATGCTTTCTTCAAAGGACTGAGACCGCAAGTCAAACACCCGTTGAATCTCTCTTTTATCTTGCAAATATGGTAGGTACACAGGGCTGGCTGGTAATTTATATTCTAAAAAAACAGAAAAAAAAAACAGCGCATCCTTAAGACACAGAATAAGAAGTATAGGACGACACAGCATTGTGTTGTTCTATATTTCTTAGTTCGTATATTAAGTGTGCGCGGTTCTTTCTTTTACTCTCAGATTCGAACACATGGTGTGAAGAAATGTGACCATTGGAAGCTGGAGGTTGAGATTTTTTCTCAAGCAAACTTCCTTCTTTTGAAAAGGGCTATCAGTAGAGAGTAAACTTCCTCAATTTCACAGCCGATCAAATTTTATCATTCAATCTTCAAGGGACCTACTATGCATTATAGTCCGCACGTTTTTGTCACTGTGCTCTCGTGGCGACGAAATGCCTGCTCTAATAAAATTACGGAATGTCGTCATGTGCAAGAAAATCTTGAAAGGTAATTTCATCCACCGCTTCTTCTATCCTACGGTACATCTTCGTTCTTCGTTATCAAGACGAATGACACTTGGTTCACGCGGTATAGGCCGAAATACGGATTGCCGCAGATCTTAGCTACCGGAAACGTCAGTTCAGTTCAGTTCAGTTCAGTTCAGGCGTTCAGTCGTGTCCGACTCTTCGTGACCCTATGGACCATGTCACGCCACGCTTTCCGGTCTCTCACTATCTTCTTAACATCACATAGCTTCATCTGCAATGCCTCGAGAATGCCATCTAACCATCGCGTTCGCTGCCTACCCCTTCTCCGGCGACCCTCAACCTTTCCCAACATCAAATCTTTCTCCAGCGACTCCTCTCTTCTCATCAGATGACCAAAGTAGCTGAGCTTTAACTTTAGAATTTGACCCTCCAATGAGCAGTCAGGGTTTATGGTCGACAATATCGACTGATTTGATCTTCTGGCAGTCCAAGGAACTCTTAAGAGTCTTTGCCAGCACCACAATTCAAACGCGTCAATTCTTCGGCGGTCAGCCTTTTTCACAGTCCCGGAAACGTAGCAGCAGCAAATTCGGTTCCCGGATAAAAATTTTATGCCAGCTTTTATTACGCGCCCGAAAGGGCCAAGAGCAATTTTACTAATTACAAATAGAGATCAAATATGGCAAAACACTGTGCCTAAAAATATTTTTTTCAAAATTCAGTAAAATATATACCTATACAAAACCAATAACCCCCCTCAGAGTGGATGTAAAAAGTTAACACGTTATGAGTATTAGCGACAGCTTAACGGTTGTGTCGAAGCTTACCGGTTGGATTTTTTTTCATTCATTATTCGTGACTTTTTTTGGCCATAGCATTACTATCGCAACTCATTAACTTGGCATTCGGCAACTTTCGAAAATGGGGAAAATATGAAGCCAGCATTTTTCAAAAGCCATGCCTCGACCGAGTTTCTTATATACAGGTATACCGTAAGTACGATAGGTAGGAAATCACAACTATTTTTTTATGCGAAGCCAGGTAAAATAGTTCTCACTCGTAACATGATCAAAATTCCATCTCTGTAAAGTAAATCTTCTTTTCTGACACATGAGTGTTGTGCTGAATTTCTACTTATGTCAAAGTAGCACTTTTTCTCTATATATTTCCCTTAAATTTTTTTTTGTGTTTGTTAAGCTTCATTTCTATTTCAGAAGGGCATTTACCGAACTGGATTTTCTTCTGTTGACCATGCTTACTGATATGTTGTAGTGGAAAACAAAAATACAAATCGCGGAAAAATCTTTAAAATTGCTGGGATATTTTATTCAAACAAGCATTTGTCCTCCAGATTGCGATTGATGTAAACTTCAAGCCCCATCTCCAAATCAACCGACCTCGTACTTAACTAATTTCCAGGCTGATTCAATAATTCGAAGTTATCACAAAACTATCTTGCAATTCAATGTCAGCAAGTATTTTCTATCTTGAACAACGGTACTGACATTTATACAATTTTGTCGTAGTTCAAATAACGTCGGATGATGACTCACTTTCACTCCGCTTTTTTTCAATGTGGCAAGTAAGGAAACCAGCAGTGAGTTAAAAAACTCTGATTGATAGATTCATAGAAAACGTTTATTAAACGAAATAGAGAACTTATGTTCTCTATTTCATGGAGAAAGCTAGAGACAAATAAATACCGAATCCAGTTCTTGCCAACCATATATGGCCAGAAATACGATCAGACCTATGTTCACTTTAAAAGAAAGGGGATCTCTAGATCACATAATATGGGAATGTGCAGTCACCAGGCAGGGCTAAAAATATAACTAAAGACGCCTGGGAGACCCTTCTGCGAAGCTCAGACCCAAGACCCCAAAGAGAAATTGTTCGACCGGCCGAAGATGCCGCCGGAGTCCAAGAACTACCGGCCTGCAACTAAGGCGACTGTCCCACCTTCCGGGTCTAACCCCCGAAGAGCGGGATAGTCACTCGGTTGGACGAATAAAAGTTATCTCTCTCTCTCCCTCTCTTTTTCATTAAATAAAAGGTTCGATGGCCGCGGTATTCTCATTTCCTGAAGTAAATATATTACATCGCGGCACTGAAATCTTTATTCTATGTTTTCGACGATATTGTGCTGTTTGGCTTTTTATACCTAATGTGGCCAGACGCGGCTTCACACCTTTCTTTATATCGGGAGATGCGCCGAGACTTTTTGCCGAGTCACTGCAGTGAAGCATAACTGTCTGCCTATCTTCCTGACATATTAAGTTTACTTGGGCCGGTTTATCGATATGTTCCTTCGTCAGCTCCTAACTGAACGTTTCTAAATGCTACGGGCATTCGAGTTCGATGACCGACGAGCACGGTTGCCGCTGTCGCCGCTGCCGCGTGGCTTAATTTATTTTGCATTTGAGTTCATTTCAGTGCAGCCTCGGTCTTTTCTCTTGTTGCCTTCGGGATCGTCACCACCACCTGGCAATATCCGGACTGGAACCTTTTTAACTAAATAACACCTTTATACAGTTTTTAGCCGAAAAGGTAATTCATGGTTTGTTTGTTGTTCAATACTTTCTGCATACTTTAAAATGTTATGTAGTCTTGGGCTCTGACATAAATAAACGAATTGATCTAATTTTAAGCGCACATTCATGCTGTCTCTGCTCAGAAAGCTGTTATTACGAACTTTCAGGCCCGTCAGTAATCCCGATGAGCGTGAAGGAGCTCGGCAAAGAAGATTTTCTGCAGTCGTGAAAGGCTAATTGTTTTACGAAGAGCGTTACCCTAGAACCTTCTTATAGCAAGCGGGCGCTGGCAAGCTTACTGCGTCTTCCTCAATGAGATTAACACAATCTTATCGAACGCGACGGCTGCGCGTTCGAATAGTGTTTCCTATATGTCTAAACAAAGCGCCGGTAAATAAGCAGGAACAGTTCGCTGCCCCTTCTATCACCGCTTCGCGCATGAATGACCGGAAAACTTAGCAGCGAGGTTCGCCACATAACCAAACACCAAAGAAAAAAAAAGGGGGCTAAAATGAAGGACTAATTGAGTCCAGTTTTTCTCAGAAACCCGTGTTGGTTGTTGTTGTTGTTGTTGTTTACCAAAACCCTAATGCCACACACCCACACAGGGAGATCGGCCTAGAATGACGCCTGCGTTGTCTTCTTTCTCGAACGAGACAATTCAGTTTACCTCGGCATCAAGTGTATTTCGGCCTCTTTCCAAGTATTCAGTTATTCGTCAGTCTTAATGGCAACCTCTATTGTAACGGGATGTTAAGGTAACGCCTTCAAGGCAACATACAACCTAATTACCGCAGCAGCCAGTTGTCTGCGCGGCGAGTTTAGAGCATGCTGGTATGCTGCTGCGTATTGCCGTTTTAACTCGATAACGCTGAAAATACTTTTACATAAGAAATCTGGTGTCGGCGTCAGAATTTTGAGCGAAACATTACGGTAACGGCGCTTGCAGGTGGTAGCTGGCAGCTGACATGACAAAGCCCTGATTCTTTGATGGTTTGTATAACTTAAAGAGACCGCATGATATCAAAAGACTGGAAGAAGCTGCAAGCTTGGGTTGATCATTTGAAGTGAGAAAGTGACATAAGAATTACCCTTTCATTGCTTTTGGATTCCGAATCTGGCACGCTACTCCAAGGTCCCATTCAAACAGTTCAGTTATAGCCGGGCTTTAATTTTAATGTGTCCCCTATAATTTTTTTTTTTTTTGTAGACGACTGATGTTAAAAACAAGAACGGACGAATCGAAAACCTAGCCCGTTTTCCCGCCAGCGTCCGCATGTTGTAAGGATGGCCGCGTAAAAATATCTCAGATTCGCGCTCTTGGTTCAGCAGGTGCTTCCTAGTCTAGCTACTCTACAAGGCTCAGCACAGGTATGTTCTGAATAGGGCTCTGTAATATCGTCATAAAACAAAACACAAATGTTGCCTCAGTGACATGGCTGAAGAAACATTCGCAACATGAAAGCAGTTAACATCTGTTAGCAAGTGGCTCGAGACCAAATTTGAGTGATTTGCTGATGACTATTATGAACACTGTTTCTACAATGCACACGGCCCGTATAAAATTATCATACACGCGTTAAACATTATTTTTGTTACTAAAAAGAACTTAGCCAAAGCGACATGCCAGGAAGTACATACGTATACTCAGGAGCCTTTCATTCAGAAACAGGGACGGACCTAGTTAAGAAACATTTTGATTTGAGATTAGGCTGTGCTGGTATGCAATAGATCAAATTATTCTGCTCATACATTCTTACTTGAGTTATCCATCTGTCCATTTAACCTGATGGCTCGCTTGTTCAGCCGTTGCGAAAGTAAATTTGACGTGTTGGATTTAAGCACAATGGCAACCATGAGCAATGATGTGAAACTATGCAAACAGGGGAGTTGCGTGCAGCGTAGTTCCCTAATACCGACTGATCCCATTGCTCTACGGGGTCTAAGACACTAATGCCAATAGCGGGCTTGAAGTTGTTGAGCCAAGGAAGGCCGCAGGTGCAACGCGGCGAACAAAAAGACACTATAGTATTGTGGCTTTAGCTTTAAACAACACATTCTCGCAAGGCGTGCGAGTTAGTCACCTTCGTCCAGATTGGGTTAACATTTTTGGCGTCCTTTAACCAATCCGGCGACCGCGCTCGTTGGTATGTATGAGCTGCTGCTATAACATACGTAAAACTTTAATCGCGGAGCATAAAAAAATGCTGTGGGAGATTACATCCTATGTTCAGTTTTTGGTTTCAGTAAAAATGCTTGAATTGCTAGCTTTTTCTGATCGCGTTGACGTATTCATGTTCACAATCAAAATACAAATTTATCGCTCAAAAAAATCTATTTAACAAACACGCCAGAAATCAATAAAAAGTTGTGACGTCGTTACCGAAAATATTGTTTTTGTCCTAAGGCCATTATCACTACCGCTTTTAGTGCGATGATAAGCCGTTGCTTGCGTGTTTTTCTGAAGCCAGCTGGACTCACAGACAGGAAAAATAATAAGTGCAGCCAAATCACGTCGAGACTGAGTTTCTAAGCCGCGACGGCTGCAACAAATAAGCATCGCCAACCGCTGCAAGAGAGCACTATGCTATTGTCGCAACAAGCGTTGTATGTAACAGATTATTTGCAATCTTTGATTGTAATTGATTACTGCTTCATGCAATTGTGTAATCAATGGACTACTTTCTGCCTATTATTATTATTTTTTTTTGTAGTCGATTACCCGTGGTGTTTAACTTTTGTGCTAAAAAGCTACAGGGATGAAGCGTCTGTGGCGATGTGATAATATGTGAAATTGTTAGGCCACACAGCGCTGGGCATGGCTGCCTGACTTGTCGCGATGATGACAGGAGGTCCACCAGCCGTTTACCGAAGCACTGGACGTGCCTTGGTATGGTTCGATACCAGAAACTGTGCCTCATGCCTTCAAGATTGTTTTTCTGCTTTTCAGCGCCCTTACCTGCAGCTGCTTTTCGCATCACCTGCAACTAATTGCGGCGCTTCACAGAAGACATAAGATGGCATCGAACCATTCGTACGATATTGCCGCTAACCATCACAATCTTCGTTGCTGCGGACAGCCGTAGGAAACGAGCTTTCGTGGTGCGACATCCGACGTCCGACGCGCATGCTTATTGCTATCGCTACCGCCGAGTTATTTACTTCATTAGCGGACACAAGTCAGTCCAATAAAGGCTGTGCAACACCAGCCTCTTCATTTGCTACCTGCAGCATTGTCACAACCACTCGACATCTGGTGGAGGTGCAGGGGTCGCACTTCCTTTCTGCTCTCATCCATTGAAACACCATTGAGACCTATCCGACCGGAAGTGAGCTCAAAGGCAGCCATCGTCTCCATGGGCTACCGCCTAATAACAGATTGCCACCAGACTGTACACGAGCGCAAAAAGGCATCTTTAAAGCCAAGGGCGACCATAACTGCGACACCACCCTCCATTGTACTGCAACAGCCTCACTTTCCGGTCGCGTTCAGCGGTTCACTGGACGAGGATCGTGAAGAACGGCTGGAAGAATTCTATCATGTGGCTACTTTCAGCCCCATAGACGAAATCATGAATCTCAGTTATGTTTTCTTTGCCCTGGAAGGATCTGTGCTAGTATGGTATTAGCGCCAGCAGTATTCACTATAAATACATGGAATATTATCAAGGAGCATTTCTTGAAGACGTTCACGAGTTATGTCCGGAAGGAAAGGGCTGAGCTATTTCTGCAGTCACACATTCAACAGCCTAACGATCGTTCGTCCTTGTGTATGCAGAAGGAATGAAAACCTGTCCACACGCACCGATACTGAAATGGCAGATTGGGAAAACGTAAGGATGGTGACGAGAGGCGCTAAACAAAAACTATTTGCTGGAGTCGTGCGCAATCCTCTCAGAAGGATAGACAAGTTCGTTCTAGTATCGAAAAGGCTCTAGACGCACGAACTGGCTAATATGACCACCTTGCCGGGGTCTAAGCTGTTTAACCGAAACCGACGTCTCCAAATAGATAATACGGGCTACTTCGTGCGATAATTCGTGAAGTCGTTCGCGAAGAACTTCGTTGAGTCCTGCCATCGCTCATGCGACATCAAGTGGCATCGCTCGCGGACGTACGTGAAGAATTTCAGCAGGCACTCGGCTTTCTGCAAGTGACGATAGTGAAGAATGAAGGCCGAGCGATGAAGTATACCGCTGTATTACGCCACTTTAATAGGGGTGTAATTACTCATTGATATCCACCCTAGCGCAGCCATACGGCTAATAGCCGTGTACGCTGCTCTTGGGTGGATGTCAATGGGTAATTACTCTCTTATTGGAAATCTACTCCCCCTTGGGGGATTCCTCTACATATCCAACCATAACGACATCCTGCGCTCTGGCGAGAACCCCCAACCACAGGCCGACAAGAACAAGCTCTCCCTGAGCGCCCTACCACCCACACTACGAGCAACGCTCCATCCCCAGGAAATGCGACGCCTGGATGACTTCGAACAACCACGCGCTGTGCCTCAAGAACCGCAAGGCCGGTCATACGCTTCGTCACTGCCCGAAGATCTGCCATCGACGCCCAACGACCTCGCCTAGGCGAAAAACCACACGAAATTGAGAACATGGCCGTACTCTTTAACGCTTGCTGATAGAGTTTTCAGTGTAGATGCTGATGTCTTCACGAGAAAACGTTGCAAACTCAGTAACGACAACCTCGAAAACAACTCCGACTAGAAATTCACATGCAAAAAAATTTCTAACAAGCCGCCCTTGCTGCAAATTGAGGAAATTTGTACTAAGAGAATAAGTTTTGAAAAGCAGTTACGGGATGACAGTCGACAATTCTTCTGTAATTATTAAGTTGCTTTTATGTGGCTGTAGCCGCCCACTATAATCAGTTACATTTAAAACAGAGTGACTTAAATTGTAACCGGCAAATTATTTTCTGTGGCGTAAAAACATTTATCAGCCAATCCCCCCTCGTGTTAACTGCCATCGCATTGCCCTCTTAGAGCGCGTTATGTTGTGAAACGTATACAGTGTGCTAACACAAGCCTCTCCTTTCCCCTGCTTTACCAATATCTGATTTTGCCGTTCTCTGCCTGAAGCCTAAAGTTCGAAACCGCAACCTTTAACCGACAGCGAAAAGAAACATGAAGGTTGACGCAGATTTGGAAAATTCACCTAAATCGACTGTAATTTGATTAATAAAATATAGAGGGACAATCAAGCTCCACCTTTAAAGGAATGATGCGACAGCTATAACTAATCCCATTTGAAAGTTTCCTTGCGGGTCCTTGTTTGTGTGCATTTCTTTTGCGACTCGCGCCAGTAGTGATCTCTTTACTTCTTCATCTATTATCCCACATATACGTTTATCAAACAGCCGTATGAGAAAGACCACCCGCCATAGATATAACGCCCCGCTTATGTGCCTGCTTGATCAGGGGGTATATAGCGCGCCTGACTGGGAATGAAAAGGGCCTGGAAGGCCGGAAGGTGGGCCTCCAACGCTTGAGGTTTTCGCACCGGTTGAGATATCATGTCGTCTATTTCCTCACACCGTCCAGTTCTTTCCGGCCGCCATTCCATCTCGCCACAAAACCGTTCCACCTATTCGATGCGATGTCGCCTTAGTGCCTCGCGAGAAGGAAACTTTCAAACACGTCATTTATCACTTACTCAAGTTTTGATAGAGGGCGCTACTTACTGCAGGCCGTGGCCCTTATCGACGCTGGCGCAGCGATTTCTATTATGGTCCCAAAGCTCTTTAAAAAAGTTACGACGCCAATTTCAAGACTCTATTTGCTCATGGCCAGCACTCAGCTCAGAAAACCGTCAGCAACGTGCATTTCTCGAGTCGGGATCCAGGACTCGCTTTATACAATCGTTTTCGTCATGTTGCCATGGTGCTCACACTTTACTATCTTTGGACGGGATTTCCTGTCGTGCCACGCCGCTATAATCGATTGTGCTCGCTCTGAATCCTGGTTCGGTTCTCTGCTTTGCCTGGTACCCTGCAGACACTTCTTCGTCTAGTCACTACGCTATAGCCCTCGTCGCTGAAGACAAGTGCCTTCCTGTCATCGTCACGCCATCCCGTAAGAACACGTCTTCCACCGAAGCCATTGCGGTCTTTAAAACAACGTTTAAATTTTGTTAATCTTCAGTGCCGGTAAACCCCGGTTTAGCGGCGGCATTATTTCCCTTCAGTGTCCTCGTTTCGGTTGACCTCTGATCTGGCGCTAAGGACAACCGCAGCATGCCTTCAACAGGAGCTAAATTTAATTTTGCTTAGAACACTTCCTTTGTTCCAACAAGCCGACTAGGTGGCCTGTGCCGACCTCATCCTGAAAATTAGAAGAAACATAGATGCGTCTTTAAAGATACGACGCAACAGTCATAACGGGATCTGTTTACCGACTCCTCTCACGGGTCCTCATTAGCGTACATGCATTTTGCTACTGGGTTAATTACTAAATCTTCGATTTGTGGTTCTGTTAGCCCACAAGTTATCATTAGTATAAATTAGCAAGCACCGTGTTATAAAGATCGCCTAACTTAGGCATAACGCCTTGCTTTAACCCAGCCTTATGAACGTGACTACGTGGCATAGAGGCAGCGCGTCTCACTTGAGAGTCAATTGTACTAGAAAGGTTTATTCCGATCTCGCCTTCTCATCTCGAAGGTGAAGTCCAAGTTCGCAGAACCTGCGGCTTGGTGTCGTGGCTTCACATGACCTAACGACCATTCAGTCAACTGTTCTTCCACCCGCCAACTACCACCTGCCCCCGAATTTTCGCTCACTAATCAAACGCCGATGCCGACAGTACCCATGGTATATTTTCGTGTAAAAAGGGTCTTTAAAATCAACGCGTTTAAATGGGCGTCCCTACGGTAACCTGGATCGCACCAACGGAAACGGCGCACTCTCAAAGCCAGGTTGAAGAGGAACAGGGAATACTAGAAAAAAAGAAAAAAGGTAACCGCAGGACAGCTCGTTTCGATACTTGCGCTTTGGAGGAGTAAGAAAGAATGCAGAAGAAAATGAGGGACAAATGCGACTGGACATCAAGCAATGACGTGATTGCGGCAAAGTCCCAACCTTTAGGGCAAGCCGGCAGGACTTAAACCTGCGCTGAGCTTATAATCGCGCACGTTACGACAATAAATTTAACTAGCTAATTAGATTAAACAATGTTGATATCAAGCTGCAGGAATCCGCTGACATAAAACGGTAACTATCGTTCATCAAAAATTCTACAGAGGCTCTGCACAACTGGTTAGCTCCCCTTTTATGTTGTGCGGTGAAAAAGTCCCAAATCTAGCGAGTGTGCTATGTTTATCCTGTCGGCTCAAGTCATCTTCCTGCTCTAATGTTTGCTTACTTGGTGCATGAACTGCATAGTAGGCGTTTATTTCAAAACAGCCGAGAGAAGGGAGGCTTAGGGTGGTCAACAAAATAGCCTGCGAAGCAAATGAAAGGATCAATGCCACCAACATGTTAATGAACTGAGATGCAGGCACAGAATACGCCGGCGAGTATTTTTTCTAACAGCGAATTAATTAGCAACAAAGAATATTTACGGTTGCATTCATTTATTTCGACCCGCTGAAAAGCATTTAAATCGCGACGTAGGACGCCCAAAGTTAATTGGACGAATTGTTCCTTAGATACCCCGTGTTTGTTTTTCTAACAAGCTTAGACACCAGGAATAGAAAGGATGACAGGAAGTACCGATGTGTCTTACTCCATTTTGTTTCGAGCATCCTGAATCCACTGCTCATTTCAACAAAAGCGCCGCTGAAACCGCTTGGTTGTAATATATTTTTTCGCCGTGAAACAACCACACGCTCAAGCTCACAAAAACGAACTTGCATGCGGTTCGCGCACCTTCTACCCTCTTTCCGTGCCAGAAAAAATGCACGTAGTTTAAACGTCTAATATTATAAGAGCAAGGCACCATTTTCCACCAAACCAAACAAGCAACACATGGAGGTCGAGATATCTGAGATTTTTACTCCTAAAGTTATGGCAAGAAAGGTTAGCACGCAAGCAAACTGGTAAAGCAAGGGGGATGAGATGAGAGTGAGAGAGAAAAAGATACAGGGTTTTAAATGTGAGGTGTTTTATGGCTCGTGCCAGACCCGGCTTTTTCATCATCAGAGCGCAGCTATTGCAGAAAATAACTAAGCAAGACCGTTTTGCCTAAAGGCGGGCCCACGACCTGAGCGACCAAATCACTGTGAGCTGCATACTAACTAAAACTAAAACGAGTGCAGGCCATCTCAAAGGCAGTTTAGTGAAAAAGCTTCAGCAAGCGAATACAAGGCGCCCAGTACAAAGCAGGCGATGCAGGGCTTCTCGACAGGCCAGCTGCAACAGAGGAGCCACGCAAGCTGAACTGAATGTGCTGATGCCCCTAAACCACAGTAGAAAATACTTCCAACCAAAGGCAGAAAGTGCAGGGCTTTCTCGCGTTCCAAAAAACTCCAGCGTTTCTACGAAGTAGCGGGGGCTGCGAACTTTACGATAGGGAAAACAGGCGGCGAGGATCCCTCGAGACACATCAAAAGAGCCGAGCAAGAGGACACAATGTTAAAAAAAGATAACGAAGAAAGCCCATCCCAACCGAGACTGGCTACGAAAAGTGGACGTCCGAATGTTTTCGAGAGAAGCGGTGCGCACGTTTCGAATACGTGCGGAACCTGAGCTGACCGTGTACACTCATTGCGCTCAAGATGCTCAGCTTTCGCTGAACAGCAAGTGGGTTCGTGAAACGACCAGAGCACATATGTTCGGTTAGCTTTATCTGTACTGTTTCCAAACATCCAATCAGAGCCAGAAAGTGGTGTTGCAACTATGCTACTGAGGTGGCGTACTTTCCGTGTCCTCAGTGATTTCTTTCTCAGCGATTTCTTTGTAAGAGTTTCCCTGTAGCAATATAGTTAACTAAACCTCACTGACTTTAAGCTTGACTTATGATTCTAGTCACGGCTCCAATAAGCCTTTCCTGACACCGCTGTCGTCTTCCTTGCGTTCCTTTTTTCGGACTATAGTTCATGGCGAAAGCTGCAAAAGACGGGGTAGTGTGTGAAGTCTGTATAGCAAGAGCATAAAACATAGAAAGAGCCAGGATATCAATAGGCGATGAAGAAAGAAAACCGTCAAGCGGAGTGGATTCGGGTCTAGGTATTTCACGTGGCACGAAATGTGAGGAACTTTGTAACTGCCAGTGCATTTCGCTTCTTTATTTCCTGTTCATAATGAATAAGACAGTGGGTTAAAAGTATTAATAAATCGCGATACCACTATGAGCGCGTGCGAAAAGGGAGGCTCCAATCTGTTTCAAAAAGCCTTCATGTCAGCCATCTCGATCAAAGCTGGCATCCGTTACAGTTTCTCACATTTGGCATAATATAGCTTGCTTTCAACGTCACACTGTTAATGAAATCCTTCCTTGCTGAGCGAGCATACACGTCAGCGGCTTTTGAAACCATTCATTTCTCGGTTTTCATGCGCTGCGGAGGCTAGCAACATGAATAAGTCGTATGGTACATTCCCTTGATTATCTACACAGCAGGTCAGATTGCATATTTTACGGCTGCTCTCTCGGCTATGCACTGCATGTCGTCGTCTTCGTCAACTTAAATTCACGCGTAGTGAATCCAAGCCAGCGCCCTAACACCCCCGCAACCACACTACCCTAATAGGCTGCGTTTAAGATGATATCAGAGATGATTTGACTATACTAGACTAGGTCCAATCCGAAAAGTAGGTTGGCCAACCTCTAGATGTGACTCTGCACGTTTTCAAAACCAAAATTTGAAAACGTTGACCTACATTCAAAATAATGTGACCCATACACGTAATTTGGTGGACCGGCTCCTAACGTTGGTCGGAAAATCCTTAAGAAGACGAACAGTCGAAATTCGAACACTTATGCATGATATTACGCTGGCGGGCGGACAATAATTATCGTTTTTGTTTTTCAGTTCTCATAGTATTTGCCCCTTAGAGTCGTGCTTTTTCGGGCTTGCCTTGCTGCTTCTGATTTCTTATTTTTTCAAGCTTTTTCCACCTCATACTCCTTTTTAACGTGGGTTAGAAAATGGTGCCTTACCCTCATCATTCTTCCGATGTATTTTTCTTCCCGGTTTTTATCATTCCCCCCCCCCCCCCCCCTCACTGTGCTCTGCTTTGCTCACTCTTGTAGCCTCATAAAACTGTGACTTTCGCTTTCTGCACCTTCGATATTAGTCGATGCAGTCGTGCTTAGAGGAAGTTTTTTTCTCGAGCAGCTCTTTGAGCAAAGCCACCATGTGAAACATCACCCTTCTTCTCTCCCCACAGCGCTTTTCGCAACATTACAGATACACACTCCCCCACAAATATAGTTTACGTGCCAAGAATAAAAGGAAGAAAAGAAGGAAGGAAGGAAGGAAGGAAGGAGTAACAATATTATGTCACTCATATTGCTGAGGCGCGAGGCGCCATTCCTAAAAAAATGTCGTGGCTACACACATCTGAAAAAAGATTATTTTCAAAACATAATTGATTTAGCGACTTTAAGGCACTTCAATGTTTCAGAACAAATGGGCGATTAAGCAGCAGGGAGACATAGAAATGCTTCTTGTCGCACATGAAATGAAAGATAGCACATAAAACATTGCACCAAATATAGTATATGTGAACAAAGTCGTCGTTTAAAAAAGCAAGATAAAGAATGCCCAAATTCTAAACTTTCTCAAGGGTGTGGAAACAAGTCTATAGAAAGAGACGGAAGATAATACTGACACACATGTTATATTCTATATTTTTTTAACAATGCTATCAAAGTCGAACGCACATCTTCTCAATCATTAGGAGAAGCGCTCAAATACAAGTGCCAAACGAGCAAACACACTGCCCACTGGCCGAACTCTTACCCTGTGCTAAGTCTGAAACGATTATCACGAAGTGATCGGGTACCTATTTAGATTATATTGAACGAAAGCCCATCTGTAACGGACGCAGATGTGGCGGTACGGGTATCTTTGAAAGCGCATAACAGCTGGGTGTGGCTCTCTTAAGAATGCATATTTCGCTTAAATTTTATAAGTCCATTTGACAACTACAGAGTTCTTATTTAGCACAGCCAAGCGTACTACAGAACAAAATGGCGTTATGTAAAACGTAATTGAAAAAGTTACATGTTTAAAATATTCCGACATGTGAATGGCGGTGTCTTCATTTTGCTAAAGGCTTTGTTGAAATTTACTTATGAAAAGACAGTCTGGCTTGCACATTTCGTTATACAGCCGTCCTAATATTTAATACAGCGCGAGCGTCGACCAAACTGCTGGTCAGCACCTTATAACTGCACTGACCAGCAGAGTAATAAGATAAGATGTATTATCATTTTTGGGGAACGGTTTGGGTGTAGTATAGGAGTAAAGTCATGAGCACTGGGGCAGTGTGTATGCTAGTTTTATACCTCCTTTCATACAATCCTCCCAATCCTCGAGAAGTTACAAGTTTTAGATTTGATAACATTTTTGAGAATAAAAAAACAATAAAATGCATATTCAATATTCCTGTTTTTAATCTCTGCAGGATAATTTCCTTTGGGAATTTAAAAAAGAAAATAAAAAAATGTTTTTTCTTCATTTAAACAAGACAATATTCGAACCGGCTATATTTTGAACAGCGTTTTATGTGCTTCCATTTCGTGTATGACGAAACATTGGCTGTGGTTTAGCTCTGGTTAAACCGGGTTGAATTGCGTTAGCAATAACTCCATGACTGCGCTTATGATTCAGCGTTTAGTTTACCTCATGGTGCAGCTAGAAATGTTCAGCTATGTGTAAAAATACGGCACACAAATGAGCGACTAGTCTTCTTTGCCTTTATTAATCCAAATGAAAACACTATGATGGTCCGTAAAATAACGAAACTTGGTCTGGATTTGGTTAACCACGTGTCCATCTTCTGCTGCACGTCTGTATAACACAAGGTCTAAACGGCTTCCCTACTGCGTTGTGCATCTCAGTGGAAAATGGTTTAACTGTAGGAAATACTTTGTCGTCACCACTTTAATGAAAGTATTGCCTCTCCTTGTGTCTTTGTTGAAGTCTCCGGTACACAAAACCAACTGTTTCTCAGATCGGTTAGGCATGCCATTAGCTAAGACGCCATTAGAAGCCATTAGATTGGTTAAGGAGGGGCTTTATATGTGGGTTGGCAGGAGCTGTCAACTTGGGTCTCTCGTTTCACATGGGACGGTTATGTTAGAGCCAGCCTGCCAGGTCCTGGCATTCACGTTAACCATATAGGCCACTAAGGCACGCTCATACGGCCTGGTTAAAGCCGCATTCAGCTTGGCTGCAGCTCAAGGTCAAACGTGGCCTTTCCCGGTACTACGCGACAGGCTGAAACCTGGCGCAGTATTGCTAACGTAATAAACAAGTTGGCACTCTCTTAAACAACATAACTGCTTGCCTATAGCACAAATCTAAAGTAGATGGGCCTTATAGTCGCAAAAAGTACGATTATCGCAAATAGCCTGATTTTAGGCACGTGGTGTTTTTATAAATGTTTGCTTGTCATCGTTAACTGCCTGACACGTCAGAATTATGCCTCGCATAATTTGTCTTCGTTTATCGTTTAGACTGTGCGGGATGGTCTTTTGTTTCAACTATATTTAGAGCATAGCGTATCGTGGCGTGTACGCTCGAATTTCTTAGCTTCTTCTGTACGTGAAGTGGAGCCGTTCCCCCTTTGAAACTTATGTATATACCATGGTGATGAGGGTGGTCCCTCTTATTATCGCAGTGTCTGTGGTACTCTTAGCCGGGAGCATGTTTTAGTTGATATGCCCAGTCTTCTCAAATATGAGTGGATACTTGTTGGACGTTGTGAGAGTACTTTTCAGCAGTTCTAACTGCATGATTCTTCCTCCGAAATTCATATTAGTAGCTGCCAGAGGAAATACTATACTGACCGAGCTGTTATACGTCGCTGTATGCAGCATAAGTGTAGGCCATCTGTTATTTCTTCCAACCAACCTGGGGGGGGGGGGGGGGGGGGGGGGGGCTAGTTACAGCTTCAGAATACTCAGTTTAGAAGATCCGCAAAGCTTGAAATAGCCAAAAGCGTACGCACTTAACATTTGCTTGCGCCTAAAGCGACTGATGTCGCAACATATCTGAAAGAAGAAAAGATAGCCTGAACGTTTGAAATGCTGATTGTGATGGGGAAGGAAACGGCCCATTAGGTGAAGATCAGAAACGAAGCAGAGCTAGCTTATATTAAAAAGATAGGATGAGGACGAGCGAGGGCAGGAAAATGAGTGTGAGGAAAAGGGAAGGCCAAAAAATAAACTATGACAGCTAAGGGAGGAAAGCACAGATGAAGGCGTGCACTCGTTGGTTGAGCTTCTTAACGGTGAGCGAGGTGCAGCTCACAAATGGACAGTGCGGTCACATGCTAGAAACAGGAGCGCGTGGAATATCTACCGCCCTGCCCGGCTAGATTTCAGTTCATTGAACCACGCTCAAGCAAGCGCTACACTTGGAGCAGGCACGATGATGAGAGCCAAATCTGAGCTCGTAAACGCAATATCAGCCAAATTGCCTCAGAATTGAGGCAGAGCCCGCAAATGGCCGCGTTTGTCACCCTAATCGCCTTTTCTCAGTGGTAATGACCGTATCGAGTGCTTCGTATAAAGCTCTCGTGTTTCCCCCACCACTTAACGCACACATATCATGCTACTCTTCTGTTTCATTTCATTCATTGTACGCTCAAATCCGTGAGATTTTCCAGAGGATAGGAAGGATAATATAGGACGGTAATGGTGAAAAATGCAGGCAGCACGAACTAATGAAATATCGCAGCGCGCATAATTCGGCACACGAACAAAACAAGTACTACGACGAACGGAACATGCTACAAATGCTACTAGAATGATTTTGGTTTAGAGAGGGCTCCCAACCTATTGATATTTTCTCTCAAAACACTGCTAATGCTGGATGCGCGCTTTAAGAGTGGGAAGGCAGTTTGTTTTTAGATGTTTGTAGCCTGAACAGATGAAAGCAATAATGGGTTTTCGGGCGAATTGGGGCGAATTGATTACACATTGGTGTGAGGAAAGCAATTAGGGAATAATTTCATGTCTTCGTCTACGGGCGTTATTATGGGACGCGAGGCATTTTTCATGGTAGTGATTCCTTGTTTCGCACATAAATCACCTGATATAGTTAGGGGTAACGCAAGAGCCCTAGTTTTGAAACTGAGCGCCACCCCTTGCACATCCTTCGCGAAGCGAACTATGGTCACGTCATGCTCTCTTAACTTGAAACGTGACCAGGAGTGGAGGTTGATGAGTTATGACGCACATTCGCTCTCACGCTCATCCTCTGTCGATCCCGACCTTGTCAGCTGCAGCCGTTTGTGCAAGTCATCACTCGACAGAAAAAGCAGCAACCAAGGCGTCATTGGTAGCACTTTAAAAGGTGGACGGCTTGCAAGGAAACTCGCAGAAAGTGGACGTTAAACGTGTAGTAGACAGGAACAGGCTCTAGCCATAAGAAAAATGGATGGTGAGACGGAAGTTGCAGTGCCAAGACCTGCCACATCACCTACTTCTGAGTTGCAACTTGATAAATTATGACATCAAACTGCTTCGCAGTTCTACTAAAGCGTCAAGCCTGAGTCCCTGCCGTTTGATTCGGATTTTTCTCCGTGGCCTGAAAAATGCATGCTGTATCGAGAGTCAAAATATTCGTATGCAGTGGGAGATTTGCTGGTATCTGCAATTCCGGAAAGTAAAACGTGTTAGTTCGATTTGGGAACAGTGTAATTATTGTGTATTCATAGCATTCCTAATTGTTAGACTTACACGCACACATGCACACACGTTTCACAGAACAAATTTCCGCCATGCACTTTCGGACGAAATATCCGCCATAAAAACGTTCATAGCAGCTGGTAGCACCTTCCAACAGACCCTAATTTGACCGACAGCACACAGAAAACTCTTCAAGACAACGCGACAATTTGTGATCAACACAAGCAGCTTCGCCTTGAACGATACACGTCTAGAATCTCATCGAAATTGTCCTTGGGCACATTTTCTATATATAATAATACTCATGGGAACACAGCGGTCACAATGGCCCTTTTTTATGGCCACCCTTCCCTTGGATTCGTTCCGAGAAATTGAATCTGTGAAGCTTGCAAGCGGGAAACATGTAATACTAGCAAGAGTAGAATTTCCGAGTTACTGGGAGAAGATGTCAATGTCATGCCCAGATCAAGCGGAAGTGAACCGGACGTTATGGCTGTCGAAACAAGAAAGGAGGTCTCAGCAGCAGCTGCTGGTAACAGCGCGAAAAGAAAACGAGTGCAAAACAGGCGACACTTCAAAATAAAAGAAACAGCTGAATTATTTCGAGATAACACATGGGATATAACGGCTGCATCTCGTGGACAATGCGGACGGTGAGTTTCTTGGAGGGATTCCGTCTGCCAAACTAAAAACTTGAAAAAGAAATTTTCTCAGCAAGAAAGCCGAGAAAAAAGATATAGCACCTTACTTTGGCTCCGAAGTAATGGTCCGAGGGCAAAATATGCACTCATTTGGAGCATCAGAACGACACATTCGCGAGGTAAAGAGATATAGAGCGCAAAGTAGAACTCTAAGCACAGAGGGAAAAAGCAAACCTGAAGACATCTTTCTATAAATATGGGCCTTCTATAAAGACGACTCTGTCCTACTCCCTTATAGGCAAAAAGGACACATTTCAAGGCCAGCAACCCGCCTGTTGTTGGCGAATCTGTAAGAGGTGCATGATGAATGAAAGAAAAAAGAATCTCATACTAAAAGTGTGCATTCTCTGTAATCGTCCCTTTACGCCCTGCTAACTGTGGTTTCACGGGTTGAAGCGGTAATCACACAGTGTGCGTATGCATGAGTCGCCAAAACTTTTATATTATTGCTTCATTCTAGTGGGCTCAAAGAGACAACCGAGGAGTTATTGGCTGTTATCGTGCGTCAGACCGATAAAGAATACTGTACTCTCGGCAAAATGTGTAGCTTGCCCAGGCGTGCTTCACGACGAAGTTTTGCTTCAACAGGATCTTACCCATGTATTCGAAAACAGAGACTACATATATATCCAGAATGGGATAAGCGGAGTCGGCTGCAAACTTGAAATTTGTGTTACAATGCAAAAAAATGTTTTGGAAACGTGCATGAATATATTGAACCACCGAAAAAATCCACGATTTGATTCGTTAACCGCAAGCCAGCTATTTTCCAAACCCGAAGGTGAACCTAAGCCTTCAGGAGGCCGTAATTGTGATGGAATGTGCAGAATACAACAGCTCTACAATTCAAAACACATCACAGTTGTACCGTTAGGAAACCATGCAGGTCACCATACGCCCACTAGTTCTTCGCTGTCAGTTCTGCATTTCTGGAGATTTATCAATCATACTGCAATAAAGAGCAACGCATTAGAGATATTAAAAAGTAAAATTTCTTATTCTAATTGTTTTCACATCTCATTTAAAAATACTTGAATACAAGCAATTTTAGCGTCTTTATAAAAAATTAGAAGGCGCTTACGTGAAATAAATGCCAAAATATTTTGGCAAAATAGTATTTAACCAATTTGCAGACCGTAAAATCATAGAAGTGTGGACACGGTTTCGGAAGCAATTTCGTATATTAACGATGAAACAACTGTGACCGATTGCGTAGAAATGTTGTAGCCATGCAGGAACTTGAGGTATTTCGAAAATAACTACTTGGTGACTTGCATTACCGAAAGTTTAGAAAAGTAAAATAATAGCACTTAATAAACAAGCGATAACTTGAGGTACTTCGAAAATAAGTACTTGGTGACCGAATGATTTCACTTCGGATCCAAGGTCACCCTTTCAACATAACAGTTATCCAAGTCTATGCACCGACCACTACTGCTGAAGAAGCTGACGTTGAGAGATTTTATGCGGACCTACAATGCCTTTTAGACCGCACCCCATCATCAGACGTCGTTTTTCTCATAGGAGATTGGAATGCCAAGGTAGGGAGTGAAGAAATATCCGGAATTACAGGCAAGTTCGGTCTTGGTGAGCCAAATGATGCTGGGCAGAGGCTAGTAGAGTTTTGTCAAGAAAACAACCTGACCATAGCGAATACTCATTTTCAACAGCACAAGAGGCGCCTGTACACATGGACTCCACCGGACGGTCTGTACAGGAATCAGATCGATTATATTATTTGCCGGCAGAGATGGAGAAGTGCTATACAAGCAGTAAAAACAAGGCCTGGGGCCGATTGTGGCACCGATCATCAGCTTCTTGTTGCCAAGATTAAGCTTCGATTGAGGAAAACGCAGAAAACTAGAAGGCCTTTCAGGTATAATCTGGATCAAGTTCCATTAGAATATGCTGTGGAAGTGAGGAATCAATTTCAAGAATCAAGAATTAGATCTAGAAGACAAAGAGCCCGAAGAGATGTGGTCTGATGTTCGTGCTATAATACAAGAAGTTGCTACTAAGGTAATTCCAAAGCAACAGAAATGCAAGAAAGCAAACTGGTTATCTGAAGAGGCTTTGCAAATAGCTGAGGAAAGGAGGATGGCAAAAGTTATGGGGGAAAGAGAAAGATACAAGGTTCTCAATGCGGATTTTCAGAAAATAGCAAGGAGAGATAAGAATGCCTTCCTGAACATACAGTGCCAAGCAGTTGAGGACAACAGCCAATTAAGGAACACAAGAGCTCTGTATAAGACAATCAAAGATATCAAAGGAAGCTTCTGTGCTAAGATGGGCGTGATAAAGGACAAACGAGGCAAGGACCTCACTGAAGCCGCAGAGATAAAGAAGAGGTGGCAGGAATACACAGAAGAACTGTACAAGAAGGACTCGAATGTGCAAACCCAACATAAGACGGTTGTGATAACTGATCTTGAGCCGGGCATCCTGAAGAGTGAAGTTGAATGGGCCTTAGCCAGCCTTGCTAAGAACAAAGCTAGCGGAATTGATAGCATTCCAGCTGAGTTGTTTCAAAACCTCAACCATGACGCTGTTAACATTCTGCATACATTATGTCAGAAGATTTGGACAACCCTGCAGTGGCCACAGGATTGGAGGAGGTCAGTTTACATTCCCATTCCAAAGAAAGGCAGTGCCAAGGATTGTTCCAACTACCGCACGATCGCGCTTATTTCGCATGCTAGCAAGGTGATGTTGAAAATCCCCCAAGGTGGACTGCAGCAGTATGTGGATCGGGAGCTTCCGGACGTGCAAGCTGGGTTTCGCAAGGGCAGAGGAACTAGAGACCAAGTTGCCAACCTTCGCTGGATCATGGAAAAAGCAAGAGAGTTCCAGAAACCCATCTACTTCTGCTTTATTGATTATGCGAAAGCGTTTGACTGCGTAGATCACAGCAGATTGTGGCAAGCTCTCCAAGAGATGGGAGTTCCAATTCAGCTCATCTGTCTCCTCAGGAACCTGTATGAAGGGCAAGAGGCCACAGTCAGAACTGGGCATGGTCTTACTGATTGGTTTCCGATTGAGAAAGGAGTGAGGCAAGGCTGCATACTGTCGCCCTGCCTATTTAACCTATATGCTGAGTGCATCATGAGGAAGGCCGGTCTGGACGAGTCTTCAGCTGGAGTGAAGATTGCTGGAAAACGTATCAACAACCTTAGATATGCGGATGATACCACTTTAATTGCAGAAAGTGAAGCGGAACTCAAGAGACTTCTGATGCGCGTACAAGAAGAGAGTGAGAAGTTTGGGCTTAAACTGAACATTAAAAAGACAAAGATCATGGCGTCTTGCCCTATCAAGTCCTGGAGCATCAAGGGACAAGAAGTGGAAGCAGTGACAGATTTTCTCTTCTTGGGCTCCAAGATTACCTCGGAAGGAGACTGCAGCCATGAAATTAGGAGACGCCTGCTTCTGGGAAAGAGAGCAATGGTTAGCCTTGACCGCCTAGTAAAGAGCAGATACATTAGTCTGCCAACCAAGATCCGTATAACTCGTGCTATGGTCTTTCCAGTTGTGATGTATGGATGCGAGAGTTGGTCTGTGAAAAAGGCTGACCGCCGAAGAATTGACGCGTTTGAATTGTGGTGCTGGCGAAGACTTTTGAGAGTTCCTTGGACTGCCAGAAGATCAAATCAGTCAATATTGTCGACCATAAACCCTGACTGCTCATTGGAGGGTCAAATTCTAAAGTTAAAACTCAGCTACTTTGGTCATCTGATGAGAAGAGAGGAGTCGCTGGAGAAAGATTTGATGTTGGGAAAGGTTGAGGGTTGCCGGAGAAGGGGTAGCCAGCGAACGCGATGGTTAGATGGCATCCTCGAGGCACTGCAGATGAAGTTATGTGATGTTAGGAAGATAGTGAGAGACCGGAAAGCGTGGCGTGACATGGTCAATAGGGTCACGAAGAGTCGGACACGACTGAACGACTGAACTGAACTGAACTGACTTGCATTACCGAAAGTTTAGAAAAGTAAAATAATAGCACTGAATAAACAAGCGATCTAGAATACAGTAATCAGTGATATTTGTGAATAAATGAGAGGACATATATTTCACGTAATACTGACTTCTGAAGTTGATGTTGCGCAGATTACAAAAGTGAACACCACTCTGAAAAAGATCTAAAGGAGAAAACAACATCTGCTCAAGGATCTTGCGACTAATACTGGTTAAAGATTTCGGCCAGTAACTTGCAGCAATGCTTTTGTTGCAGGGTTGGTGAAATGGCACCGCCTTCCCGACTAGATGCACAGAATTATGTGTTTGTGGGGACGCTTCAGTCCCGATTTTATTCTATATTTCTTATGGAGTTCTCCGGCGTACAAGGTGAGCGGAAGAATGCAAATATTTATTTCTAGTAATCTGCGTTCTGGTGCACTGCACTAAAGGAGTATGTTTGCCTAAAAGGTATGGGTGCTCTAATATTCATCAGCATTCTGGCTTTTTTCTCCGTCCTGGATGATCATATCCGAACTCATCTAAGATATGCTTTAAAACAAACGATAAAGATCGCATGAAATAGCGCGTGTTTCATGAAAAACATTGCTGTAAAGGTATTTTATTTCACGTTAAATTTGGAAACAATCTGCAAGGTCAGGCTCCTGCGTGTGAGTTATTGAACGTTAAAATATTTGATACAGCACGTATTCAATCTGTAAAAAAAGTTTTACCGAATGTAGTTTTTAGTAAAAGCACAAATGTCTCACACGCGAGAAAAAACTAAAGTTGGCTCCGGAAGGACAAGTACTGGTATTCAGTTCTCCTATCATGTTTACTTACGTGCTTTACTACGCTGACCGAGATGAAAGGAATTTAATTTGATTGTTTGGTTGGTTCTTGCTATCTTAGTGGAAGAGAAACGGCAGGGTATTGACGGGCTCATGAATAAGAAATAAAAATAATTCTTCGCTGTGAACATTTTTTTTTTAACTGATCCCCTGGATCTCGCTAAGATTCAGGCAAGGTTCTCAACAGTTCTGGGGATTGTGATTATTACTAGAATGCACAGGTAACAAACTGATTGGGGGCATGCTCTCCCTTAAGCAGTTAAACGAGGCAATGCGTATTTTATATCAACTATAAGATTGCTGATGCTGTTCTCAGTTTCTGCTTTACGGGGGTGATAATTTTAGCGCATTTTATAGAAAAGAGCTTTAGAGAGCCCTCGATGGTGCATTACGTATAGGTGATAGAATAAAGTTATAAACGAAATAACTGAAAAAACCAGTTTGCTAGTATTAAAATCAAAAACAATTCATGCAAAACATTTGTACAAGATCGTGCGCAAAACCCACAGACATAAGATACAACGGCTTCGAGTGCTACATGAACATGCCGCTGCGCTCTGTTTTGTTTCAATTTATAGTCGAATGAACGAAATGGCTTTCATTAACAACGTTGTAGCTGGAGCCATAAATTTGACTTCAGGGTGGTAATTCTTTCTTGAAATAATTCTTCATTAATTTCCCAAGGCTAGCGTCAACTGAACACTTTCTATTATGCTAGCATTGTTCAGAAGTTTTTGATGGATGCATTGCTTTACCATAGTAAGTAATGGTCATTGTATCGTGTGAATGTTATGAGCATCACATAACGAGTACTTGAATGCCCTGACATTCCCCTTTGGATATGAGGCGTCTAGGTCATAATAAATGTTTATACTATGCCTGGCCACTTGCGCCTAAGTCAATGCACTACCTGCCACGCAAATACCTGTATTGCCCCGTCCAACCAATGGTGTCCCTGAAAGACGTGCGCCTCCCCTACTGTTGTAGTGTCGTATTTGGTAGCCCAATGCATCCGCCTTCAGGGTAGCAAACGTACCCTTTGGAATTCAGCCTTTACCCGCCTTCTTCGAAAATTCTTCAGTGTACATAAGCTGTGATGCATACGCAATTTTGTTTTAATTCCCTCGTGTTAAACCTCATAGGAGAAAAACTGTTCAGTTCAGTTCAGTTCACTTTTTCCTTTCAAGTGAAAGTGGAAGACGAGGCAAAAGGCGTGTAACCTGACAAGGCACGTCTCCCATGTTCAGCTCGCAACAGGCAACACGTTACGATGCATACAAAGGGAAATGTCCTGATTAACAATACAGCAAATAAAAAAAATAGATATACAAGATACATATCAACGCACAATGCAGTTTACAGTATAACGCCACTTTGGAGTGAAACAAACGCATAAGAAAATATGTGACAGCGCGAAGATGAGAAGAAAAATGCAATAAAAATATGGATCTGTATTTGACAGAAAATAACATGACGACATAGACTGTTAGGAAAAAAAATCATCAAGAAAAACGAAAACTGATCATTTGGATTCAGATGGGTGCACCTATATTCAATAAATATATTCTGTGGTCTTTAGGAATGGTTTATATGCTAATTTGAAGGAATTAAATGTTAATGTAAGATCAATCCTGTGTTCATGAAGTTTTAGTAATTTTACTGCTTGATATTCAAGATCCTGTTTGCCATAATTGGTTCTGGCTCTTTTTGTTTTATGTGCAAGGGTTCGAAAGCTATAATGTGGAGATATATCTGTGTACCTTGTGTACAGCTTTCTTTTATGGATGATTTGCATCAGTTTAAAGTAATATACCTTGTTGGCTGGTAAGAAATCATATTTTAGAAAGAGTGGCTGGGTTGGCAAGTCACTTATTTTACATTTGTAGTTTTCAAATAGACGTAGAATGCGTTTCTGCAGTACAAACAGCCTATCGTAATTTCCTTTCGTCGTGGTACCCCAGACTAATATTGCATAAAGTAGACGCGAGTAAAATAGTGTGTAATACAAAGCTTTTTTAAGCCAGAGAGGGATAAGAGGAGCTATACGGCTAATACAACCTACGGCACGGGAAAGATCGGTTAGAAGGTGAATAATATGCGGAGTCCAGGATAAATCTTCGTTAAACCAGACACCTAAAAATTTTTGTGTAGGCACCTGATTAATATATTCCATTCTGTATTTAAGTGTAATGTTTTCTTTAGAAACTTTGTTAACTGGTTTGAGTAGTATAAACTTTCTTTTGTGCGTGTTCAGCAGCAAACTATTGTTCTCGAGCCAGATAGACAGCTGGGATAGGTAAAGATTGGCTTCCTTTTCGATCCCGTGCACATTTTTGCGCGTGAAAAATATACTAGTGTCATCAGCAAAGATGGTTATTTCAGGTGTGTGTTTAACCTCAGTTATATCATTTATATACAACAAAAATAGTGTGGGACCTAGTATGGAACCTTGGGGTACTCCAAGTTTTATTTCTAGATTTTCCGAGTGCTCTCCATTGAGATTTACGAATTGGTATCTGTATGATAAATAGCTTTTAATGAGGTCTGATGCAACGCCTCGAATTCCATACCTGTGGAGCTTATAAAGCAAAGTTTCATGGTTAACTGAATCGAAGGCCTTTCTTAAATCAAGAAAGATTCCCAGAGTGTACATTCTTGTTTCAATATTTTTTATAATTAATGATTTTACTTTAAGCAGGGCCTCTTCGGGCGTCTTGTTCTTTTGAAACCCGAATTGAAAGGGTGAGATTATCTTGTGTTTCTGGATGAACACAGTCAAACGATTATTTATAGCCTTTTCGTATATCTTTGAAAATACCGGTAAGACTGAAATTGGTCTGTAATTAGTGAACTCATTTCGCGTTCCTCCTTTGTGTATAGGTACCACTTTAGCTATTTTAAGCTGATCTGGAAATAGACCAGTTGAAATAGATACATTTATTAAATGTGACAATACAGGGCTAATCTCAGACGAAACATACTTCACGGTCGAGGCTTGTATGTCATCATAACCACTTGCCGCATTTGGCTTTAACTGCTGTATTAGTTTTTCAGTTTCCGCTGGCGTAACAGCACTTAGTACTATAGACTTAATTTGTGAACATACATTGCTTCTGTGGAACATACATTGCCAATTGTGGCTTCAATTGGCGTCCTCTGTCATAAAATTCCCTGATTAGTTTCTGGAGGGTGGGACGTCACGAACCTCTGTGACATGGCCGAGTTAGCCGGCATGTTTGCTGTTGACAAGTGTGTTATTATTGATAGCAATGGTGCCTTTGGCTTTAACAGGAAGCTGTGCTTGACTGGGTGAAGTCGTGTCTACGCGGCTCCGCGTATCAGGCTGGCGTGAAGCCCAGATCGATACCACGTGTGTCTGTCTACCGTATACAGTATACCACAATTTCAAACGGAGAAGGCGACCGCCAAAATATGCCGCTGAAGGCGGAGTATCGACGGCCTCACAGACTAGTCGTATGCGGCGCGCAACAATGATCCAGTGGGAGGAAAAGGAGGCTGAGCAGACTTCAGACTCCAATTCTGTCATAATCTCAGGAAATTAAGATTTCAGTAAATGCATTTTCCTGCCTTGTTATACTAAAACATTTTTCTTTCTTTGTGACATCGTTCTCCAATCTGTGCAAATGATGGCGTCTGCGCGGAATTAATGAGGTGCACTCTTATTTAAAACCTATCATCGAGTGATTACCATCTTGTCTCCTATGCATTTTCAGCCTTATTTATGGTCGGCCGTGGAAAATGGTCAAGGGTGAGGGCACAACGTCCCTCCAAAGCTAAACGTATAGCTGCGCTTCAAGTAAACGCTGCAGCTCTAGCATACGTGACACTATTATCTGGGCGAGGGATTTCTGAATCATGGCTGAAGGATGTCCCGTCTAAGTTACGTAAGCCTGAGGAGAATATAAGCTGCTAAAAATGGTTTTGTTTACGCTATATTTGCGAAATGACTTAAGCTAATGCATTTGCATTTAAAATGCGCTTCCAAAGCGCATTTTACAATGGCAAACTATGGACCTTTTCTCACTTGCAAGTTTTTTCTACTATAGACTTTTGATAATACTAATAACGTTTATTGAATTTAGCCGCCAACCATTCTTGTTTCCATCAATAAAAATATATCTACATATCTTTTCAGAGAAACAAAAAATGAAGACATTCATGCATTCTTGCTGCTATCCGCCACAAAACGCGAGCAGTTCGGTGTCTCAAGCCTGGCCATGCAAGCTCATCTCCTCTTAACACCTTGTTCATTCTAAACTTGTTAACCAAAGTGTCTTTCGGCGCGTACAGGCGGTGCTCACAAAACATTTCGTGCCTACCAACGCTGACATAGATCAATCAATCAGCAAACCAAGAGATGTGAAAAACTTGACAAAGAGTACGGGAGTTTCTAAGTAGTGTTGCACCCGATCACATATTTTTTAAGTAAGGATACGCTTAGATACAGCGAAACTAGGTTGCTCAGACTTCCGTGTTCTCCGAAGCCACATAACCTTACAAGTGACACCAACGTCAAAAGCTTATGGGAGAGAATAAAAAGAAAATCTAAATATCTATTAAACTCGTATGTTGCTCCAAAGGTATATTCAGCCCAACGATCAATGGGCGAACTAGAGAGACTTAAAATGCGGCCCGGGGACAAACGTGCAGAATAATTATAATAGACTAGAGTGCATTCGGCAGGCAATGTCACATCACGAGAAGCAGTAATTCTGCATTCTTGAATGCTATAGGTACTGTCCTATGGGGCCAAAGCTTTACGCGTATCAAAGAAAGTTCAACTACTTGAAATGCAGGGAGCTTTAGAAAATACAATGGTAGGTGCAAAGATAACGAAAAGAAGAGAGGAAGAACGCGCAGTGTGGATCGGGGAACAAATGCAAGCTGCTCACAGTCGTAATCAAGAGGAATAGATCGGATATGGCAAGCCATTGTTCAGATCAGCCATCTAGAAGTAGTTCCCACGGATCCTGCAGTGGTCGACGACTGTGGCCGAGCGGGTGCCGGCGAGCGCTTGATGCCGCTCACAAGCCAAGGTGTTGTGTTGCATGGCTTCAGCGCCCTGAGGAGAAGCCTCGGCGTAGGTCTTGCCTGGATTCGTCAGAGCAGTTGCCATATACATTGGTGCCTCAACGACCGCCAGCACTATAACTGTGCAACCCTCCCCCCCCCCCCCCCCCTTTGGGCTGCGACGGGAGTCTAATGCGCTTGCTATTGGGCCGCCGTCAATTCCTGCCTCCGGAATGGACAATTCAAATGCCAACGTCTTTCGGGGCCTATAAAAGCAGGCGTTTGTGGGGCAACAGTGTCGTGACCTTTGTCGCGTGCAGTGCTGCTCGCCCGTACGGACGTGGCGGAGTCTCCCTGGCCAACGCTGGTCGAATACAGTCGCGAGTAGCTGGTACTTTCGGCCGCCAGGCCGGTATTAGTGTGCCTTGTACCATGACTGTAAATAGCGTATAAAATCGCCTTTCGTTCACCTCATCTTGTGGACTCGGAGCCTTAATACTCGGACACGGACCAGAATTGTGACACCATGCAATTCAAAAGAAGAGCAACCAGATAGTAATATTTCTTTTCGCATTTTTCTTAAAGAAGAAAAAAACGCTGTTCATTCCAGTTTTACTGCGCGAAATTTCTCTTTAGGAGATGAAGGTAAGAAAAGTCGACCGCGCCTTCCACTTCCTTCTCCTGACTTTTGACTCCTTCATATCCAGCATTGCTGGTGGCTTTGTGATGGTGCCACTTCAAAAATGTTTTTTTTTTTTTTTTATAATTTCTTCTAAGAAGAGAAAATTGAAAAGAAAACAACAGCGATCGTTCTCGTCTGTGCAGTAAATGGCTCAAGAGCATGAGAAGCAGCTTAAAAACTGGACATTGTGGCAGAGACCGGTATGCTAATCTGGATCGCGCTAGGCAGAAAAGGCGCGGTCAGTGAATGCAAACCGATAACGTTCCCATTCCCGTCATCGCCCTTTTTTCTTCGCCCGTGTATTGTTTTTTTTTTTCTTTCTTTTTTTGGGAGGCGTCCATTCAGATAAACTACCAGCAAGTCCGCTGATTCGGTTCTAGGTAAGGTGGACAGGACAAGTGCCAAATTATTAGATAACCTTCTTGAGAGTTACAATCTTTTTCTCGTTACTTTTTACCTGAAAAAAAAAAAAAACACTCAAATAATAATGTTCGATTGCACGTAATGCATTTCGTGCCAGCTGCATTAGAGTAGTTAGCGCTGAAATTATGGCTTTTCCTCGTAACCTGCCCTTTCAGCGCACTGACATGGCAGGTAATGAAAATCCCGGTCTTTTTCTGAGCACTGTCTTTTATACTCAGTGGCAAGTGGGACCCACACTGCTTGATAAGGGCAGCTGATTTCCCTGCATGAACGCTCAAATAAATTTAAAAAAAGAAAATAAGGATCCCTGGGGTCATTATCACCAATTAATTGCTTAAATAACCTGTAATATGTACTATGAAGTCGAAAAATATTTATGCCTCGCCTGTATTTATGTTAGGCAAACTGCGATTTACATAGTTCTAATCATTATGCACACTACCCAGTGGAAAATAACGGCACGCCTTCTGTCGTTACCAAATGAAATGCAAGCGAAACAGTTGCTCACACTTCTTTGGCACACAGTACTGTTCGTTTCACACACTGATTTTTTCCTTCGGTTTAGTTTGAGTTTGAAACCATCTCAGGATATTAGGAATGCCGTAGCTGAAGCCTGCGGATACTTTCGGCCACCTGGTGTTCATTAACGTGCACTGGCAACGCACAGTACTCAGGCGTTGGAACAGCAGCAACAACAGCAGCAGCACCGGCTGTCTCGATCCGCCTGCGACAACGACGTGCAACAAAGCGAATGTTCTTTCCTCATCCCAGAGCTAGGTTGCAGAAGGCTACCGCGTTCTACTTTAGAAGTAGATTAGATGTCTTCCAAAGTTTCAGTGCCAGCGTATTTCTAGCCCGCATGATGAATTTCGTCAATTTTCGCATTCTGTAGGCGTAACCTAGTGTTGCCACAGCATTACTAATTAAACATTTAAGAAGCGCAGGTGGGAAATTAAGTGTTAATATGTCTGAAAGAACACTTCCGTAATTACGCCAATTCAAAACTGATTGCGCTTATTTTTTTTTATAAGCGACTAATAAACCTCGCTAAGCCTGTAAGGTCACATTACAGCAATGCATTGCTGTCTCAACACATGTTGGCTGTAATTGCACCTTCGTAAGCATATCTAATCTTAATGTCAGCTATGCCTAATAGGTTTACCTAAGCTTATTTAGTGCATACGCATACCTACGTTTCGTACTTGCTCTTAGCGATGTCTTAACCACTCTCATTTTGATTATGCATAGGCGAAGTGTCAACATTTTGCTATAGCGGATATGGACCGCATAAAACAAAACTATAAATTTTCTTGTAACCTCGTATTTTTGTACAACCAACGCTACGAGTATTGGCAAACTCTAAATTCTCTCAGGAATTCAAATTTTAAACACCAGTGTTCAACTCTGCCAGAGTAAATATGAATTTGTCTCGTGACATCCGATAACTGTTTTTTAAGCTTACTTACGGAATTTTCACTGCAGAACATGCCATCTAATTTTTTTTGTGGCATATTTCTAGTCTTCTAGTTTTCGTCGTTAGAAATTCCTTACTCGTGGGAGTCATATGTGGCTTCTATTTCAGCTGTACGTTTGGGAGGGTGGGTTCTTGCCGACATAACTACATTTAACGTGCCGGGTCAGCTCTGTACGCCTACAGCGCTATGCGAGCTTGAGCAGAAGCCGGATCAGAGACCGTCACGTGGCGATACGCATCATCACTGCCGTTTTTTACTGTCCTTTATCAATAAGGACTATATTCCACTACTTGCGATCTTCTTGCACATTTTTGTGTTACTTCCCGCCGAGTAGGCCTAGTTGTTACGGCTCTCAACTCTAAACTCATGGATACTGTATCAAATCCTGACCGCAGCAGCCGCCTTTCAGTGGAAGGGAAATCCAGGCAGCGGTGCACTGTGCAATATCAATGCACGTTAAAAAATTCCAAGTGGTGAAATTTCTGAGCCCTCTATTACGGTGTCGCTCATAGCCTAAATGGTATTAGCATGTTAAACCTCATAAACAAACTTTTGTGTGCTTGGAATACGCCTGTTTGCCAGACGGTAATGTCAGCGATTGAGCTAGCAAGGCTACGAAGATATTCTCACGGAATAGCTCGTATATGCTGGTATTTAATATTGGGCCGCCTTCAACCCACACGTTAGCTCAATTGCAAGTACAACAACCGATAGTGCCACAGTCTGAAGTGTGGCTTCTCGAACATGCAAAAAAAAAAAAATCACTGAAAAGGAGTCGAGTGTTACATCATCCTCTTGGATCAGTGGCCACTCAGGGCGATGTCGAAAATATTGTGGTGGAGGTTAATCTATTCGATCCCCTGTCACAAGCTGGATCTCCGCAGCGGCCGCCACATCGGAACCACCACGATGACTACCGACGCCTCTACCTCTACAGCCGCCGCCCCTGCTGTTGTAATGGCCCACCCCCGTGACCCCGGAACCTTCTGCGGGACCGACGACGTCGACGTGGACGACTGGCTAGCCCTATACGAGCGCGTGAGCAAGCACAACAGGTGGGATTCCACACTCATGCTCGCGAATGAATTATTTTACTTGGCTGGGACCGCGCGGGTGTGGTTTGAAACCCATGAAGACGAGCTAACATCTTGGGATATTTGCAAACAGAAGCTGCACGACCTATTCGGAAAGCCTATTGGCCGCCACATTGCCGCTAAAAAAGCGCTCGCCTCTCGGGCCCAAACGTCTACGGAGTCTTATCTCACTTACACCCAAGACGTCCTGTCTCTAGGCCGCAAAGTCGACCAAGGCATGCCTGGAGAGGATAAAGTCGGCCATATATTAAAAGGCATTGCCGCGGAGACTATGCCCCTCGCTATACCCCGCACTTCCACCGAGAGATGTTACGTGGAAGATTTACAGTCCCGAAGCTGTCCGCACAACTAACCTTGATGAGGGCACCGATTTCACAACACTCAGCGTCGTTGTCTTCTCGGAGTCTGTTGCACTTCTTCATCCTCATCACGAACTGCGAATACAGCTAAGTAACAATATTATTAAGCTGAGCAAAAGATTGCAATCAAAATACACAACAGGTAAAGCCTCATATTTTTCTATCCTAAGACGCACGTGCGGATTGTGCTAAAGTTAAACTGAGCAGAAATGTGGGAAGCGAGTGTCTTTCAACGGGCGTCGTCGCAAATGCCCGGCGGTAGTGAAACAACACAGCGTACTTTTGACGCCAAATTTTTGTCATGCGGCAGATGCTGCACTATGCACAGTGGCATTTTAGAGATTGGGTACGTGGGCGATTTTTAGTGTTGGAGGTAACGGCACCAAAAACAGTTTGCAGATAGTCGCATAAAAGCCAGTATGTAAGGAGCGGCTCGTTGAAAAGAACGCTCACAGGAGAACCAAATGTTTCGAGGGTCATTGAGTGTCGGGCCGATGCAAACATGAGTATTGGTTTCTGAAAGAGCATTCCGTATTACACAGGCAGGTAATCTCTGTTTTTATAATTATGACCTTCTGTGGAATTTGTGCTGATGCTTACCTACTTCTATTGCAAAATGAAAGCTATAGCAGCCTTTCGACTAGTTTTTTTATTATTGTGATTGCGGCTTTTAAGGGTGAAAAAAAATGTGGCGAGGCTTACAAGTAGGCTAAGATAGGAGACTTAAAGGATATTCTCCAGCTAAAAGACGAAAGCCATAACGTATCTTCTAGAATATTAATGAATAATAAAGTTTGTTCCTGACCCTAATCGCATACCAAGTTCTGAGGAAGAGCTTAAAAAAAGATCATAATGAAATAACTAGATTTACAGCAGTCGTATTATCGTAATGTGCTATTTTTGGCACTTTCTCTACAGTCTACACTGCCATGTGCACAGAGTTGCCATGACAGCAAGTTTTTCAGGGTGCTAACGCAATGTCCGCACGCTGTTTAGCTCCTCGCAGTGTTCACTTTTCCGTACTTGTTAATTGTTTACTGTTTCGGTCATAACGCGATATCCTTTCAACCCTCTCATGTTGCAGTCATGCAGAAGCTCACGAACGATGCTAGGTTTCAATTCATGCAAATTTAGGTATTGTCAGCTCATCCCCCTTCTCATAATGGAATATGTTGTTAAAATGTAATGTGCAGCTGACGCATTAATATAGGCATCGGAGCCTGCAGTCAAAAACTATTACCATTCATTCACCTCCAAGGCCACATCTTGATTGTTACCAACAGGTGGCAAGTAGAGATGTACGTGCTCAAAGACAGTGGCATTGGCAATTAGTGAATGACGCTTTATCTGCCGGTCGAGTTGTGATGCAGACATAGAAATTGGAGTACCCACGTTTTCTTTGACAAATAAGCTATACACACGGTACTCAAAGAAAATTTTTTCAGTTGCAGTGACTCCATTTTTCAGTGCCCGAGGTGGGGTTTTGATCTTCCATCGGCTAGGGTCGTCAATGGTATAAATATAATTTAGGTAGCAAATTTAGCGTTATGGGGGCTGTTGGACAAGGACCTGTTGTTACTCCTATACGGAGGATGCCAGTGAGGCAAACCAAGAGGCAGTTCATGGTGGTTTAAGATTGTGGAGGAACTAAAAAGCAGTGTCCAAAGTTGTATAAAGGGACGGACTAAACAGAGACAAGGCAGATATAGAAGGAAGTGGTAGATATACACCGGAGAAATGGGGAATTTGTTAGCGCTCTACAGGATTGGTGTCAGGGAGGAGAGGATGTGGCTTTGGAAGTTGTATGTGTTCATCATAAACTTGCCTCTAGTAGCGCTTTAGGTGGCATCGATTCAACTCAATAGCGTTAATGGCCCCGTTCACTAGAAAATTCGGCTACGGCGTATTCGTCATTATAGGCTTCGGCGTTGTAAGAGAGAAATAGCGAGAATGGCAGGCAGTAGCTGGCAGCTGAAATGGCCGCGTGACGACTGGGCGTAGGGTTGCCTCTCCTTTCATATAAGAAGATGATATCGGAATGAATCTGCCAGAGCCCATGTATTTACGTCACCCCTAGGCCACGCAAGCACGTTCATACGGCATGATTAAAGCGGTGCTTTTGCTGTGGCGTGGTAGCCTATGCTATCGCATCATACCCTTAAAGGCGGAGCTTAGGTGTTCCTTATAATTATTATTGTTTTTATCTTTGTACCTTAAAGATTATTCGAGACCCATAAACGTGGTCTGTGCAGGTGAGCTTTGCTCCAATGTGGAAATTTTTACTTCGTAATGTTAGAATTAAACATTTGATTACTTGAAACGACATACAGGCTAAGTGCTCGAACGTTGATGTAAAGCCAGGTGCCTGCGGTGCTGCTGAAGAGTTTAACCTGCATGATGCCGCATTCTTTAGTCCTCTGTTTTCTTTTTTGCAAACTACACTGAGAAGGGGGGGGGGGGCTGCTCAAATTGTATTCTTCTTTTATTACATTGAAACAACTGAGAACTGGCTAGGAGTTAGAATAAGAGAGCTAAAACCTGTCCACGTTGCTGTAAGCCAGAAAGTTTATTGTGACGCTAGAGTCAGAACAACAAATCTTTGAATATTCATAACAGCTATGGTGCTTGTAATTAAAATCGCCCTCCCGGTTACTCAGATCGCTGGGCGTGCGTTTACGTGATGGGTCATTGTGTCGCACACTTGAGGCCAAGAAGGACCCAACGCATGTACCCATATGGATTCTGTAATAGGTTGCATGCTGTTCGCACCTGAGATATATTGCGTCTACGCTACAATAAGAGTGTCTCAAGAAATAAGTCAGAGCTCAGCTTTTATTAGAATAAAGCCTTTCGAGGCTCAAGGTGTAAATCTCGCGTCCGCGAGATTTGTTCGCGAGGTTTAGCGAGATTGCACGAGATTGTACAAGATGTGTCCGCCAGACGTCGCAGCAAACACGAAAGAAAGAAAGAAAGAAAGAAAGAAAGAAAGAAAGAAAGAAAGAAAGAAAGAAAGAAAGAAAGAAAGAAAGAAAGAAAGAAAGAAAGAAAGAAAGAAAGAAAGAATTGAAAATATGACAAGTGCATAAACACTTGCATAGTGGGTGGAATTGCAATTGTACCAACTCGCCCAACTGTCCATCCTACTTCAATGCACAAACACGCAATATTGCCGCAGAAGAGAGAGGATATATAGAAAGTCAGAAATGGCTTTATTGCATTTTGCTTTTAAGCGAAGGTATGTCCTATCTTTTAATTTTTGTCACCAGCACCGTCATTGTCCTGTTTTTCAATGTTTTTTTTTTTTTTATCTCAGTAATATATCTGACAGAAACAAAAATGCTTATGCTTTTGTCTCATTACCTCACGTCTTGCAGGGCTCTATTGTCCTTCCCTCTTTCTGATCACCTTGCGAGTCTTTCTTGTTATTATTACTATTAGAAAACTCATGCGTGTCCTTGGTTAAATTTTTTTTTTCTATTTTTTAGCGTAACCTTTTCCCGGGACTTCTGACCGCGCATACGTTTCTCTCATTTTGTTTCTATATTGTTATTATAATACTCCAACGCAGAAGAGGGAATTTACATTCGTTATGTTGGCCTCTTTCTCAAAGAATTTGTTTAGAGACGACAGCTGAGTAGGTGGTGTACACCACAGACTTCTTCTGAGCCTCACTAAATTTCCCTTTGTTCCATTCTTGCGAGTACCTCCTCCTAATAACAAAACTTTTTATCTGTCTAACGTCAAGTATTCTCTCGAGACTCGCAATCATCACCTGTGAGGAAACAAAATGAGCAAAAGGGTCAGGTTGGCTTAAACTGGAGGTCTAAGTTTCGTCGAGTTTTCGGCGCTTCGCCAGAAACAAGCGCGACCGTCTTTCGAGATTTTTTGCTTTTCTTTTTGCTTGCACATATTTCTAGGCGTTCTAGAGGCACATTGTAAATGCAGCGTAGGCAATAGCAGTGCGTCGAAGCGAAAAATTAACGACTGTCACGTCTGCCATCGATCCATCGCTTCTTGCAAATACGCCTTCATATAACGCACGAGTACTTCGCTGTTTATAAGGACAACCTTCATTACGCGTTCTACTAGCGTCAGAAAAAGAAAATTACCGACGATTACGTTACTTCCTAATGCGAAATTTGAGCGCAGCAAATAAGCTGTTTCATCTTTTCGATAGATTGAGGCAAGGAAATCGAGCAACACATGTATGCGCTATCACAGAATTTTTTTTTTATTTTTCACACGTATTCGTTTAACAAAGAACGGCAGCGGCAATTTCGGCTCGGGCGGTGCACATATACAGATCCGCCGCCACCGATCTGGCTCTCTGATTGCCACCGCACAGGGGTTGCATTGGAGGAGGAGCGAAGAAAAGAATTAAGTTCGAGCCGGTGCTTTGACAACCGGAGACTCGCAGGAAGAGGGGGGAGGGGGGCGGCGTGTACACCCAGCGGCAAACAATGGGGGCAGAAGCGCGCGCAGCAAGCGGACAACGCGATAAAGGGAGGAGGGAAGAGATAGCAGCGACTGACTGATGCTGCTGACGCCGATAGTGAGTCAACCCCAGCTGCGGAGTTGGTTTCAGGGACAACGCCGCCGATGCCGACGCAAACAATATGATACCCTCGCTTCCGCAGCGCCAAGAACCAGGTCTAGCCGTGGGAAGGTGGTCACGTATTCGTCGACGTGCCGGGGCCTACGTGAAATAACCGGCGCGTCGGCAACTGAAGAGCACCCTATCCGCCACACAGGAACAGGGGGGGGGGGGACCCTCCCCTCCTCTTTCTGCATGGCGGCGACGGTGTTCTATGCAGTCACGTTATCTTGACTCTCTAGCGGCGTCAGCGGCATCCAGCGGTATCAGTCGGTCGCTGCTAGCACTGGGGGGATGAAAGGGGGCGGAGCTGGTTACGAGGCCGACGACGACGCCGACGCGAAACCCAGGAACGGACGCCAAAGAGCTGCGCTCTAAAAAAAGAGCGTGCAATAAGGCAGCTTCTTTCATCTCACTGAACGCGGACGAAGCAGAGATGAGCTCCTCATACATGCCAAGATGTGTGAATATCTAAGCCTCCGCACGTCATTGTGATGGCATCTGGCAGACTGGGATGATAACCAGTTTGACTTTATTCCTTTCCGAAAGTAAGAATGATTTTATATACAGTATCTTAAGCAAGTTGCTTACTTAACGTCAAAACTTTGCCCAGCACTATAAACTAATAGCCAAAAAGAACAATCAGAGTGTGAAGAAGCTGCGATGGTTTGTAAATATATAAAGTGCTGCGCGGAAAGGTCACGGTTTCACGCCATCTTTCTCGCACCTCATCACCTGTGAAGAACATGTGATAATATATCAAAGACGAAGAAAGAAACGAAGAAAGGAGAAAGAAGAAGAGAAAAACGTGGAGGTTGGCTCGAAGAGCGCGAGGCACGAGCAGGGGAGAACAGGCGAGCAGCGGAGCCGATCGGCTGTCCAAGGAGCTCGGAGCGGTGCGTCTTCTGCCAGGCCTGACCCGGGGATCCAGACCTGGGGCCTGCCGGCCGTATCCTGTCCTGTTCTCCTGTCGTCCACGAAGCTCGGAACGGTGGTCGGGCCCGGGAGTGCCACGGCGCCAGCTCTTGACTGGCACGAGCGTTCGGCGCCGTGCTGAGCCCAGGCACGTCGGGGAGGCCTGACGCATCGGCCGTGGAAAGGCAACTCGAGGCCTCTTGCCTCTACTGGACCCCGTCCGGTGGCCTAGCCTTCCGTTGGGCTTACCGAGGCCCTACTGCACCGACCCTTCAAAACTCTGACTTCTCGGAGCGTCTGCACCGGCTTCTCCATCTACCATCTTGGTGACTTTTTGACAATTTGTGTTTTGTCATCGCCCCACTTGCTCGTTCTACGCTCGTCCCGTCCATGTCTGTACATAAAAGTATTCATTGTTAGCTTGGTCAGTCTGGTCGTCTATTTAGATTACTGTCTCTGAATAAGCCACAGAATAAGGTGGCCAGAAGATCTAAAGAACCTCACACCACCTACCTGGCTCTAAAGAGCCCAACTCTGCTACTCCATCGTAAGCGTTTCGTACACTCCCTTTTTAAGTGTGTACTTTCGCGCCCATTATGGAGGGCAACGCCAGTGACATGACTTCAGTTTCGTGATGTAAAATTTCCGGAAATTTCGAATGCCTGAAAAAAAAATAAAACAACCTTCTCCGAAAATTTTGAAAAATTGAAAAAGTTTAATTATTTATATTGATCAAGACGGTTTAGCACCCCTGAAGCTGCTTATAGTCTTATAGCGCTCTAACCCTACCATCTGGTAGAGCAACTGCCACGGAAAGGCGGTGGTCCTGGGTTTGATTCCCGGAGAATTATGAATTTTTCTTTCTACGAACTTTCTGATCAAGCTGTATACCATTCCTATGTAGCCACATGGCTGAACTTGGGTGGATGTCAGTAATTACTCCCTTATTGCAGCTTATAGTCTTTTAAACGTAGCTGTTTACTGGGGTGTATGGGGTTTAACGTCCACAAGCCAAACAAACCATCACACTGATGATGCATTTTTGTATCGCATTTTTTTATCCCGATAATACAAACTTTATGAACGCCCCTGGCACTGCTAGCCCTGTGGAGGTCATGGCAGGATCGGGGAATAATGTTCAATAATGTTGACAAGTGTGAGTTTCACCATTATATACATATTCCCCGCGCAAAACTACATACTTCTTTCAATGACGGACATGCTGGCGCGGGCCATCGACATAAACATTTTCATTATTTGTGTTTTGGAATTGCATTCATTTGAAAAAATCACTTCCTCGCCGTCCTGAAAACGTTCTAGTGTATTACGTTCTTTGGTAGAAGGCAGATAAAAGGTTTTTCGCTTGAGGTCGAGCGAATATGGAGGATCATGAAATGTTTCGTAGTAGTTTCGTAAGATGGCCATCTGTGCCACCATCACCTGTGCTGAGTGAAACGCCGCTAAAGTGTCGTAAGGCAGCCAAAAGATTTTCGCAAGCGCAAAGCAGAATTTGTCTTGCGCAGATGGCTGTGAGAAATGGTGAACCTGAGTCCTCACACACGTTTAAGATTTATGTGTTCCACGATTTATTCGACAGTTGCTCACCGGTCAGCGAATGTTAGAGACCCCGCTTTCATCACAATTTCCGGCACACCAAATAGATTCGGTCGGTAACACAGTCCTTGGTAATCAAGGCTTGTTTAAGTGACCTAAAACCTTCTGTATCATTTACTGTCGTTTTTACAGGCTTGAACATTAGCGTCATACCCCGCTAATAGCTCGGTATGAATCTTCTTTTGATTGCTCTGGGAAATAAAAATGTGCTTTCTGCACCCTAAGGCCGTAAAGCAAAGTCAATGCATTGAAATAACGCGCAAGAATCGATTGGTAATATCGCAGGGGTTTATTAACTGGAAAATGCAAAAATATTGCTTGTGGATTGTTATGTAGAACTTTGGATCACCTACAGGAAAAAAGCATGATTGCTGCAAAACGCCATGTATGAGAATTTTACCATCTTATGACTATTGTGCGAAGGCAGAGCTGAAAAAAAAATTGCTTTCACATTGCTCCCACATGAGTGCTGTTAATCACATCGAAGTGTTTGTATTGCATTGAAGGACAACAATGGCCGCCATCTAGCCTTGCTTAATCTCACCGCATGCCTCGACACCGTCATACGCAGTTACATATTCATTCCGCTATCACTCTGCGTTCATAATAAAAACCCTAGAAACAGACACGTATGATGTCAAGGAAGCCAGACGTGTGTTCAACGGCGATAAAGGGAGATAATGGTTGTGTCAAAGTGGCCGACGTCACGAGAATGGTGCATGTGTAGATGTTTCTTCGCGCATGGCAGCGCGCCAGCAGTGCGATTTTGATAGGAGCGTATGAAAGACGTGAAATGTCGATATGGTAGGAAGTTTCATGCAAGAGCATTACATTGAGAGATCCCCTAATGCGAGTGCGTTCACATGCTTTTGGGATTTACCCACGCGTATTGAAAGTTGATATTGTAGCGTGTGCAACAGCAGCCGTTAGGCGGCTGCTCATCGAGAGTCTCGTGCACGGACTCGAAGAAGTGCCCCGTGGCGTTCGAGAAGAAGCTGAAGTTAGCTGCCGTCTCTCGGTGCTCCGACCCTCTTCTTCTGCGCCTGCTAGCTCAACCCCCCAATAAAACCCAACCTTCTGGCTACGGGCCTAAACGGCTACGTGACACTGGTGGAGGTGAGGCCTTGAACTACATGTCTCGGGCCTCTCGCAGCCGCTCATCGAGTCCCAACCGGCTTCCGCTCGTATCTACACCCGTTCATCGCTGCAGCCGTCGCCTCCGGGGTCTGGCGCCGCAATTCGCTCCTCTACCTGAACCAACGCCAGCTGACCAGCAGTTAGAGACTCCTGCAATGGCCCAGGCAAGTCAGAATCAGTTGCTGCTTCAGCAGCCTCGTACGCCCCCCAGTTTCCATGGCGGTACTGGGGAAGATGTCGACGACTGGATTGACCAGTTCGAGCGAGTGGCGCAATTTAATCAGTGGAACCCGGCTCAGAAGCTGCGCAACGTGTATTTCGCGCTTGAAGACTGTGCTAAAACCTGGTATGAGAATAGGGAGGCCAGTCTTCAAAACTGGGATTCCTTTCGCCAGCAGCTGCGGGAAACCTTTGCCAACCACGACCGCCGTGATCGCGCACGCCGCCTCCTAGAAGCTCGTGTGCAACTACCTAACGAAAGTGTGGCCATGTTCGCCGAGGACGTGACGCGTCTTTGCCGACGGGCTGATCCCGACATGACAGAATCAGCGAAGTTGCGCCACCTGATGCAGGGCGTAAAAGAACCCCTCTTCGCTGGTCTGGTTCGGAGTCCACCTCAAACCATCGCGGACTTCATAAATGAAGCTACCCTCATTGAGCAAGCCCTGCAGCAAAGATACCGGCGCACAGAGTCTGCCTGTGGTCAGCCCTTCAGCAGTGTGGCCACATTGAACAGGTCCACTGACGATCACTCTCTGCGTGAGCTGATCCGCGAGGTTGTTCGCGAGGAGCTCCTCAAGTTCAATCTTGGATCGCCTAACCAGACTGCCGTGGCTGTCACCGAAGCCCTGCGGGAAGAAATACGTCAGACATTGTCACCGCCTGAGTCACCGTCGGAGCCACGTTCTATGAACTACGCAGCGGCTCTTCGTCGGCCTGCAGTGCCTCCTGCGCAACAGCTTCGTTTCGAAGCACAGCCGCCGCCCACTTTGCAACCACCGTTCTACCAACCGTACTACCAGCCGCCATCCCAGCAGAGCCTCGTCATGCAGCTGTCCGCTCCTCAGCCACTGTTCTACCAGCCGCCATCCCAGCAGAGCCCCCTCATGCAGCAACCGGTTCGGAAGGCAGATGTCTGGCGCACTCCTCGCCAACGGCCGCTGTGCTACCACTGCGGAGAACCCGGCCACTTGTACCGTCGTTGTCCATACCGTGAACTCGGTCTTCGGGGTTTTGCTCGTGATTCCCCGCGTCCCCGGGTCGGCGAACGCCCTCCAGAAATCGCAGAATATCTGGCAACCCGTGCAACCTCTTCGAGCGACAGTACACAGTCTTCTCCCGTGCGCTACTCGTCACCCGGCCGCCGTGAGTTTAATCATGTGCCGAGGCGCCGGTCACCAAGCCCACACCGGGGAAACTGAAGGCGGCGACCTCAGGGGGGCAGGTTGCTGACGAACGGAATCGATGTCCCGAAGACCCTCCCGTGACGACTCAGCCCGATGCTGTGACTACGATGCCTCCGCCGCCCCATGAACCCGAAAGTGCCAGTCAACCTCAAGCCGATCACGTTGTTAGCGCCGACCTTTCCGTTCTCGTCGACGGACACTCAGTAACCGCTTTGGCAGATACCGGAGCAGACTTTTCAATAATAAGCAAGAATTTCGCAGATCGGCTCTCCAAGGTTAAAACTGAATGGCTGGGGCCGCAAATTCGTACTGCTGGCGGGCACCTTATGACGCCAATCGGACGATGCACTGCCCGAGTAACCATCGCCGAGTCAGCCTTTGTAGCCGTTTTTGTTATCCTGCCGCACTGCTGCAAGGACCTCATACTCGGCATGGACTTTTTACGTGAGCATGGGGCCATTATTAATGTTCCTCGCCGTACTGTCACGTTTTCGACGCCTGCAACGACGACCGCTGACTCCGAACGACGCCACGCACCTTTACGCATCGTTGACGCGAATGTATCTATGCCGCCACGTTCGTCTGCTCTCGTCACAGTCAGGTGCGACGACCAGTCCTGTGCTGCCGGCGTCGCCGAACAGAACACAGAGCTTCTGTTACATCATGGAGTCTGTGTTGCACGCGGTATAGTTCATCTGACTAATGGTCTAGCTCACGTGCTGATTACGAACTTCGGGAACGAACGGCAACGCATCGCTAAAGGCACCACGGTAGCCTACTTTGAAGGTGTCGCAGAAGCAGCCCACGACTGCTTTGTTCTTGAGACCAACACGTCTGCAAGCCAAACGCCCAACTTCGACCCTGATGTGAATCCCGCTCTATCACCGGCAGAGAAGGACAGACTCGCCGGGCTACTTTTTCAGTTTCAAGACTGTTTCTCATCCGCCTCCGCGGTTAAACAGACGCCCTTGACCAAGCACCGCATAATAACCGACGACCGCACTCGACCAGTCCGACAGAACCCCTACCGAGTGTCACCGCGGGAACGCGAAGTCATTGCTCAACAGGTAGACGAGATGTTAAATGACGGTGTCATACAACCATCGAGGAGTCCCTGGGCTTCGCCTGTTGTCCTCGTTAAGAAGAAAGACGGAAGTTTAAGGTTCTGTGTGGACTACCGTAAGCTCAATCAAGTTACAAAAAAGACGTCTACCCGCTGCCACGCATTGATGACTCATTAGACCGGTTGCGCCACGCGCGCTACTTTTCATCGCTTGATCTTAAGAGCGGTTACTGGCAGATCAAAGTTGATGAACGTGATCGCGAGAAGACAGCGTTTGTCACGCCCGACGGACTTTATGAATTCAAAGTCCTACCTTTCGGATTGTTCTCCGCTCCAGCGACATTCCAGCGAATGATGGACGCAGTTCTATCTGGTCTTAAATGGCAGATGTGTCTAGTCTACCTGGACGACGTTGTTGTGTTTTCACCAACGTTCGAGGAACACCTCCAACGTCTCTCCGCTGTGCTACGGGCTATCAGATCTGCCGGCCTCACGTTAAAACCACAAAAGTGTCACTTTGGCTATGAAGAGCTCCTTTTCTTGGGACACGTCGTCAACCATCGAGGAGTTCGTCCCGATCCCGCTAAAACAACAGCCGTCATCAAATTCCCTACTCCATGTAACAAGAAGACAGTTCGCCGTTTCTTGGGCCTCTGCGCCTATTACCGCAGGTTTATTGAAAACTTTTCGCGCATTGCCGCTCCGTTGACACGTCTCACCCGGGATGATGTCACCTTCACCTGGACGGACGAAGAGCAAAAGGCATTCGACGAGTTACGGCACCGCTTGCAGACAACACCTGTGCTTGCCCATTTCGATGCGAATGCCGAGACTCTGGTCCACACAGATGCCAGCCACGTGGGTCTAGGCGCTGTACTCGTCCAGTGGCAAGACGGTGCCGAGCGAGTTATCGCATACGCCAGCCGGACTTTGTCCCGTGCCGAATCGAACTATTCCACCACCGAAAAAGAATGTCTGGCTGTTGTATGGGCGGTGATGAAATTTCAACCCTATCTTTATGGCCGGCACTTTCGGGTTGTGAGTGACCATCACTCTTTGTGCTGGTTAACGAACTTGCGAGACCCCTCCGGACGCCTTGCACGATGGAGTTTACGGCTACAGGAGTTCGACATGACCATCGTGTATAAGTCTGGACGTCAGCACAACGACGCCGACTGCTTGTCCCGTTCACCTGTCGAGGCTGCGCGGGAAGACGAAGAACCAGACTTCCCCCTTATCGCAGCCGTCGACGCCCTCACTGTTTCGCAGCAGCAACGTGACGACCCGGCTCTCGCACCACTTATCAATTTTCTGGAAGCGCGCTCTACAGAAGTTCCCCGTCTCTTCGCCAGAACGCATTCATCGTTTTGCATGCGAAACAATGTTTTATACAAGATCAACTTCGCTCCGACGGGAAGAGATTACCTCCTCGTCGTACCAGAGTCTCTTCACGAAGAAATCTTGCAGGCATGTCATGACGAGCCCACCGCGTGTCACCTGGGGTTTGCTCGAACTCTGGCCCGAATTAAAAAGAGTTATTACTGGCCAAACCTTGCGGCCGCAGTACGACATTACGTGAGGACATGCCATGATTGCCAGCGACGGAAAACACCACCTGTGAAACCGGCCGGTTACTGCATCCTGTTCAAGTGCCAAGATACCCATTCGAACAAGTTGGCATGGATCTGTTGGGTCCTTTTCCAATTTCTGATTCGGGCAACAGGTGGATAATCGTCGCTACAGATTACCTCACGCGTTACGCTGAAACGAAGGCTCTCCAGCGCGGTACAGCAATCGAGGCAGCGAAATTTTTTATCGAACGCATCGTCCTGAGGCACGGCGCCCCGACAGTTATAATAACGGACCGAGGCACTGCTTTCACTGCCAAGCTACTGGAATTTGTCATGCAGCTAAGCGGCACTACCCATCGCAGGTCAACCGCCTACCATCCACAAACTAATGGCTTAACAGAACGTCTGAACAAAACTCTCGCCGACATCATGTCCATGTACGTGGATGTTGAACATCGGTCGTGGGATAACGTCCTGCCGTACGTCACTTTTGCGTACAACACGGCGCAACAGGAAACAACGAAAATGACGCCGTTCTCCTTATTATATGGCCGCGAAGTTTCGACAATGCTCGAAGCCATGTTGCCCCACGACGGCCGTGACCTCAAAGTTGGCGCCGAGGAGTTCACTCAACACGCAGAAGAAGCGCGACAGCTGGCGAGGGCACGCATCCGGAACCAGCAAGGTCGAGACGCCCAGCGTTATGATCACCGCCACCGTGTAGTGACTTTCGAACCGGGCGATAGAGTGTGGCTTTGGACTCCGATTCGACGTCGGGGACTATCCGAAAAACTTCTGAAGCAGTACTTTGGCCCATACAAAGTGCTCCGTCAGCTGAGCGACGTCACGTACGAAGTGCTTCCGGACGGCTTTTTTTCTACTTGTCGCCAGCAGAAATCCCAGGTTGTCCATGTCGTGCGCATGAAGCCGTACTTTTCGCGAGGAAATTAGCGCACCGCCTACCGCATGTTTCTTGATTTATTTTTTTTTTATCTCTGCTTTCGAGTACATCAAGTTGACATTTATTTTTTTAGAGAGGGGGGTAATGTAGCGTGTACAACAGCAGCCGCTAGGCGGCTGCTCATCGAGAGTCTCGTGCACGGACTCGAAGAAGTGCCCCGTGGCGTTCGAGAAGAAGCTGAAGTTAGCTGCCGTCTCTCGCTGCTCCGACCCTGTTCTGCGCCTGCTAGCTCAACTCCCCATTAAAACCCAACCTTGTGGTTACGGGCCTAAACGGCTACGTGACAATATTTTGTTTTAGTGCGGTAATTCTCTTCGCCCATGCAGAAGCCTGAAGGTCTGTGGATGGTACAATTTTGCCCTTGTTGCACAGCAAACATCATCCTCTCTATGTCACGTTGTGCAGTAAACATCGTAGCCTTCATCGTCGTGCGCAGGCGCGACAATGCTATGCGCTCGCCACAGCCGATCGCGCCTCGTGTAAAATTGCACATTCTCTCGGGCTGTGCAATAGACGTCGTCGTCTTCATGAAGTTCCATCTGCGCCGCTCCTTCATTTAACCTATGTACACGCCATACGCATATGCCATCTGCAGCTGTACCACGCAGGCTGCCCATACCTTTGAGCCACAACAAGCCAGACTATAGCCAGTTGCCGAGTAGCTTGCAAGCACCGAAGCGAGTCAAGATTGAAGCGGCAGTAGCAACTGCGGTTGCTACCCATGGCTAACTCTAGTGAAACACTGTTCAAGGACATTTGAACGTCTAGTTGTTGTTTTTTTTTTCAATTAGTTCGCGCACTATTGCTAATTGCAGCCCACGGCTGTCGGTGAAGAAAAACATCCCAGAAAATCTCCTTCTATTCTGCTTTGTTTTCTCACTCAGTTTCAAAACATTGCAAAAACATTCCCTTTCATCACACGGGATACGGAACCCTGTCTTTGTTGTTTTCCGATGGAATCTGTCACACTCACGCGGGCCAGCTTTAGCGCGAGAACGCACCCACACACGCATAACAAGCACTGCGATGCCGGAGTATTTCGACAATATTTCAGAAGCCTCGCACTCTTTCGCTAGAAGTATATTAAAGGTTTTGCAGGTCCCTTTAATTTCTGGTTACTCGTGTCCGGTTTATATTTTTGAAAAATAAATGAAAAAGAAAACATTCTGAATATTCTGCTCTCAAATAGCAAACCCACATGTCTGCCGGGAAGATTTGAACTTTGGCTGATGTGCACTTTTTGCGGTAGTGGCGAAAGTGTCCTTTTCCTTTCATCATATAGCGTTAACTGCGCTTTACTAAAAAAAAGTATTCTCGTCAGTCCACAGTGCTTGCACGCTGCCTTATTGCATTGCAACATTGGTTGAAGAATACAACAGAATGAAGCTTATGGGCTCATAAACATATTCAGCAAGAGCGTATTTTTATTGGCAGATCAGTATGAGCTGCTGAGTGATACACTTGGTTTTGCGTTTGACAGGCCACTGTCTGGTGATGCACTTCACAGGATCCTCTTAGCGCCGCTATGCTGCACAGCATACTCAGCGTTCTTCTACATCATATGCTCTCTTGCGTAACTGACACATGGAACTTTCGAGTATCACGCGATGCCTTTCTCCGATCCAACGTGAGCGAACGGCTACTCCTCCGTCTGTGGCGCCGCCGCAGTTGGCGTAGTGCTATGTGCTTCGCCGCATGACAGGCAGTTTTAGCGTAGCGCGATCTGCGATCCGTCACTGTGAGCTGCTACTGCACGCGGCCAGTGCGTACGCGCTGATTGGTTCTAATGCGGCAGTTCTGTGATCCTACTTGCAACATGTGGCGCAATCTAGCTTCGTCAAGGAGATCTGGCATGCGCAGTGGAACGCACGATGGCAGATCATTGCAAGAGATCGTGGATCACTCTACTCTAAAACTCTCTAATGATTACGTATCGTATACGAACGTCGTCTACTAACTAGGCCGCCACCGCCACAATTGACGACTCAGTGAGACGTACCATACCACGGTAGGTGACGGCCATCCAGGTTTCCATAACAACATGAGGGAACTCCATTGTCTCGAGTGCTCCTTTCACCAACCTTTTACTTATCCCTAACTCTCCGCTTTTCTGCTTTTCGCGTGGGACGCTACTTGATCTGAAATCAAGTAGACCGTTGCGTTTTAAAGGAAATAAAGTTATTGCTATAAATTAACCGCTGACTTGATGGGAACCGCTTCCACAGAAAGGAAGGATATATTCAGTAACACTCCTACACCTAAGGGTATTACGTAGATAATAATTGTATTCCTGTGGTCACTTTCCTGTAGTCCTGTAGTATTCCTGTAGTCTTTTAGAGATAGGGCTCTAAAAAGGAGGCGCATGGCAATATCTGGTCTTGAAGGCTATCGCCACCGTCAGAATCTTGAAATAAAGAGATTTCTTCAAGCATTGAGCAATAAAGCTTGCATTTTGTTTCACTCCAAATCATTCAAAAATGAGTTTAGTGAAACCATAAAATCATTGTTCAGCTTGTGCTCTTGAAGGCTGTAGCCACCGTCAGCTCCTTGAAATAAAGCGATGGCTTCAAGCACGAAACAATAAAGCTTGCAAATCTTTTCCGCTACAACGTTTTTTAAAGTAAACTTAGTGAAATCTTAAATTTATTGTTTAGCTTGCCTTGCGAGTGGAAAAATGCGAAATATTCGCCGATAAGATCGCGCTGTACTGGCAAAGACAAATCCCCTGACAAAATGTTGGCTTGCCTTGAGGACTGAAGCTGTTCCTCAATCATCGTTCAATTCTCTTTCATACTCTCCGGTAGCTAATTGTTCCACAACATTCGGCCTTCAGACGAAGACGTTGATGGTCATGATGCAGTACTTGTGAGGGACTTTATTGCAATAAATACAAATATATTGTAGAAATTAATGGTGCTCTTTATTCCTTTCGCCGAGTGGTCTATAGATAAACTCTATCAGATTATTTTGGCAAGAATATTATTCCTTGCATATTACAGTGCTGAATGGATGGCGTGCATGAATGAGCGGACAATTGCACACACACACTCCGGAAGAATCTAATTTCTGTTTCACTTCTGATGGTGAAAAACATTGCTACCAGATCAATAAACTAATACTATATATGCGCGTGTCGGAGTAATTAAATATTGGCAATTTTCCAAGTACGTCAGTCGCAACAAAAGAAAAATTTTAGAATACGCAGCCGTTTGCATCAACGCAGATTGCCCCCGCCGTGATTGTTTCTCGCTATAGTGAAAGCGAGGAAATAGAGCTGCCAGAAGCTCCGCGACATTATTAGGGGTTGCTATAGGCTGGTAGGGCTCCGCAAAGTGTAATTCCCAGGTCCATTTACCCGCGCTTCGCATTACCGCAGCGTTAATGTACGTCGTTATTGATGCCCGCGTTTGCGCCTCTGTGCCTTTAACTCTCCGCTGTGCTACCGGTACATTACTAGGCGTGACGGCTGCGTGTGTTGTAGCAGCTTGAAGTGCGTGGGTGACACTGCGGACCGCTTGCGACACGCCTTTCTCTCGTGAACAGGCCTCCAGTAGGTTCACTTTTGGCTACGTATGTGTTATTCTGGATTCCAAGGGAAGGAAAGCGTAGCAGGGGGCGGCAGAAAGTTAGGTGGACGGATGAGGTTAAGAAGTTCGCATGGGTCAAGTGTATGCAGCTAGCACAGAACCGGGTTAATTGTAGAAATGTGGGAGAGGCCTTCGCCCTGCAGTGGGTATAGTCAGGCTGATGATGATGTTATTCTCCCCTCTGAAATACACAATTTTCGTCACGAAAGACGCTGCGTCATGCAAGCGCCTAAGAGCGATAGCGACCTAACTTCCGCGAGAGTTAGAGATGTGAGAACATTAGCGTCGAGAAATATTGATGGTGTGCAAGACCGTTAGCGGTATTTAACATAACAAAGGAGGCATTGAAGGATATCTGCTGATAAGTGCAGACTTTGCATAAACTATGCTTCATTTTTGCTTGCCTCATTAGCCATACTCTTATAGGAAAGCTGCTTGAGATGTACAATGCAAACTTCTTTAATTTACGGTTTGTTGTTTTGTACGTACTTCATGGTTCAATAAAACTAAGAGAGCTCTAAAAGGACGCAGGTATAACAAAACGAAAAGCGCCAGCTTTCCGCTCAAAAACACCCCCCAAAAGGATGAAAAATTAGCACTGTAGAGGGTATATGATAACTTTTGACCTAGATACCTTTAAACCATTCTATTAAAAAACAGTGGTGCTCTGCCGAAGTGTGATGAGCGGTTTGCTATAGCGCGTGTGGCACCTGCTTTAAAAATACGGAATTGTCTACATTGGCTCTTTGGCACTTAGCTTTTTGTCTTTTGAGACAATATATATCTCTTGTGGAGAAACACCTTATTCATGTTTCATGCAAGGCACACACAACGCGCTTGTTGTTGCTGTTTTTGCTGGCCTCTTGAAGAGCGGCCACGCTTCATCGCCCGAGCGGCGAGAAAAGACTGCAGCGCTAAAGCCCCTCATATGCGGCGCTCGCTTCTCCTACTGTTGCCTCGCTTCTTCTACTTCGCACACCTGCTGCTGCTTCTTCTTCTTCACACATCTTTCAAATTATATTCGTACCGGCACATGTACACAAATATACAACAATGACCGATACAATGCAACACAGCTTTTCAGTCCCCTGTGTCATTTTCCCTCCATAGCCACTGCTCTCATCTGGCCCACCCTCCCCCTTCAAAATGCCCTCGATAGCTTCGTGTCGTCCAGACCGGCTGTGGTGTTCTTGAGGTTCGTATGCAGCCATGGACGAGTCGCGCTCTTGAATCAGTGCTTCGGGTGCGTTTCTTTGACATTTGCAGGTACTAGGCAGGAGCTAAACCACAGCAACTCATGTATTATTTTGCTTAATCGAGATTGATTGAATGTCTTTTATTTAATGGGAAGGCTCATGGTCATGGATGGGGATAAAGGGGAGTAGACAGAATCTTCATTGTTTAGGTCGTCAGTCGAGATTCACTTTCAAACCAAGTTATCTATGAGTTTAACCTAACTTAGCAACACAGCGTAACTAAAAATAACAAAGGTTTTGCTGGCATAGTCGGGCTTGGCAGAGCTAAGTCCGGCGTTTTTTTTCTGAGTCGCTCATTTCAGCCAGTTGTCAGACCCTATACCCATTACCATTGCCCACTTCTAGAAGAGAACCCGTAGGAAAGGGGGTTGCTTTAGCTGGTACGATACAATGCGGGTCTTATTGCATGAAGCGATTTGGAGTCACGCAAGTTTCTTCCCTTTGCAACCAGCCTGCTCCTTGAATGCGTTGTTGGGGTCGACAAACATTTGCTCTCACTCTCAGCAGAGAAAACACTTTGATGTCATATGTGATGTTTGCCTGTTAAGGCAGAGACATGATATAATCGATATCCTCCACGCCCAGTCGTGCACGCCCGTCCCGCGCACGTATTAAATCCTTCGTGACCAAGTAACCAACCTTTCCGAGAAAGAAAGGACCATATTTGACGAATTAAAAAATTCAAAAAAAAAATAAATATAACGAAAACCAACGAAAGGCTAATACAATACATATTAAGCTGTATAAGGAAAGAATGCGCTAATACAAAACGGAAATGCATATAATAAATGAGTAGTCGACAAACTAAGAACTCTCTTCGAACATGCCGTCTGTACACGACATTCTTTGGGTCAATGTGCGCACGACGTTAGGTGAGAGTTTATAGGCACATGGTTATTGGCGTAGTAATAACACTGCTATTTATTTGTTAAGGCGGCCACTGTCGTTGACCACTGCGTCAGCCAAAAGTGACTGCCGCTCAGGTATATTCAGGAGCGCCAACTAGCGAAGAGTCTATACCAAACTCTTTTCATATTATGTACGTGAACAGACTTATGAACTGAGAGAATGCCTCTTGCCCCACTGCAGCTCGGGAAAGAGACCCACGACTTTCAAGTTGAAAGACATGACCTGTGGGCTATCATCTCGCAGGCTGTCCCGAATGGTTAGCCACAGAGGGTCGACGATGAATGCATAGTCCTTGCGTAAGATACGTTTTGTGGCCAGGCGGCCGAGATCGTCCAGGCGACACCACCTAACTGACAGACGATATGTGCAATGTTCATTCGGCTTTCCTGGAGAGTTGTATATGAGCTTACTGCGGACGTCTCTTGCAAAAGGCCGGCAGCTTAAATTCACTAGCTGGTATTGACGACAACGTGGGGACACATACATGCACAGAGTGAAACACAGGCGCCAGCCAGACAGTAAAGAATATGTTCTGGAACGGCCCCTAATACAGGTTCATCAGGAGAAATCGCTTCTAGTACGCCTGTACTATTACTACCTAGAATAAAGTATACCCACAGAGAGAGGCTTTCGCTCGACAAAGTTGTATATGCTTCCTTAGGGGAATGGGAACGCGATGGATACCAGCCGTTACTGCTGACTTCTTTGCATTTCAATTAGCCAGCCTTCACAAGCCGTGGCTCAATAAGATTAATTAATAAATTATTCAGGGCTTGACCTGCGCATCCAGTGGGGCCCATTGCCGAGTAATATTTGCCACGCGCTTACTGAATATGTCTCCGTACATCAAGGGCACATATGACTGCGCTCTTCTATTCATGGTATGGAAGCCAATAGACAACGGCTGTTAACTTCGTCAGACGAGGCAGTAGTCGGACGGGCGCACAGGGCGACTTGCGTCGCTCTGTCAATATTTATCCTAAACTCGTTGGATCCACATTCGGTTTGCCGTCGGTACTGTGTTTGGAACCAGGGTAAAAAGGGAAAACTAGGCTGGCGTTTTTAGAGTTAAAGAAATATTGTAATGCCACCATCCAAGGCATATGGTTTGTGTGAGACCTTTCAGGCAACTGCGTGTAAAGTATACCATCGCTGGAGTGCGTGCGTGTGATATTTTCAGTAACAGGCTTGGAAAGGCAAAACAAAGACGTGCTATTTTCGTTTATGAATATTTCTCAACTTGCGAAAATTTTGCCTTGCGTTGTCCTCCGAAGAATCCGCGAATGATATTCTGGGGTTCTGTCATCGAAAAGAAAAGGCTAATATACCGGCTCTCGCAATATTAACGAATAAAGTTAGACAAAAGCACATAACAAAAAATATGGTAAATGCCTGTGTGCTTGCTGTCGCGCTCTAGTAACAAGCATAGTGTACTTTGGCACCACTGCACTTAATGAGGTTTCAGCGCGCCCGATTTCAAACAATTGCGAGGCTGAAAAACATATATCGGCTGTGAGCTAATAACAAGCACGGTGCAAAACCTATCCCAGAGTGAAATAATCGGTGGTTGGCAGTCTCCATATTGGGTTCACGAAGGGAGCATCAGCTACCACGGCTTACGTTTTGCGATTGTAAATTGATTGTAACGCATTTTTTAAATAAAGCTCTATAAGTTCGCCGATTGACCCGATGGCAGTTGTGCATTGCCGTTCACATTATAAAAATAGTTATTACATAGTCATCGATTGACTTGCGTACTGCTTCCTTAACACTTAGGATTCCTTCACAAAATGTTTCACAGTAAACTGAATTTCAACCTATACCCAGTCGGATAAGCTACAGAACACTATCAGAAATGGCATTTTTTAAGCTAACAAAACACACATACAAGAAAAAATAAAAACGAAGCACACGAGACTGGTGCTTCTAAAAAATTCCGTCTGAATCTGAAAACCAGCTAGCCCGTCTGCATATTATTTCAAGTGTCAAAAATATGAAAAAAATAAATATATATATATATATATATATATATATATATATATATATATATATATATATATATATATTCTGTACCTCTGTGCGAACGTCCGACGTTTCTGTTGTTCCGCAGCTTTTTTTCGTAGTTCTGTTTTTTTTTTTTTTTTTTCATTAGCACTTTAGTTGTTTAGTACGTTTTTCGTTGTAAGTACACAAATATTGGATCTTAGTATCAACAGAAATTTCAGCTTTCACAGTATATTCAGCGTGAAGCCTAGAGAAAAATTTTCTTTTAAAAGCAAGACATTTTTTGTACCTTTTTATAGGGCGCACTGCAGCGTGAATTGGTTCAGTAAATTTGGACCACCGAAAACTGTGAGTGTGACACATTTTTAAAAATTTCGACAACACTTCGGGGAGCTGAGTGTGGGTCTAAGCTGATCGATAACTCGTCACGAAAGCGGCATACATTGAAGCAATGAAGGAAAAAGAGCTATTTCTCTTTTCTGCTGGCTCCTCTTTCTAGCGCACTGCTTTACCCATTACGAAAAGCGATTCACGATTTAAATGATCAACTTTAACTTAATTGAGGCTTACACATATGAGAAGCATTCAGAGAAGATGCATTTGTCCTATCAGACGTGATGCTGAAGTGAGGCTTCGTTCAATAAATTCTGATTCTCAGCAGCCTGATGAATAATAGTAATAATTGGTTGCCAGGAAAGGAAGCGTGTGGTATCTGCCACATTGTTTCTGTAGACACCTGACCCGCACCGTAAGGGAAAAGAGGAAATTGGGAATGAAAGTGAAAAGAGAAAGAGGTGCCGTACTCGAGGGCTACGATGTAATTTCGACCACTTGGGGATCTTTAACCCGCGCTGACGTCGGACAGCCCACGGACACCTCTCAGTTTCGCTTTGATCGAAACTGAGCCGCCAGCGGTCGGGTTCGAACCCGGGTCTTCAGCCACAGTAGTCGGGCACCTAATCCCCTGCGCCTCATCGGGAAGGCCCTCCTGAAGGCATTCGCGAAATTCGAGGCTTGGGTAGAATGTGTGATTTATCACCGAAAAAAGACAAGATGTTTTAGTTTCAATTAAATGTTCACGCTGTGCTCACCATGCGTCTTTAGATATTCCCATGCTTTGTATTGGCATAATTGAAATTAAAGCTTCACAAATAAAAGCCACGAAGTGGCCAGGCTGGTGGTCCATTTTAGCAGTTGCGCAATTTAAACCCGAGATTAGTAGTTGTGAAACTTCATTTTTTGAGAGGCAGCCTTTGCACAGATCATTAGGGCACTGATTTCTGTGTCCTTTGTCTGCATACCTCGTTAAGTTCTAAAGGAGGGTAACTAGTGATAAAGAGAAAAGAAAGTTCTCCCCGTTCGTCAACAACCTCTCGTGGAGCGCTTATTGTTAACAGCCCCTCCAGGAGTGCTTACAATTATCATAAACAGCTCGATAACCTGTTAATTAAACGCGTATAACATTGCTCACAACTGTTACATAAAATTCGAGAAATACTGTCGAAAAGTGACACCCTCTCATCACGGTAAACCTAAATCTATATATATATATATATATATATATATCGTCGTCATATTTTCGTAATCATATTGTGTAGCAGTTTAATATAGTAGTCATGACAGCTATCTGCCATCCTGTAGTTTTCTCGTTTTATTACCTCCGCATATGATGTCTCCTTCTAATACACTGCATAACTTATTCTTTTTGTGCATCCAGCCACTCTTCAAATTCATCAGGAAGTAGTAGTAGATCTAGCCCATGTAGCAAACAGAAACAGTTCCTTATTCAGGCCTTTCTTCCTCTTCGACGGTGTTTTGTTTCAAAATGTGCAATTTGTGCTGATAGGACTAAAATCAGTGGAGAGGAACACGAAAACGATTGCCGTACTTATGGCGGAGATGAAGAAACTTGAAAGACTTCTCTGCACTTAAATAGTAACAAGAAGGCGCTGAAAAAGGTGAATGCAAGACTAGACTTTATGGTAATCAGTTTCGATAAAATTGGCCCAAAAATCTCAATCACAAGACACAAACCGGGCAGAGCTCGAACCCATGCCGCTGTGCAGAAACTCATACTCGTTGCATTTCTGACCCGTTTGTATTGCGCTATAGGAAAGCGAGCAGTTCAGCAGTCTGTCTTGCAAAGATTACGCGATGCAAGGCTTTTCCACAACGATGTCTTAGCAACGGCTATTCTAGTGGAGTTTGAATAACTGTAAAATGCGCGCTAACTAAAGGTGACATGACCCCGATATTTGAACGTTTATCGCTTGCTGCCCCAAGTTTTCGCCGGACATTGAAAACAGATGGTACCACTACAAGGCGCCTTAGCCAATCAAAACATTAACCTTAAAAATGCGATAGGAGAACAATTTAGGATGACAATATAAAAGGAGCGATAACACCGCGGCCAAGCTAGTTTTTCGCTGCTTCAGCCCGCAAGCATATGCACTGACCTACGTATCAAATTTTGTTTTGACTTAATGACCCTTTTTCTGTACTTCACTGCAAATTGTAGAATACGGGCCTCTACGTTATGGAGGCGCTGCTGCCGTTGATGATGATGAAAACGCGGAACGAGCGTCAAGACAGTTTTTCAATTTATTCGACCCGCTTTCCGACAATAGTCTTTGATGCGCAGAAGAAAGTGGAATGTAGTATGGAAGAGAGAAATTGTTGACAGGGTCCAATCTGGAGTTTACGCACCAAATTACTTTTGTCTTGAATGCAATGCTAGACCAATCAATGTTGCTGAAGCGCAAAAGCTGCCAATAAAGCGCACTGTCAGGTTGAAGGTTCGTGCAAACCAACGTCATTATTCCTTCCAACACACAGCAGCTCCGATGTATATACGCCACGAAATGATAAGATATAGAAACAACAGTAAAATATGATTCGATTATCTGAATAAAACCGAACGATTTCGTTTGCTAAGAAAAAGAAAAATCCACCTTAATACCCCACCATGTAGCCAATGGCAGAGTGTTGCCGACTTTGAAGCCAGCCATGTATATGCCTTCATTAAAACGTTTTTCTCTTTTATTTCCGAAATAACTCTGGGACTTGCATAGCCCTTCTATAGTCAGTGAGATGTCTTAATGTCGTTACTGCATGACACAACGAGCATTGTTTACCAGGTTGCTCATCTCTATGCTGTCACAAATCTTCGCCTTTATGGTGAACCGAGGCGTGGAATACCCTTACGATTACCGGCCGTCCCTCTAACGAGGTTTGAGGACACAAATAAAAGATAGGTCGATCAACCCGTGAGGCTCGTGTGTCGGTGTGTGACTGAGGATTAAATTCAGAAGAGGCACTTCTGCTGTAAAGATAGGCATATTTATATCCAGATGATATATTGCCATCGTATAATAACCAGACCATTACAAAAGCTACAACGACAAGACCGCTGTAATGGTCGACTCATTAAATTGCACAATCGAATCCAGACAAAGAACAAATGTATTGAAATGAAGCCCATAAAGTATTTACAAATACAGGCACTGTCAACGTATTGTCAAAAGCAGGAGCAATGAGTTACAGACAAAATGCAGCGAACAAAGCGCTAAATAGAACCAACCTTTAAACAACGGCGAAAGCATTAGTCAGTTAGCAGAGAGTTTGTGGCAAAATGTTTTCTCACACATTTGGAGTTCCGATGATGTGCCGTAGTCGGAGAGCCGATCGGTAGCGACCGCGTAAGAGGTGACTGAGAAGTGTTGATCGCTTGCTCGTAAAGCTTGACATTACCATAGCGGTTTGCCGCGAGTATGATACCCTACAGACTGAATTTCCTCAGAGCACACAGGCACCTGGCGCGATGGGCTGCCTGTTTCTTAATTGCCTCGGTAGGTTGCGCCGCGCGCCTCCTGCCGATGGTGCAGCCGGCCAAGCAAATTGCCCCGGAGAATCATGTCTGAGCATGACCAGAGGAGAGGGTAGATGCTGTATCTTCTGCACTATGACAGACAGCTTCTTACATAGGGTTCAGAGCATTCCATCTGTACGACGCCTATCCCAAGCATTGCTTAGCTTTATAAGCCACACAACGCGAAGACGCTGCCTTGTAACAAATAAATAAAAAGACTGCGAAGAACGTATAGAGTTCGATGTGAATGCTACGCAGCTCTTGAAGAACTTCTAGCTATTCTACTTTGCGCATGGCTGAGCCCATTAAAGTGTAAGTCATGAAAAGAAAAAAAACTATGAATCGAATACTGCCGCGGTAGAAGCATCGGTTTCATTGGTATGCAAAGTTTGCACAATCGCGGACGTCATGTCCGCAAGCCATAGAAAAATGCTCTCATAAAAGTAAAGTTTCGAGGTTATGTATTGAATTAAATTATAGTGCGGGCCAGTTCGACCACTTCCCTGAAGGGCATGCAGCATTACCATGAGCGCCACGTGACAGCATTAATGGTTCCCCTACTTTCATATAAGGGTAACTTGGCATACCTATAGAAACCGTCAGCAAGCTTCTTTCCTGGACATACTGATATTTAATTATGTCGAATTAAAGAGCCTCGGTCAAATACGGGTAGCGGCTGATTCTCAACCACAGGGTGAGATAATAAAATCCACCACTTGACCACCAGTAATTTCCTTTAAGCGACGTCATGAAGAGTAACGTTGTGACTAAGTCACATCCCATCACGACCACTCAGAATTTTGACGCCACTTTTTCCGTTGAGCTGGATCATTAACACTAGTTGTCGCGTTAAAAACAGCTACAAAGAACGATGCGTGCCCTTGCTCGTGGGCGGTGCAAGCCCATACGAACTGACCGAGACCGCATTTAAAAGTAATATAGGTCCAGCAGATATGCGGTTCATATATTTGTGAATCGAATATATTTTGAATAAGGACTGTTCGAGAGAAAAATAGGGACATTACGTTTTGGATACCCCAAGTACATAGGAGCATTTCAAGTGCCTACAAATTTCACGCTAACGGAGTGGCCGTCAGCACTTTGATGTACCGGTGCGGACAAAAGTAGGGTCTGCTATTTTCTCCTAAAATTTTTTACGCTTTGCATAATTGAAACTAGGAGCCATGGTATATGCAAACCGGTAGTAGATGCCAGTGCGCTTTCACTAGGACAAATAATGTTTTCTTATATATAGTACATAATTTGCGCAATTCCTATTTGAACAGAAAATCGTGCTCCGTTTATTTGTGTCCGCACCTTAACTAGTCAGCTCGCACTGGCATTAATTTCAGCTGCGCTCCTATTCTGTTGAATGAGGCTGATGTCTTGGCTGACAGTATCAATACAGTCGAAATATGATGAAATTCTTATATGTCAGATTGAAACGAGAGCCGCAGTTGTAGCTTCCGCTGTTGAATTGCGACAGCAACAGCGGAAGCTGCTTTTGCCTGCTACCTACATTGTGCCCCTATTACGCCCTATCAGCTACATTATTGGGGACTCTTAAGCTCATCCTTTAAGAGTATGACGCGATAACGTAAGCTACCAGCCCACATATAAATGCGAAGGGTTCAATGCTGCTGAACCGAATGTGGAGTCAAAGCATTAGCGGCCGGTGACTGAGCTTTCTTCTTCTTCTTCGTGGCTAATCAAGGTTAAACGTGGCCCTTCCCGGGACGACACGGTGGGCCGAAACCTGGCGCAGTATTGCTATCTGAAAAAAAAAAAAAAAAAGAACATAAGAAGCCCTCCGCCATCTGGCCATCTTCCCGATTCACCGATGCGGACAGGGAAGCGGTCGTACCAGCTTCAGCCAGAGTTGCTGTCTAGATGAAGAGGGTGTGATGAGAGTACAGAGAACAGCCATGCAGATGCCGTCCGAAGAAAAAAAATAGGGTAGACAGAGTGCGCCAAGTGTAGATGCATTGGAAATGGGGTGGAACATCGAAACGAGCAGGCGTCGCCATGAAACGGCTTATTTTTTGGTTCAGTCGCACCGAGGGTCACTCGAAAGCAGCCCTAACTGCAGTGCTAAGGGATGCGCGGCCGCTCTGCACACTCACCGAAAGAATACTAGCAGAAACAACTTTACTACATTTCGTTATCAGCGTTCGAAAATATTTCGCCCGTGGGAATACTGCCGCAAACTACTGTAATCTTCATTTGCAGCTGCCAACAGCCTTGGTTGTCACTTTTATTGTGGCTTGCTGAGTGATCCAGGCAATGCCGCGCACATTTTGCTGTGTTTGTGGACGCAGAAAGGCACCGGACACGCTTAATCATTTTCTTTGTCTGGAAAGATCCGCCGATATGGATCTCGAATGATTGCAGCTAATCGCGTCTGCTTCCACATTGTTCCATGCTCTAGTTACTTTTGGTGACTTTATTTAGATGTTTCTTTGCCGACAATAAGTTCAGCGCCAACGATTGGAATGGGCATTTGTAGTTGACAATCGACGAGCGTGCTGGCTGCTATCACCACCGTCGAGATAATTAATTCTCCTGCGAGAACATGTAAGCCCGACAATGTTTTTGCCGGTTTCAAATGAGTCTCTTCGTTTGTTTCCGACAATATTCTCACCACCACGTGACAACACAATGCATTCGCAATCATTTACGTTAAAAGTCTTAAGTTCTGCAGCATTTTCTGCCCATACCTCGCTTCCTATAATGCATAAAGTACTGAGCGGTCTATAAATATACCTTCTCACAACGATATGCCTCATGAGCACGCAACCAAACCAGATAGAAAATGAAAGCTCTCGTCAAATTTGTGCAATATTTAGTACAGATATACCGCGTCACCTTCACAGAAAACAGGTTCATGTGGTCTTTTTCGTTAGCTAACAGTAGCATCGGTATGGGCTTGACTGAAATCTCTACCCTTATACTTCTAATATGTAACACCACATTTGTTGTTTTGCTGTGACTTAAACATAAAATCTAGACAAATGGTGACAAGCGAGAATAGGTCTAGATGACACAAGTGTTATTAGCAAAGCGCGCCAAACAACTGTTAGCTTTTTAAAATCTTTAACGATAATTAATTGAACTCCACTTCAAAAATAAAACACTTAAGCATTGAAGAGCAAAATAAAAGTATGTTTAGTGCAATGCGGGCAATCAAAATATATCCTACATTTTGATGACACCATTTTAATTGCATTGAATTTAGAGTACATTATTTAATAGTTTGGACGGAGAATGAAGAAAAAGATAAATGCATACATAACCTTCCAAAATGAAAATATAACTTTATTTTCAATGAACGCAAATTCGCGACGCTCTCAAGCTTCGCTTTTAACGTATCAGCTTTAATAGAACCCGTATAGCTATCTTGGCACATCCTCCTTTTTATCAATGGGCTCCGAATGCCGCTTAACATTAATTCCTCAATTTGCGTTCGTATTATCTCTGACATACTCGTTAGTATAAAAGTCTTACGCCTACTAGACCAAATCACACGAATGTGCTTGAGTAGTCTATCGGCTGCTCGTATGACCCGAAATCTAAGGGTTACAGCGTATTTGCTTCCCATCTCACTCACCCATTTGAAAGGAACGGCAATAGGTGGAAGTTGCTGCTAACGGGGCCATCACATGTAGAGCGGTGACGCTACATAGCCCGCTTACCAATCAGCGTCTTGTCATGCCACCTACAAAATACCACCTTTCAGAGGTATGGCCAAGATTTTTTGAGCACAATTCAGGTACCAACAAGGCGGGTGTTCGAATGTTCTTCAAGATGGAACATTGTCATCGTCGCCTTAATTAGAGAGGGTTGAATAAATATAATGTTTTGAGTAAAGAAGCACTACCATCTGCATTTTGAGTAAAATATGATCTATCTATGACACTATAGCGCCATTTTTGTGTCCGCGGTTTCTCTGCTCTCATGACACAGCTTGTCATAAATGAATTCGCAGGACTTGCCAACTTGGGCATCATTTTCAGATAGGAATAAAACCTACGGGGTCCTTTACATCCCGCATCAGACTGGTTACACCTAGATCATGCAAGCACTTTGTGCGGCTTGGTTAAAGTGGGAATTTTTACAGGTTTTTCGGATGGCCTTGACGTTGATGCTTCACGCGCGAGTTCGCTCTGCACGACCCCAATATGGAGCTTTTTACTACATACCTGCATCATGTCTGAAAAGGTATCGCATGCGCTCTTCTTTTTCATGGAGGTTATTCCAGGTTATTGTCTAGATTGTCGACGCAGAGTATTGCCGCGGTCGTTAAGAGAGAAATCAGGTGGAATGATGACGGCGCCTGTGGATGTCAGCAGATCGTGTGGTTGAAGCCCAGCGATCAAAATCATTGCTAAACCTAACAAGTGGGACTACTGGGTGGTCATTCGTAAGTAATGTTTTTTGTGAATGAGCTATAGACATCTATAGGAGTACCCAACGACGATTTGATCCGTTTTTTTTTTTCATCCGCAGAAAGAGGCTATAATTCTGTATGTAAACCCAACGCATGATTAAATCAAGTCAGCGGAAGATCAATGAGCGGTTCAGACAAGTAGCAGTAGTTGCTTGTCTTGTAGTGAGATTCGATTAGTTGCTTTGATTCAAGAATTTTTTTCAGACAACGTAAAATAAAAAAAAAACATATTTTTGTGGAATTAAGAATAGCGTAGCTCAAACAAAAAACCTTCGTGTCACTTTTCATGCCTTTTTTTTGTGCATAATGGGACGTAATTTTCACGAGGACAATAAGTGCGAGGTGCTAATCAACTTCCTTTAGAGAGATGCTTGACCCGACCGCTTTTGTTGCTAATATTGTTGCGGTTGCAGATTCCGTAAACTAAGCTTTATGCCAATCGACTTGGCACTGCTCCGAGAGACGGCCACGTTCCGGATATTTTGCTAAAGGGCATAAGGGCTTTCCTTAAGGAGTGCTCTACAAAACTAATTCTTAACCGAAAGGTAGCCAAATCTGTTTTTACTAAAAAGCATCTGTTCGTCAAAGTTGTGCATTTTCGCTTTTGATGTGCGCCTAAATCATGAACCACTCTGTTTTAGCGTTAGTAACAGCGCCGTTATGCATGGTTTTTGCCTGGCTCAATGCCTTAATTTTTGCCGATGCTGATGCCGCCGCCATTTTTTGTTTTAATAAAAAGTGTATTCTCGTCTGATTGAAGAACTTTGTGAGTTCTCAGATGCGGTCCTCAAATCTAAAAGATTTTGGTTGGGTTATTTGGGTACGAGGCCGAGTATATTCAGAGCCATAATCAGGGATATGTGGCCCCTTTCACTACTTAGTGGTTCATCTTCACAAAGTCGCAACAGTCTAGCATGTTGGGATGCAGGAATCTGTTATTAGGCGATAAGCCCAGGCTTGTATAGGTCGTGAACTTCAGGCATTTGCTCACGGGCAAGTCTGCAAATATTCTTGTTCACAAAGCTTGCCTACGTGCTGCAGGTTCAGTATTGCACGCAACATGGGGTGCAGGACATACACACAATATTCGCAACCTGCTTGCGGGGCTCTCATGGAAGTCCATGCGTCGTGACAACCTCTGTCTTCCTGTAGAGTTTGGTGAAATAGGCCTTCTTCACTTGTTTGTGCATCGTATTGTCTCGCGTTCTTTTTTCTCCTTCAAATTGTCAAGTCACCCCTTTGCTGTTCTCTATGGGCTTCTCCACTGCTAATATCTCCGTGATATGGAACAAGACTGGAAGTAAGGATTTCTAATTTTATATTTTTTCTTCTTGCTATGCTTTTGCGAAGTCACAATACCCTTTACTCTTTGCCCTGAATACAAATTTGTGCCATTCATTTGATTTGCTCTGTCTTTTTGTGCCATTATACTTGCGTCATCGATTTCTTAAGACTTACCGTAAAGGCTTTGAGGACTTCCTTCTGCGTTACTTGAGCATGTACTGGTTGCCACAGCTAAAATAGATCAAGATTTAAAAATAAGAGACCAAAGCTTCCTTCCTAACTGAAACCAAGTGAATGTCGTTATTCCTTTTGCAAGGGCGGCAGCATTTCTTTATCGTTAACACTACTTCCATAATAACTCGAAATTATTAAAAAATACCTTAAGACGTAGGTCGAAACATTTTGGCGTGAATACCAAAGCTGTTAACTGCCATCAGAAAATAGTTTGTCTTAGGTACTTTTAACGTGGCAGCTTTAGCAAACAATTTCTATTCCCAAACAATGAAAGTAAAAACAAAAAAAAAATATCGGAATGTGCTATGTGTAGCAAGCCCCAGTTAGTTCAGGTTTCATCCACTTGAACTCAGGTGGTGACTGAACAATGACTGGTTCTCAAAGTTGGCTATTTCCAGGGCATTCAGGCGCAGCAAAAGGTTGCTCCAGTAGCCTGGAACCGAAGCCGCACTGCATTAGGTCACATATTTTTCGACCCTACCTGAGGGCCAAGTTCTTTTTTTTTTTTTTTTTTGTTCTTGATGCGTGATTACGAAGATGCGGCTGTTCAGTTGCCTTTCCTCCAGGCATAGAGGTAGTTATTGGCGCTGGTATCGAGCTTGGCTGAACAATGTTATATTATATATACATATAGGAAGTTTCTAACACTTGACCGCATACCCCGTACGCTCAAATGCGCCGAAAACACAGCGCTCTCACGCGCGACTTGATAACGCGCTGCAAGATTCACGCCTTTTGGGCTGCCCAGCACCGAGCTTCGTGGTGTTACTCGATACGAGAGAAGCGTCAGCAGCTGTCAACAACCGGTGGGGGTTATCTCCTGTGGTGCCTAAAAACACGAAAGGAATTTTATAGGGCACCACAAAAGGAGGGGCTCTGGCAGCTCTCTATCAGATCACGCTTGAGAGCGCTATAATCGCGGTGCACTGTAGCGGACGTGAAACGCCGTTACACTGAAATCTTGATATTTTATGTGCTGTTTTTGCTACAGTGTTACTGTTATTAAACGCTCCACAATTGCCAGCTCGCGTAAAGCACGCGAGTGGGATCATGTTTATGGCACGGACCAATATTTCTGTTCATATCTGAGCAATAAAGCCACTTACACATTTGAAATGATCGCCTTCAACTAGCTATCTTAATAAAAATAAAATGAAAAATACCAGCCGGTACCTAACCAGTTTAACATTAACATCATTGACCAGCTATATAGATGTCAATTAAAAACGTAACAGCCGGTAGCTTACAGCATTAACGTGATTTAAACTTCGATACGCTGTGGCTTATTTTATACCTTTGCTCGTTTCTACTGGGATACCTTGCAGTACTCCAGCCGCGTCACTCAGTCCGACAGGGTGGGGTGAAGACTTATCCCATGGATATGTGATGCCAAACAAACAGAGTGAAAAATGAGTGCACTCTGAATTGCAAAGATTTCGCATCTACGTTTTTCCGAAAATTTCTTCACGATACCGACGTCAGATCTTTGACGAATCAACCCTAAAAGAAAAAAGAAAAACAATGGTAAATCTTGGGCTGGGCATAGATGATGTCATGCATGTTCTTGTGAAGCGAAGTCAGCCTCGTGAATTAATGAAAGGCGATATGCCTGGCGTTCACGCGGGATAGTTGGTATTTTTATTGTTTCATAAAACTCAAGCGTAATGAAAGAAAAAGCTGGGGGAAAAATGCAATGAGGGCTCGTTTGGCACATATATGAATGAATTTCTAAGCAGTGCATTATTTTCGCAAGTTACTCTGCAACTAATAAATTTTCCTAGCATTAAACAAATTGAACACAACATATTGCATATTTTGCAGTGTTCGCTTTCTCAAGGTCGAATGATAAATATATGTTGTCTTGCGAGAATTCAGAAATAGGCGCCGTAAGTGTTGAAATGCATCGGTGCGCGTAAGAAAGACGGGACGAAGTTGGAAGATTGAAGTTATCCCAGAGCTTATCAGTACTTGGCAAGAATATTTTTCTTACAGATACACCAGACAGCCGCTTTCCAGTAAATTGTGCCATCAAGCTCATCTTCTATCTTATCGAGAATCGTGCAACGTTTAAGAACAATATTTTTTTAGCACCAATGATTCTATTTATTTTGTCGCGATGTTACCGGTATAAAGTGTTTTTTCTTTCTTCAGGCCTTATGGAGATTACAGTGCTTTCAACATGTAGTCTGTTTTCACAAAAGCGTCTGATGTCTTGGAGCGCCGAAGAGTATCGAAAACATTTCTTTTCTCAAACGTTACCGAGAAGAAAAATGCCTCACTGATATGCTATCTTTACCGTGCAGGCAGGCCGAAACGGGTTTTCATCAGTTCAGCGCGCCTTTCAGGGATTTCCAAGAAAGAGCGTTTTAAAGTGGCTCTGTTTTTTACAGGTATTTTCTTTTACTGAATTCAGCTTATTTTACACATACAGCAACTTTCACTATTCCTAGGGCGTTTTATAATTAAAGTTCCCTTTTTATGATTTTATGGCTCTCTTTCAAAAGGTAATAAGACCCAAAACAAAAACATGTATTGGCGATAATGAAAATTCTCTGTGATAATTCTTTATTTTTCCCTTCTTTTGCAAGAAAGAAGAGTTAGCTCAAATTGGTAAATTTGCTTGCTGTTTCGTTTATGATTACCAGATTTCCTGCATGTTGATTGCCTTTCTGACGTAGAACCACACATGCGCCCCCCCCCCCCCCCCCCCCCCCTTTTCATTCTACGCCACAGAGAAATGCCATGAGGAGTCTGAATTGAAGCTCTTACAGAACACGTGCCGAGCATTCGAGGCGATTTACTTGTCTCTGATGCAAGATGTTCCATACAAGGATTCTTGGGTACATCGACAGGAAGCGAGAAGAGTTCAGCTCGTTGGTATTGGTTTGCGATTGATAGCACAGCGCACATATTATGAATGTTATAGCGTATAGCACACCAAGAGCTCTGACGATGCTTCTTTTTTTGGTTACTTAAAGGCCACACTAAAATATTCCAGCTTGCATTATTAATGCTTTCACCCAGTTCCGCCGCGCGGTAATTCACAATCTCTTGAGACGTGTCAGGATTCTAGACACTCTAGCTCAGTGCAACGCCTAGGCTATGAGCGCATCTTGATCGAATGGAGTAATAATACAGGTGCAATTTCTTCTCCAGCCACGCGTCTTGAAGATTCATGATGCCTTCTGTGCTTCGTACGTGCTGTCAGAGCGAGTTAACCCATACGACACATGCTGTTGCGTCTGTTTTACGTTCCGGCAGCAAACGGACAGTGGCGCGACTTTCTAACATAGTTTTGCGCCCTTATACTACCAAAGCTTTCAAGCAAAACATGTAGTGTATGATTACTTATTTGCGAATTGGAAAAAAGTTCACCGAAGCCAGTGCCTTGTCGAGAAGCGAGCTGACAGAATTCGAACACTGCTGACAACCTCTTTGCAAGGGCTTTTATCTGCCATGGGGTTCACTTTGCTTAATATGTAAACAGCCAGAGACAATAGACCATGTATTTCTGCACTGTTGGGAGGATGTCTATTTTTGGGATGTGCTGCAACGAACTGTTAAAAAAGAATTACCATTAGACTTATACGGGCTTAGATTCCTGCCAACTGAAAATAATGATGAGATTCCACTTGATACGGTTATGCTAATAGGCTTGCACAGTCTATGGCGGTCCAGAATGGCGGGTTTTCACTGTGACCCTGACGCCCGCCCTGCAAGGCTCTACTTCTGCGAGAGTATACACGCATTGGTTGAAATGCACAAATTGAAGACCACTGTGCCAGACGGGATTTCAAGAGTCGAGCCACTGTGCGAGATGAAGGAATTTTAACTTGACAAAGGCAACTCGTATGAACCTGCCGGCTTCTGTATTAACAGTGTCATGCTTGGGGTAACCGCTCAGCTGTGAGCGTTCTGTTTGTAGCGCGTTTTTGTTGGTTTTGTTTTGTGTTGGTGATGACCGGCAATAAAGAAAAAAAAAAGAAGCCAGTGCCTTGTGGTATAGCATCCGCCTCGCGTTCCAGAGGTACCAGGTTCGATCCCTGATGCCACCGAATACCCCCTGGTCTTTAATCGCTATAAGAGTTTCTTGTGCTCGGCTCCTCTGGGGTTAAATATTTTGGAAAAGATTCATGGGGGGGGGGGGGGGGGGGGACCAAGAAGAAAAAAAAGAAAGAAAGGGCCACATATGGGCACGTGCCGCACGAGGCAGACTTATGGTGGTATGGTGGCAGAGCATCTGCCTCTCATTCAGGAGGCACCAGACTCGATCCCACAAGCGATCGAATCTGATACATCCAGTGATGGGCCGGTGATACGTTCCACCACCGGACGACCATAAGTCCGTCCTGTTAACGGCAGAAGCCAATTATGGAGCCCTTTCGGTTAATGATCCCTTTCCCAAGAATTTCAGTTGAGAAGAGCCTAACACCAAGTCAAGGAAAATCTTGTATTCATTGAAAAGCCAGTAAGTGCCCTGCGGCACCGCGGATCGAACCTGGTTCCTCTCGAATGCGAGGCGGAGGTTCTACCACAAGGCCACCGCCTTTTTAAAAAACTTATTATCAAGTTTCGATAGATATCAGAATACATTGGAGAAAAAAAGCAAATGCCACCAACTCCTATGGGTATGGCTCATTCACACTGAAGTTCTCTAACCGCAACCAAGAGCTCTAACCTTGATAACTACTCCGGGGCACATTTTCGAGATTTCAATACTTTAATAACCTTACAAATAATTTCACAAACATACAGTATTGAGAAAAAGTGGTATATAAGTGCCGCCAATGACGAAAGTGCATTTCAAAGCAATCAGTTCAGTTCAGTTCAGTTCAGTCGTTCAGTCGTGTCCGACTCTTCGTGACCTTATGGACCATGTCACGCCACGCTTTCCGGTCTCTCACTATCTTCTTAACATCACATAACTTCATCTGCAGTGCCTCGAGGATGCCATCTAGCCATCGCGTTCGCTGCCTACCCCTTCTCCGGCGACCCTCAACCTTTCCCAACATCAAGTCTTTCTCCAGCGACTCCTCTCTTCTCATCAGATGACCAAAGTAGCTGAGCTTTGACTTTAGAATTTGACTCTCCAATGAGCAGTCAGGGTTTATGGTCGACAAAGCAATCAGTCAACAGTTATCTGGGATCGAGGCAATTGTGGCGGTGCTCCGTTGTATTCAAATGCATGTGTCACTGTCGCTGTCTTCATCACTGTTGCTCTATGGCGTTTAACTACTGCTTTACTGAGTTCAGTCAACGGCGGTGTGTTATATACAACTTTTGCTCACGACTGTACATGCGTGTAGGCCGCGCCTCGATATCACAGGGATATCCAGCTATTCAGAAGTGTCATATACAATGGAGGCCCACGAGCATAACTAAATCAAAAGGACAACCATCACCATTATTTGTAGGTAAGAATCTAATTCCATACGAGCTGAGCGGTAACATTTTACTAGTCCTTTGTAGCACGGATCAGAAATAAAACACATCCAACTGTGCACAAATACGTTATCTATTGCTTCCAGTTGTTTACAGGTGAGGAATTGAGGTCCCCATGGTAGCAAAAAGCCATTTTATTCTTAGAAACGCTTTGCAGACAAAGTTCCAGGGTGCAGTTTGAAACGAATTTTTTCTCCTGGTGAAACCTGCATCTTCGTAACCCTCTTCAAAACAATACTACGTGGACCTCCAGAGTATTAAGCCCTGTACAGGCTTTAATGCATAGAAAATCCAGGCTAGTTGAGAGGGTTGCGATGCCATAATGAAATAAAATTTATTGAAGCATCAGATAAATTTTGTAATAATAAATATATTTAAATTTTTAATAAACCAAGTCTGCCAAAAAAGCAAACTCATAAATTCGCGAAAGTTTGTTATCAGCACAAGCTGCGCAAATATCGAAGCTATTTTTCTTATATGCTTCATGCATTAGAGGTGCTCGAAACATTAATTTAATCACGTGTTCTGAAAATTTACATATTGTCGATATCTCAAATGGACTCTTCTTGGCATCAAAATCTTTATGTGACTGCATTTTGTTCACGAAAACGTGTATCTAGGTACGTTTTAAGCTATATTTACGAAGGTAATGCTTAAATATGATCATAATGTGAATACAGCACGGAACATTCATTGCGTGTAATCAGGAGCGCAGCGCGGTGTTGAAATCATGCACCTAAATACTAATAGCCTAATCAGGAGCACAGTGCGGAGTTAAAATCATGCGCCTAAATACTAATAGCCTGCTTCTGCCTCATATGAAGAAGTGGAAGTAATGTTTTGCATTGTTCACACTTCAGTAGCGGGAAAGTAAAGGAGCTAAATGATATGCAGTTGGGAATTATTTTACTCCCCTATACCATTCTAAATTCGCTAGTAGTCGTGAAATAGAAGAGGGGCACATAGCGCGAAGCAACAAGAGAACGCTTGGTTTGCCGTTTATTGATCGCCTAGGTTTTTTTCTTATGCTATTACAGTGGAGAAAGACACTGCCAATTGGCTCAACTAACTTCTCTAATGTTCTCTGTAGCAGACACACATTATTTTTTCATCCCCTGCAGAGCTAGTGATCCCAATAGTCATCGTAGTTGTAAGAGGTCAGACCTTCCACCGATCGCTTGATATTCTTAGCGTTGGATGAGACAGTAGCGTTTTATACTGAAGGAAAAAATAAAGAACGTTTGAAGCAGTCTGTCCTATGCTGCTGGAGCTAAGAAAGGAAGCTCACCAGAGTAAATTTGGCTCATTTTTTATCCCTGCATCAGAAGGATCTTGATCGCTTTTCATTTTGGCACATGATTTACGCGACGAATTCTTGGGGTTTCTAGGACGCCTTTCCTCTCCAAGCTTATGCAAAAGAATGAGATTTAGATGGGCGTTATATTACAGAAGAATCTGGCTAGTTTTCCATTTATTTACTTGGTGATTACGAAAAAAAAAGAATCCCATTCAATTTAAGGTCGCCGTATGACCTAAACTTCATTGGCACACATAAGTATGTAATTAAAAATTTGCGTTGAAGAGATAATTATTGTAAGGCGGAAATCTAACTTCAGACCATTATACTATAAGTCAGCCACCCTACCTTTAGACTGCTCAGGCATATTTGAGGACTACGTTCTAGTAAGGTGAGTTCATACATAAGTAGTGCCCGCGAGTCCGTGAACTGCATATGCGGTTAGAATTTCAGGCCACTGACGGACCTATTACCGCATTTGCGTCACATTTTTAAGATGATTGTTATATGTCCCCTTAATATTTTTTTCCCGTTAACCACGGTGTTGTAACTACTACGTGAGAAGATTCACGTTTGGTACGTACCAATAAAAGTTCCGAAAAGAGCAAAACTAACCATTGCCCTGCGATCAAGCTGCTGACTGGCGCGGTTCAAATTGACAAATATTCCGGTATTCTCAATCCACGAGAAAGCTGTAAATTTCTAATCCATTTGTCGTTTACAACTCATTTTCCAAGAGTAATGTTCGTAGGTCTTACTGATTGGTTTCCGATTGAGAAAGGAGTGAGGCAAGGCTGCATACTGTCGCCCTGCCTATTTAACCTATATGCAGAGTGCATCATGAGGAAAGCCGGTCTGGACGAGTATTCAGCTGGAGTGAAGATTGCTGAAAAATGTATCAACAACCTTAGATATGCGGATGATACCACTTTAATGGCAGAAAGTGAAGCGGAACTCAAGAGACTTCTGATGCGCGTAAAAGAAGAGAGTGAGAAGTTTGGGCTTAAACTGAACATTAAAAAGACAAAGATCATGGCGTCTTGCCCTATCAAGTCTTGGAGCATCAAGGGACAAGAAGTGGAAGCTGTGACAGATTTTCTTTTCTTGGGTTCCAAGATTACCTCGGAAGGAGACTGCAGCCATGAAATTAGGAGACGCCTGCTTCTGGGAAAGAGAGCAATGGTTAGCCTTGACCGCCTAGTAAAGAGCAGAGACATTAGTCTGCCAACCAAGATCCGTATAACTCGTGCAATGGTCTTTCCAGTTGTGATGTATGGATGCGAGAGTTGGACTGTGAAAAAGGCTGACTGCCGAAGAATTGACGCGTTTGAATTGTGGTGCTGGCGAAGGCTCTTGAGAGTTCCTTGGACTGCCAGAAGATCAAATCAGACAATATTGTCGGCCATAAACCCTGACTGCTCATTGGAGGGTCAAATTCTAAAGTTAAAGCTCAGCTACTTTGGTCATCTGATGAGAAGAAAGGAGTCGCTGGAGAAAGATTTGATGTTGGGAAAGGTTGAGGGTCGCCGGAGAAGGGGTAGGCAGCGAACGCGATGGTTAGGTGGCATCCTCGAGGCACTGCAGATGAAGTTATGTGATGTTAGGAAGATAGTGAGAGACCGGAAAGCGTGGCGTGACATGGTCAATAGGGTCACGAAGAGTCGGACACGACTGAACGACTGAACTGAACTGAATGTTCGTAGAGGTAAGGTAGGTGTGTACATCCCCTCCACCAGTCTGGATGAGCACGCACGTTGCCATTCATCTTTTCCGTTTGCTTGTTTCTTCATACTTTTTTTTTCGAAAGAATTTTATCGTTCTCCCGCCCGAACCTACAATACGGGAAAATATATGTAGCAGATCAGAAATGTGCAATCCAAGCCACTCGCTTGATCTCGTCTCCAGAATGATACCGCTCAAGCTCAAAGGGTTTGCGCTTACTCGGACTTTAGTGGAAAAAATGTGCACTCCTGCCTGAGCTTTCGTGCTCTTGTCCGAAATAGCTTACCTTGTGCCTTTTTGGCCCCAAGGGTCTAGATTACCGGAGGCTGAAACCTACCTCACAACGGTAGATTGGACGTCTCCCATGCCATCCACATGTCGCAAACTGTGCGGAGCATTCCAGACACCATCATTCAAGACCAAATTAAAAGGCAACAATGACAGCAAGCATAGACTCTGTGCGGCTTTATCCAGGGCGCTGTAGTGCAATGCCCTTTCATTTTAAAGACACTTTTGCTTGCCCAAGCCTTTATGAGAGCTCGACCGCGGTGCATTCGGTTCCGTAATAAGGCGGTCTGGAGCAGTGTATGTTTAAAACGATAGTAGTGTTTACTGTGATTGCCTCCTGCCTTTGTGAGATTAAAATTAAAAAAGACGTTACTTATGACGACCACACAGAGAAATCAGCTCACAGATATATGGAAGCGGATGCTTGGTATCCTTGCAACCTGCGTTTGCGTGGCACACGCTTCCCTTTGCCATTCAGTGTCTTGGTCAACTTTTCGAACTTCGCCTTGCCTTTCGATTTTTTTAGATTTAATTTGCTATTCTCGAGCCTCGGTTGGAATGAAAACCACGGATTACCATTGAGCAAAATATGAGAAAGGTAGACAGCGGGCAGTCAATTTTCGTGGAAAGAATTTCGGATGTCTGCCTGCGTTTCAGAGCACCCAATCGCGGCAATCGTTTTATTCGCATTCTGATTTTTCCTAGCCTCTACATGCCACGTGTTCGGTACCGGCCCGAGAGCCCGAACAAAATATATATTTGTTTGCTCCATTTGAGCCCACTACATTCTTAGAAATGCCGGTTAGTCGTCTCTGCCATGGCCCTTTATCAACATGGCTGCGCATCACAATTTAGCCCAGGCGATCTCAATTGTATCAATTTTTTATTATTATTGGCTGAATCTTTATTGTGTCACAATGAAACTTTTCCCCCTCACCTTTTTACAGACTTCGCAAACTTCTGAGGAACCTGTGACTGCACAAGTAGCTTCATTGCAACTCCAGAATATGAGTTGAGCATCCTTGCGTACTTTCCTTGCCAGATGAATCTTTTGCTGCTCAAAGAAGGCAAAAACAACCTAGAACAAACCTGCTGCCTTTATTGCGAAACTGTCCCCAGAACAATGAAAATGTCGTCAAGTGTGTAGTGCAGTTTGCCTTCCGTCTGCATGTAATTATCTCAAAGCTCACCATTCCGGCGGTACGGCCTTACAGCATTTCTAGCCAACGCAGTAATACTTCGTAAATGACGCCTTCATGCAATCCGTCTTCATTCATTGTTCATTTTTTTATTCTTATCAGTACGTTGGAATGCGTTCGCAGACTTTTGCCCACATGGGACCTGCTTTGTAGTAAGAATTTTCATCTCAGCAGAAAGGCAAGCGTCGACAAACCGGACAGTTTTCCACGGATACAAATAAAATGCATTGGACGCATCCAGATCACTTTTCACTTTTTCTCCGACCAGCAACAGGTACCAATTTTCCTAAGGCGATTTTTCGTTTATATCGTAGCGAATGCACTGGGGAAACATGCGAACTCATCATCGCTCAATGTTTAATGAACTCATTGCTTTTATGCAGCAGCAAGGTTAAATTAGCCAATAGTGACGTTATCTGCGTCAAGTCTCTCTCTCTCGCTGTTTCATTAAAACAATTCGTTACTCCATGGTGTCTTGCACCCGGTGGCATTAATATTTCAAACCCACCATACTAGCCAGCATTATCCAGGGATTTGAATTCGGACAGACGGTCATTGCTAAAACTTTAGACCAGCGTGTGCTGTGTGCAAGGATGATATATTTGCTAGAGCACTTGGAAAAAGTTACGTGATTATGCATCATGTTACTTTTGTAATTGTACTCATTGGGCACTTTGAGATGGCAGTGGCCGATGTATAATCTTGGCCACTGCGCAGAGAAATAAAGAGCCAGTTCTTAAATAAGTATTTCCTCTTCAGCTCGGTGTGCGACAAACGTCTGTGATTTTGCCCCATAAAGACCTACATAACTAACTAACTAACTAACTAACTAACTAACTAACTAACTAACTAACTAACTAACTAACTAACTAACTAACTAACTAACTAACTAACTAACTAACTAACTAACTAACTAACTAACTAACTAACTAACTAACTAACTAACTAACTAACTAACTAACTAACTAACTAACTAACTAACTAACTAACTAACTAACTAACTAACTAACTAACTAACTAACTAAATAATAACTAACTAACTAACTAACTAACTAACTAACTAACTAACTAACTAACTAACTAACTAACTAACTAACTAACTAACTAACTAACTAACTATAACTAACTAACTAACTTACCAACTAACTAACGAACACTAACTAACTTACCAACCAACTAACTATTTGAACGTCTGTGACGTCGATGCTAAAGAACACGTAGTTATTTACGTTATGATATTTTAAAAGGGGGAATCATTAAGGCATGAAAGTGCGCAAAAAGAAAAGATAGCGTTTAAAGTATTTCGACGCATGGTGCTGTCAAGCATTCCTCACTGAACAACTTCGTCTTCTTCTTTGTTAGAAATCCGAATAAATAAAAAAAATGCAGCCATTATCAGTGACCTCGACCTTGCACTATTACGCATTCAGGACAAATAATGCTATAAATTACATCAGGAAACCTTTCTCACTTCGTAATACCGTAAAGCTGACGCCTAGCTTCAGGCTATCGTGTCAGAAAAGAATGTGGCACATTATGTGTCGAAATATCTTGGACGACACGTTTCACCCTCTCACCGACATTCTCCAGCATCTCTGACTCCGAAAATTTTAAATTCGAATTCCCTCGTGACTTCCCTGAAGGATCGCACAAGCAACTATGCAGCCCTCAACATCGGCCTAATGGACTTGTATTACAGTTTTCGGTAAGAATGAGGCCCTACAGCACATATTATCGCCAATATAAAAAAAATGCGGAGTGCAGTGCATCGATGCTGATAAAATTGCTTTGGAGGAAAAGATGGAGTTGTTAACTGTCACTCACGGTGAACACCTCAACAGCGCGTTTAGGGAAAAGGTAAAGGGGAAAGTGTGAATGAAATGAGGAAGGAAGGAAGGAAGGAAGGAAGGAAGGAAGGAAGGAAGGAAGGAAGGAAGGAAGGAAGGAAGGAAGGAAGGAAGGAAGGAAGGAAGGAAGGAAGGAAGGAAGGAAGGAAGGAAGGAAGGAAGGAAGGAAGGAAGGAAGGAAGGAAGGAAGGAAGGAAGGAAGGAAGGAAGGAAGGAAGGAAGGAAGGAAGGAAGGAAGGAAGGAAGGAAGGAAGGAAGGAAGGAAGGAAGGAAGGAAGGAAGGAAGGAAGGAAGGAAGGAAGGAAGGAAGGAAGGAAGGAAGGAAGGAAGGAAGGAAGGAAGGAAGGAAGGAAGGAAGGAAGGAAGGAAGGAAGGAAGGAAGGAAGGAAGGAAGGAAGGAAGGAAGGAAGGAAGGAAGGAAGGAAGGTTGTCATCGTGGAGAGGGCAGAGTCCTATCCCCTGAAAATCCGTAACGAGCACTAATATGACACGGGAGCTTTTCGCATTTTGCCTAAGCCGAAAAATGACTGCTGTGCCCTAGTATTATGTCTTTTGACGGAATACTGCATTATGAAAAGCGAACAAATTAACTCGTTTCTGCGTCCCGGGTCTCGCTGTGCGTAACTGCAACGGCTGCATGGGTTTCTTTAGAAACCCGAACCTCACAGCCGCTCTCATGTTTTGTGTTTACTGAACAGCTTATCTTTTTACCCTTCCTTATTGATATTTTATATAATATGTAGTGAACCAAGAGCGGATGTCACGAAACATGAGGAAGAGAACAACGAAGTGCCGCTGCGCTGCTCGAGCTCGCTGGTTTGTGCCTAGACGGATTGTGTTCCTGTGCTGTTCGCCGTGCAGCTTACAAAGGACTATAATTCGTTGAACCCTCAGTAAAACCCATTTCAAATATAACATATATGCATAATACAATATCACATTTGTCAAACGTTTGTCACATTTTTGCACAAGGTGCACACATGTTTCGTATTGACAGCGTTAAAATGACTGAGGCAACTACATTTTTTTTATTCGAAATGTTTTGCGGCAGAACATTGGGATGATCCTTGCATAACCTTTGCGAACTGCATTTGCGCTCCTAACTTGCAAAGAAAGTCTTGCTTTTTTAATTTCCTCTCAGCCATGTTAGGCAACTACATAACACGGCTGACGTGAAATTTAAAAGCAAGGCTTCCCCTGCAAGTTAGGAGCGCAAATGCAGTCCGCAAAGGTTATGAAGGATTATCCAAGTGTTCTGCCGCGATTATCAATCATGAGGCCAGCTTAACATCACTCGTAGCTTGGTATTAGTGCCTGCGGTGGATTTTGCAAATATACACGCATTTCCACAGCAAAGTGCAAGAACGGCAGGGGGAAATAAACTGCCGTCAGTACAGCTCATGGCGACTTGTCCAAAATGTTTGGAGAAAAAGCGAGGTTACGCACAATTTCTGGCTATCGTCCACGATCGGATGTTCAGGAAATGACGTCATATGTAGCTAATATTATTTCCCACGAGTTCTTCACATCTGAGGTTTGGCAGGGCAGTGGACGCCTTAAGTTCTCTTCTGTGAAGTAGTCTTGACATCAATATGAAAAACTATTTACCACCTATAATCATTCATAATGGGACGTGCTTTGGTAATATGCATGTGTGCTTAGTCATGATCGTCATCGTAAGTGAAGCTATTGATACTGCTAGAAAAATACCTCTCTCATATTACGGGACAGAATATGTAGGGATGTAAAATTTCCGGAAATTTTTAAGGCTGAAAACTAGAAAGAAAGAAGAAATGTATTCTGAAAATATTAGAAAGATTTCGAAAATATCAGTTACTTGCATCAGTCAAGACTAATACCGGCATTGAAACAGCAAACTTCTTTTCCGGGTTTTTTGCTGTCTGTGAATATGTTGCGCCACATTTGCTTGGTTATAAAAAAAGACACAAGTGATCATTTTCATGGCTGAAAACATTAAGGTTTCCTAGTCTGGCAACGATGTTCGCCAACGTGGCGCTCAGCTACAGAGCGGTTTATGAAGAAAACTTCTGGAAGGATCTGCGAATAACTTTAGACATTCTCCATTTATGCTAGCCCCATTTCGCATACAATTGTTCAGTTCGCAAATGACAATTAAGGCGTTCAGTGCCTCCTGCAGTAAATATCGACGCAAGCCGAAAGTCCTCTTGCAGCTCGTTGCTGACAGCGAGCTAGAAATAATCCGCTAAAAAATTATGCGTGGGAGGCGACGATTCATCTTCCGTTCAACCCATGGGGCAATAACATTACTTGATCGTGATAGGGAAGACGCTCTCTAGATCAGCAATAATTGCAGGAAGTCCTTTGGTCATATAGCGAACGCTGCGCAAGCTTCTGGTTCAACATGGAGAAAGTGCTTCCAAATTTACCGAGTACACGAGCGCAATGCCCTTTCCATAAGAGAAGACAATAATGTTATTGTTACCAAATGCTGAAATTAAATCTCAGCTGTCATTTGTTTTTAGAACTCAATAGTTGTTCCAGAGATATAAGTGACACTGCACTCTGCGCGGCTGAAAGTGTACAGTAGATGACTTAAAACTTGCCCTTAATAATTTACATGCACTACATTTAATGCGGAAAACGCCGCAGTGAAAAACCAAATATAGCCCAGACTCAATCTTACCTCACACGTCGCACAGAATGCACATTAAAGAAGGAAAAAATGCAGCACTTCTGCATACTGAAGCGTTGAAGTGTTTAGGTAGGCTAGGTTTAGGCCGGATAGCTTCAACTAAACCTAAAATGTCAATGGAAACGTTATAACACAAATACGTAGTGTTTTGTAAACTTCTCATGTTATTTTCTATTTAGAAGCAGCATTAAGTTCTAGGTTTTTCAAATGGCATAAAATTTTATGCTTTTTTTTTTCTCTGCCTTGCATGCCTCAGGAAAAAAAAAAACGAGGTAAAAACCGCACCTTTTTTTTAATATTTTAAGTTTTTTTTGTTCTAGCCTAGCTCTGCTCTCTAAGCGTAAGGGTCCCAGTCGCAGAAAACCCAAAAGCTGTTAGTGTTGTGTATGTCATCAACATATGCGTCTTTCGTCACCAGATAATTCCGTGACCGAGAATACCGAGGTGCACCGGATTTTGTGGAGATCGCCTATGGCGGCGCTGGATGTGACTCTACAAATCAAGTGATCTGTGTGCGTTCGCGGAGCGGCGGCAGCGGCTCCATGGCGGGTGAGGCGGCAGTTGTTAGCTAGAGAGTCGACTTTATGCGGACGTAACAATCTCCTTCAAAGTGGAGCCAGAAACAGCTGCAGCGAGCTATGAAAAGCGTCCTTCCAGTGACGTAGCACGGAGGTGCTTAGAGGTGTGTCGTGCGCTTTTTTCGCATAATGACTTCGAAAGGCGGAACAGTGTCCGCGGATTCGTCAGCAAGCAGAACCGTTCATTGCAGCAATCAACTCTATTCAGAAATAGACGTAAAAGCGCAGCTTCTATCCTACAATTTTTTTTTTCCAGTTGATCCTCCTGTGAAAAAGCTGTGGCCTCACTGTCTACATGAAATTCTCTATCCCTTCCGCCTACCTGAATTTCTGTCTCCCTAAGCTACTGTTAACATCTCTTGAAATCCATTTTTAACGGCCACAGTTATTTTCCAGGTTCATGACCATTTCACTTTTCGAATTTGTCATGGATACAATTCGCACTCTTACAAGTTCTCACCCTGCTCTCTTCCCATATCTTCACATTAAATTTATCGTGTCTGTTTTCGTAGTTCGCTGCGCTGTCTTTAATTAAGCTGAACCCTTCCAGTTTTCTCCTCCCTCCTGCTCCATAACGGAACGCCGGTTAGGTACAGGGGACAGACATTCTCCTGGAGGGGGGATGATAAACATTAGTTTATAATATAAAAGTATTGACCAAATTAATTGCATGCTTGCCTTTTCCCAGCCTTTCAATCTTTGTTTATCGATCTGCTGTCAGTATAAGTAGACTTATACCCTTACCACTTCTACCGTAAGTTGCTGCTCCCTTTCGAGACTATTCAAAATGATTTCCTATACCGTATATAAAAGGTCTACTCACCACATGCTTGGCCTGCCTATATTGGTCTACAAAAAGGATTCACAAAACTACATCTAGATAACCTATAGGAAGGCAATCTCACAGAGGATGCCTAATATCTAAGTTATTCTCTATTACCTTCCATTCTCACTCTTCCTATTCGTTATCTCCAAAAGTCTCCTGAATACAATGAATAGCACTTAAAAAGTCACGTCTCCCTACTAGAATTAAGTCTTGGTTTTTATTGCATGCTCTCTAATATGGCTGAAAATGGTGGATGCACATTTGCTGTAGATATTGCGTCGTAGTAATCGCCAAGGGCACGAACAAGACTCGTGCTCTGAAGAATTTGGGTTGGGTTTGGGTTACTCCCAGAATATTGGTTTCTATTTGTCGCCACCAGTCGCAGCCAGTGCTGCGTTGCCATGTTAAATTTAATGAGACAAACTGCGGACATGCCGTTTGCTACGGTAATGAAGAAATAGACAAGTCCACAGGATAGTGTGGTATCTCCTCTTAATGTTTAATGTCAAACATCTTTCAAGTGGTGTTGGACGCAACCCGCCTGACAGATTTTCATTATACCAAATATTGCGTCACCCTCTTTTCTAACCGATCCTGAATTTTGATGTTTAGCCGCGCCATGGCTCAAAAAATCCCAAAGAGATTCTGGTTCTCTAAAGCGATATTATTACTTCCATTTCAAGGCAGAAGATTAGGTTTAGTTGAAAATGTGCCTATGACCGCGAGAGCGGAGTTAAATGTCTGCAACATTTTCTTTGACCCCTATATCTGCATGCAAAAATGCAAAAAAACACAAAATACATTTTAGAGACGCGTCTTCCTGACCGATTTCGATAACTTGAATATTCATTGAAAAAGAAAAAAAAATTAATTTTGGTTTAGCTTGTGGTTTCTGGAGTTACGCGAGAGCTGTCTGCATGGATACGTTTTGGTTCGGCTTGAAGTAAAGACATGGCTTTTTCACATAATAGTTTATGATTTCAGCCTTGTTAACATCATAGGCGGCACATTTGACCACTAAAATGCGGTTTGACGAAGGCCTCTATCGCGCGGTGGACCGAAGCCCTGCACTACGGCACCTCCTTCTCTCTGTTTATACTCCTACATTCGCGATCACGCGATAGCGTAAGCTACCAGCCAACATATAAAGCCCCGCTTTAACCAAGCCGTATGAACGTGGCTGCGTGGCCTAGGCATAACGTGAATGTAATGCTCTTGGCACGCTGATTCTGATGGCACCCTTCCATATCGAAGGAGAGGCCCGAGTTGGCAGCTCCTAACAAACGTAATGTGAGGAAGCCCTACGTCGAGCCATGGCAACAGCCAGCTACCGCTTCCCACGACTTCTTTCTTCGCTCTTCGGACCGGCATGAAAAGCACCTGACAGGCACGGATAGGCACGGCGAAATGGCGAAATTGTGGTCAATGTAGCAAAGCACATATCATTTAGCTATACGAATCAAGTACCAGCCAATATTCTATTTTCGTGCTTTGGACTATTCTCACGAACGCGCGAGGACGGCGACCTAAAATATTTAGGCTTAAGTTTGACAAAGCGTGTCCTTTGATAATACACATGTATAGTGTGTAATTCCTGCCTCACTATTCAGATCACATTCTCCTACTAAGCTCTTTCATTATCTTTAAATTCGTCGCTAGAATTTTTCGGTGGACCTCAATATAGAGGAAATGTTAACTTAATATTGCTGGTTTATTGGTTTGAACAAAAAAGACAGCTAAAGCCGCAAACACCGAGAAAGCAAAACTGCCCCGCAATGCTCACACGGCGCAGTTAAGCAGAAATTCGACCGTAACCGTATTCACCATTCGTCCTTTCCCTTTCTTTGACTTATTCGGACTCAAAATGAACACGCGGTTCCAAATAATAACCACCACTGTTTCCTTTCTTCCCAATAACTGCAACTTGCCTATGCTTTCTGTTGACTCAGGCATGGACCGTTTTCCGGACTAAATAAAGCCTCTCAGAACTACATCTTTGCCGAGGCTCTCGCAGTCTTTGATTGTGCGAAGAATATTGCAGTCGTCGGCAATCCCTTAGAAGTTCTTGTGAGCAACGGGCTTTCAACCAAATAAGAGCCTGCAGTAGCGCATGCCGCTAAGGCTGCTGTAATCCCTGCTTTCAGCTGTGTACGTTGGAAGCGGAAGCCTGGAGACGATGTCTTACGGCGGCCATCCTATTTCCAATAACATTACCGGTCAATAAAGAAGGCCTTTATAAAAATACCAACCAAAATTTCAAGCTTGAATCTTTGCAAACAAACAAACCCAAGCACTGTAAATGTCCAGCCCGATAAATCAAAAGCGACGTTTCCAAACACACCGAGACTCTATAGAATACAGATAGATGCTTCCTAAAAGAAATTGGAGGAAAGAAGGAATAAAAGGCGGGCAGTAGGCTCAACGAGACGACCACATAGTTCAGTAGCCAGTAGCCATTGTTAGGGCATTTATGTACATGCAACGACGGTCTGAAATAGCAATATAGATCCCCGTCGTAATATACTTGGCTGCCCAAACTGTACTGTGGGCTAAAAAAGCCTAGAGCCCGTTAAAGAGGGCTCGAATCAAGCCATGCCTGTGCGAACTCTTCGTATGCGGCAGCTTCGGAAAGACGAGCCTTGAGAGGCACTCAAATTTTGTAGGCCTCAGCTGATGCGGTTCAGGTGGCCTCGTTATTGTTCGGCCCGCTGAATCGTCCCACTTACTGTCGGCTTCTCAGGAGCTGTAATGTTACAACTTGGCTTTCTTTCCGTGATAGAGGACAGTTTTTTGGACCAAGGGATCGCGAGGGTAGGGATTACTTTTCTACATCGGTGATAAAAAAAAAAAAAAAGAAAACTAACGACTGCAGCTCTGGATAAAGAAGGTCCTTCATAGTACTCAAAACTTGAACGGGCAAGGATGATTGGGTGGTCGCACTTCCCAAACCCGCGTGAGGGACTCGATCGCTTAAGATAAACGTCACCGAGTTGCGGTGAGGTAGGGCTCATTGCAGATTATTGTTATTGTTGTCTGTCTAAGCACGGATCGCGTCCGCGCCTGTACGCCGATTTCTTCCTGTTTTGCCGACGCAGTCGCCGCAGCGATAACAGCTCACAGAGCACTTGGTGCACAGGCAGATGCCCTACTAGTGCCTCCAGGAACACGAGAAGCACTAGTGCGTATCAACACGCTCAAACATAAAACAGATGTTTTTCTACTGCTTCATTGCATAAAAATAACAAGGCTGTATTCTGACGAATGTATCTTTCCGAAAGATGTATAAAAGTCACAAAAACTCTCTTGGTGCTGTTTTCAACCGCAATGCACCCCTTTTTTGAAAACACTCTGCTTGAAACACAATGTCGACAACGGAGCCAATTTTATGTGATAAAATTGGCATAATTTGTCCATTATGCTTATGTGTGACTGCAAAATCTCCTAATATCATTGCAATATTTTTTAACAAAGGAAGCCGTCTCTTATATCAGCGCATAAGCCGATGTTGCTGCTGAGATTAGTCTACACATCTAGGTCTAGATTATTGTTTCGTTTGTGATAGTAATGCTCTTGACAAAAATTGTTCTTGCATTTCGCTGTGATTGAACGGCTTCTACAGCTGCCGACTTTAAACACATGGCCTCGTGCTTATTTATTTATTTATTTTTATTTATTTATTTATTTATTTATTTATTTATTTATTTATTTATTTATTTATTTATTTATTTATTTATTTATTTATTTATTTATTTATTTATTTATTTATTTATTCATGTTTTCTCACAGGTTTCAGAGTATTGCGTGAAGTGTAATTACATAAATATTTGTAATCTAAGGCGCATGAGTAATATTGATTATACAAAGTAAATGAGGTGTTATTATTAAAAAATTCTTAACGGAGCTTGATCACGAGTGTTCCGGATATGCTCCAAAAGGCCATTCTAGTGAATGAGGTTTAGCAGCAGAACGGGTGAATTAAACTAAATGGCTCTAATCAAAATCCGTTTTGTTTTAAGAAGGATGTTCAACAAACGCCCAGGCCATTTATCAACTGCGTCGTGCAGAGGTGTGAAATGCTCGGAGGTGGGAGCATAGACACAAGGCACACGGAAAATGCGTTTATTTATGTTCTGGGTGCCTGAAACGGTCACGGATAATCTTCAAAGGTTTGCTAGCCTACTAACAAGAAAAGAAATCTGTGAAATGGTTAGAAAGTTATAGCTAAAAATACCTAAAAATAATTATACTACTAAATACTGTTGGTCGGTTAGGTTCAGTTTGGATTGGTTTGATCATAGCCTTACTCTATCTGATATTAAGGCTATGACCAAACCCTTAATCACCTACTGCCTTTATATACGGCATCCCTCATTGCCTTAGTCCCTCTGGGGCTAAGGCTATTAAGGATGCCGTAGTTATGGGCCGCAGAGGATTTGGGACTTGTGCCTATGCAACATGAATTCATTTCAAAGATTTCGATAGAAAAATCGTGCAATGTTCGCACAGGGACCTATTGAAGTCTAAGTTCTCATTTACAGAACTTTGGTCGCAGCATTCACTCTGCAGACCTTTTCGGCGGTCGGCTCTCTGATAATCTCTTTCTGCCAATTTGAACACAACCACAGAAAGCGCACCGAAAAAATAACATGTAATGCACAGCCTCGCGGTTGGGTTATGAAAGACGAATTCAATTGTTTACAATTCCAGGTTAGCAGTTTAGCAATAAAAAGGCGTTCATTCATTACTGAATTACGAGGAGCATATAGTGCGATCACCGGAAATTCTTCAGTGCATTTGTTCAAATTATTTGAAAAAGAAGAAATAAAAGAAGCCAAAACGGTATCGGTAAAAACAGCATTGGTCCTCAGCAAATTGGGATCGATTGTCGCTCCAATTGGAATTACAAAAAAAAAACGTTGGAAAATAGGAATATGGGGGCGGGGAGAGAAGAAGAACTTGGTACGATGAATAGAGGCGGAATTCTGAATGTAGAAAACATCACCATTTTACCCCAACTGCACGCTCTGTGAAAAGCCGCTAAGTTGCAGCAGGAACACACTAGAAATGCAGCAGGAATAAAGAGAAGCAGAAGAGGACACAAGTTTTTTACGTTGGAAGTTTGGCCTCGTGAAAGGGAGAGATCTTAAATGAGGCCAAGCGCTCCCCAAAAAAATAAAAACGAAGAGGATCCAGTGAAAGGTAATGCTGCTACAATAGAAGATGAAACCCAGTAAGGCAAGGTGCAAACCGAAGACAGCGCAAACAAGAATAAAGTAAAACCAGAACCTTGGAGCATTCTGCGTGTATGGGTGGCTCTTGTGGGTGGTTCTCTGTCCGGCATAACAATCTGTTTACTGATGGGGTAATACATAAGCATCCCTGAGTCCCTTTTTTCCTTCGCATTACTATAGGAGTAGACCTGGTGGTCCCAAATGTATTAACGAATTCTTCTGAGCCTTGGTAATTACGTTCATTTGGAGCTGGCAGTTTTACGGCACCTCTCTGCGGCTCCTGGCATTGAGCCAAATAACCTGCAGCTCTGTTTTCTTAATCGCACGAAGTTAACGGCGACGCACTGCTGTAGTCAGGAAAACGCCCATTCATGATACCTCTTTTAGTTTGGGATGCATAGTTACCCCTAGTTCCAATGTTTTCTTTCAACTTCCCACTCCATATGTAAGCTGAGAGAAAGACTGATAACTTACCGCGTCGTTTGCTTCATACGTTGTCGTCACGGGGGAAATTCTCATGTTGTTCTGTCCGACTTTTTTTTTCACTTCAATTAAGCATGGGATAGAAGCCTCAGCGCCTGTAGTTGGAAAAATGCCGACAAACCATTATTCTTGCAGTCGCCGTGTCTGCTGGGCTGCCTACGGCTCAACTGCAAGCGCATTAGGCCGCGCAATACCTTGAACAATTCACAGCAGCGTACTGGACGTTGGCGGTTTAGGTTGCTTACTCGGTAGGCAGTACAAACCCGAGCACTCCGTCGCACAGCCGCAAAGCATTGTCTTAGTCATAGTTACAAATGCCCCTCGGTGAAAAGGTTTGAGCCCAGCTACACTGTTGTTGCGTTAACAAATGAAATGTTTAATGTAAAGGCGTGCACCTAATGGGAATACGTAATTGCTCGCAATATAGGGACAGGGCCAAGTTAACATATACATGCAAAGCCCTGCGCGGAACTGGTTTGTTCCGTGTGTTGATAGCAATGATGGTGTCTACTTTCTTTCACGGGAAGCGACAGCTCGTTCCAGCAGAGCCTGCAATTAAGCCATCGTCTAGATGTGGCCTCAATACAGCAGGAAAAGTGGGAGGTCTGGACAAGAAAATGAAGTACCCAGAGACACAATTTATCATCCGAAGGCACACTGCAGGCAATATGCGGTGAGGCTAAAAAAAACCATGTTCCAAGCCTTAAAAAATGACTGCATCATTAAGCATATTCCAATACGTTATGGTTATAGGCAATCGTATTTTCCACCTCAGAATAATTTTTAAATGTACCTAGTTTCTATTGTAACGGAAATCAATTGGCACCATCATTTTTAACTTTAGCAAAATTTTATGCAAATGCTGTAGGGCAAGCAGGAAAATGTTTATTTCAGTCATTTTATTGAAAATAACGTCAGTAGCCAGCCGGAAAAATGAAGCGCTGAAAATTAATTCGTTGATTTTTGTGTGATTTGTGAGCTTGGTATTGTCATTATGTCGTGGTTATTTTTGACACTTTTCTATCACTTTTATACTGCTTGTGTTTAGGTTCTGAATAGCCCAGCGAGTTTAAGAATTGTCACTTGGTTATGCGCTTTTGCGTTGCAATAATAGCACCCTCATATGTCCTCCGACCTAAAACAATATGTAACATGAATTCCTTGCGCGAACTCGGGCGCTTTTGTGTTTATATGATCGCGCGATGGACGGCACACATTGGATACGGATATGGGACAGAAGGAAAGGGCGTGAGTTATTAGGCCTCAGTGTTTTCACGCTTGGGCAGCAGTTTCAATGTTTACAAGGAATGAAGCAACCACGTTCATCGGTAAATACCAACGTGTAAAGCCACAAATTACGCGTATTTATTAGCTATATCCATAAAAACATCATAACTACGTATCACACTGCAGTGGTTGATTTATATTGAGCACGTTGCCACCTTTTACAACTCAACATAAATTACCTTAAATACACTTAGGGTGTGGAGGAGAAATGAGGTGACCTCCGATTACGTTTTCTGTATCTTGCGATAAGAATAGGTAGTGGAATTGGGCAAGCAGGTCAATGGATAGCTTCCTAAGCTGATTAAAATGTAAGAACAAACCAATCGGGTCGTTTATATACGAACTAAGAGCTTAGTCAACTAGGCTCCGTTTTAAGCAGCCCTTAATCGTAGGCATACTAGTGCCGCGCGCTAAAAAAATAGAATACTAGTGTTGTGCGCAGTAAAGTGTTCCTGCAGCCCTTTTTTGTTCGTATGTCTATGGTTTAAGAGGTCCCGAGAACTCGAGTTTTGGCGTTGCATTTGTTTCTTAAAGAAGGTGGGTAACATGGGTAACAGTAATAAATAACATCATGTTGTATCCCAAGAAAGGGCTGTGAGGTCTTTTTCGTTTTCATGAATTGCAAGGATTACACCCTCCACCCCTTTAATTGCGTAAGCAGATACCTTGCTTCAAGGAGGCACGCGCGTTTCCTTTTTCTGCACTTGTGTCACGTGTTTATGGGAACTGTACCTTATTAAATATAACACAGTCGGCTCAAAATAAGGACATGTGTGCTTCAAAATGTAATCGAGTATCTAAGCGTGTTATTCTTACAATTAGCCGTGCTAATTTTTATATTATAAAATACTTGAAACAGCACGGGCAGTCTACTGCACATTGTTTATGTTTTTACTTCTTAAAGTACATATTTTTTGCTTTCGTTGTTTCGCTAGTTCCTGTCCGCATATATAAAGTTGTCCATTCACAGGACAGGTAGATTTGCTCAAATACCATAAACTAGCAATTACAAAGGCGGGGACGAAGCTTGTGATGGTACAGGTCTCGATCAGCACCCGCTGTAAGAAATAAAGGCATCAACACCCAAACTCGAGGCTCCACGTAAGAAAAAAAAAATTAGTTGTGGTTTAGCTCCGGTTAACCCTAGTTAACCCTAGAATCGGCAATGCGAAAAGTAAAGACGCAGTATACTGTACTAATGGGCGACTTCAATGCCAAGGTAGGGAAAAAACAGGCAGGAGACAAGGCAGTAGGTGACTATGGCATTGGTTCTAGGAATAGCAGGGGGGAGTTACTAGTTGAGTTTGCAGAGCGCAATGACTTACGAATCATGAATACCTTCTTCAGCAAACGGAAGAACCGGAAATGGACATGGAAAAGTCCTAACGGAGAGACTAAAAATGAAATCGACTTCATAATGTGTTCAACCCCCGCCATTGTGCAGGATGTAGAGGTAATCGGGAAAGTTCGATGTAGTGACCACAGGATGGTGAGGTCCCGAATTAGCCTAAATCTGAAGAAGGAACGCTATAGATTAGTAAGAAAGAAACCCATCAACGAATTAGCAGTGAGGGGGAGGGCAGAAGAGTTCAGGATCTCGCTAAAGAATAGGTATTCAGCTCTAACTGAGGATGGCGACATTACCCTAGAGGCAATGAACAATAATTTCAGAGGTATCATTACTGAGTGCGCGGTAGAAGTAGGCGGTAGGATAGTTAGAGAGGATACCGGTAAGCTGTCTAAGGAGACGAAAGATTTGATTAAGAAACGCCAGAGTATGAAAGCTTCCACTCCAACAGACCAGATCGAATTGGCCGAGATATCAAAGCTAATCAATAAGCGCAAGGTGGCCGATATAAGGAAGCATAACATGGAGAAAATTGAGCATGCTGTAAAGAACGGGGGAAGCCTTAAAGCGGTAAAGAAGAAATTGGGCATAGGACAAAACCAAATGTATGCGATAAGGGACAAGGCGGGCAACATCATCACTAATATGGACAAGATAGTCAAAGTAGCCGAGGAGTTCTATACAGATCTCTGCAGTAGCCAAAGTAGTCAGGACCGTAATGAGATTGGCGGTAGGGAAAAACAGTCAGACGTTCCACCAGTAACGAAGGACGAGGTCAAGAAAGCACTAGAAACTATGAAAAGGGGGAAATCAGCTGGAGAGGATCAGATAACTACAGATTTGCTGAAGGACGGGGGGGATATCGTGCTAGAAAAACTGGCCACCCTGTATACGCAGTGCCTGGTGTCATCGACGGTACCAGAAGCATGGAAGAATGCAAACATTATCCTCATTCACAAGAAAGGGGACTCTAAGGACCTTAAAAATTACAGACCAATCAGCTTACTGTCTGTTACGTATAAGGTATTTACTAAGGTAATCGCTAATAGAATCAGGACAACCTTAGACTGCAATCAAGCAAAGAATCAAGCAGGGTTTCGGAAACGGTACTCTACTATCGATCATATCCATACCATCAATCAGGTGATAGAAAAATGCTCGGAATATAACCAGCCCTTATACATAGCATTCATTGATTACGAAAAAGCATTTGACTCAGTTGAAACCTCGGCGGTGATGCAGGCATTGCGAAATCAGGGGGTAGACGAGCCGTACGTGAAAGTGCTGGAAGATATATATAGTGGCTGCACAGCAACCATAGTTCTACATAAAGAAAGCAACAAAATTCCCATAAAGAAAGGTATTAGGCAAGGAGACACAATCTCCCCAGTACTATTCACAGCTTGTTTAGAGGAAGTATTCAGAGACTTGGAATGGGAGCAGTTAGGGATAAGGGTAGATGGAGAATACCTCAGTAATCTGCGATTTGCTGATGACATTGCCTTGCTAAGCAACTCGGGGGATGAACTGCAAATAATGATTGATGACCTAGACAGAAAAAGTAGAAAGGTAGGCTTGAAAATCAATACGCAGAAGACTAAGGTAATGTTCAACAGCCTCGGGAAGGAACAGCAGTTTACATTAGGTAGCGAAATACTGGAAATAGTAGGCGAATATGTGTACTTAGGACAGATAGTAACCGCAGATCCGGACCATGAAAAGGAAATATCAAGAAGAATAAGATTGGGATGGAGCGCATTTGGCAAGCACTCGCAGATTATGACTAGCAGCTTACCGGTATCGCTCAAGAGGAAAGTACAACAGTTGCATCTTGCCTGTACTCACCTATGGGGCTGAAACATGGAGGCTAACCAAGAGAGTTCTACTTAAGTTGAGGACAACCCAGAGGGCTATGGAACGAAAAATGGTAGGGGTAACATTAAGAGATAGAAAGCGTGCAGAGTGGGTCAGAGAAATAACTCAAGTTACCGACATTCTAGTGGAAATTAAGAAGAAGAAATGGACATGGGCAGGACATGTAGTGCGAAGAGAGGATAACCGATGGTCGCTTAGGGTAACAAACTGGATTCCAAGGGAAGGAAAGCGTAGCAGGGGGAGGCAGAAAGTTAGGTGGGCGGATGAGATTAAGAAGTTCGCAGGGGTCAAGTGGGGGCAGCTAGCACAGAACCGGGTTAAGTGGAGAAATATGGGAGAGGCCTTCGCCCTGCAGTGGGTATAATCAGGCTGATGATGATGATGATGATGATGATGATGAACCCTAGTTGAATTGCGGAAGCAAGGACGGAAGCTTCTTTTGCCAACTATATTATTCCCCTATCATGCCCTACCAGTGTCAGGTGCTACACTATTGGGGACATTTAAGCTCATCCTTTAAGGGTATGACACGAGAGCGTAAGGTTCCAGCCCACATGTAAAGTCACGCTTCAGCATAGCCGTATGAACGTGCTTGCGTGTCGTAGGGGTAATGAGAATGCAACCGGTTCTGGCAGGCTGACTCTGATATCAACCCTCCCATATGAAAGGAGTGATCCGAGTTGGCAGCTCCTGGCCGTGGCATAGGGGTAACGCGAATTTAAATTTCACGGCAGGCTGATCGAGGTACTCGAGAAGCAGGGTGGTCCACGGGCCACGACTCACGCGACGAGCGGTCAGACCTGGCGTAGTATTGCTTTCGCAATAGAAAAGGGGGTTATGAATCAGAGGCGGCAGTGTAAGTCAGACACCCTAACTATGGCACCCCAGAAGACTGAAAACGTCGTTGCGGGCACAGCCTTCCAGCTGTGAATGACACACAGATAGGACCTATGTGGTCGACACTGAGAGCGCAGCCTCTGATCTACAACCGGTACAGCTTTAATAACCTGAGGGCGCGCTCTCTCCCTTACTAAAGGCACCGGCCACGGTGCACATCACATGTGCGAGGTGCGGAACACAACCGGCCCGAGTGGGAACCCCAAGCAATGCGCAGGTGTGGGATCGAAAAGAGCGTCTGGTGGACAGCAAGGGTAAAAATGAGAGCCGATAGGGTCCGTGCGAAGAGTCTTCCGTGTTAATCCCTCTTGTTGTTTTTTCTCTTTCCTTTTATGTCCTGATCAAGGCTACTGTTGTGTGCCAGCCTGCCGCAATATTGTATTTTCGATGCTTACTGATCATGTAGCATGGGGCGGAGGCCACGTCAGGCGACCGAGCCTTTAGCCACAGCCTCCTTTTAGGCAAATGCCTAAAAAACAAATAAATAAATAAATAAATAAATAAATAAATAAATAAATAAATAAATAAATAAATAAATAAATAAATAAATAAATAAATAAATAAATAAATAAATAAATAAATAAATAAATAAAAAGAAAAATAAATAAGTAAATAAGTAAAGAAAGAAAGAAAGAAAGAAAGAAAGAAAGAAAGAAAGGAAGAAAGAAAGAAAGAAAGAAAGAAAGAAGGAAAGAAAGAAAGAAAGAAAGAAAGAAAGAAAGGAAGAAAGAAAGAAAGAAAGAATATAGCCAATGTTTCTATTACATTTATTGAATTCTCATCAGGTATGATTTATCGACTGCTTTTGAAACCTTAAATTTTAAATATGCAGTATTATCGTTCAGTTCAAAACGATTTTATTATCTGCCTATGCCGCTGAGATAAAGAAGGGGCCTCGAGCCCTCACAGACACTTCATGCAGGCGCACATGAATGGTTATAATAGATAATGTGTTTTATTCAATCACCAGACACAAAGGAGACACCTTCTCTTCAGCGCGGTACTTCAAAGTTGTTAGGTATCGTTGTTAAGTTCATATTCGTGTTGTTGGGTACACCTCAGCGGGCTAGGAAAGCGATGCTTTCGCCACAAAAGAGGAGGGTACCTGCGATGCTGACAATACGAAAGTCAGAAGACCGAGCAGCGTGCTTTTAGATTTTGTAGATTGAGCTCTTCAGTCTGCGTTGTCTCTATACGCAAGCATATCATACCGTGAGACGTGACGCCTTCATAAAGGAGTGATCTGAAGACTCCAAAGACGCTTTTAGCACGTGCAAATGAAGGGCTCTAATAAATAACCTGCTATAATGAATCGTCAGACTAAAACAAGACGCCTCCTCTTCACTGTGATACTTCAAACAGAGACTTAGGGTTTACTTCTCTTGTTTATGAAAGCCACGCTGCGTACCGGCGAGGAGTTGAAATACAATAATGGTGACGTCAAAATGAGAAGACTGACTCTCCTGTTATTTAGATTTGTTTGGTTGCGCTGTTCAGTCTGCACAAACTGCATACTTAAGCGCATCCCTTGGCTCGATAAGTCAGGCGATAAATTTCAATGCTCTTAGTGATCATTGTCCAAATAAAACTTGAATAATAAATCGGGAAGGTCAGCGCCTAGTTCTTCAATATTTAAATCCTTGAAACAAGGCTTATTTTACATTGAGTAGCAATAATGACGTGGAAGTTTAATTTCTTAATTCGTGGACTGCTTTGAGGAACAGAGCACCAGCTTGGAAGCAGAGTGGCACGAATAGCGGTTTCCTTTCTTAAATTTCTGATGGGAAAGAACCAACCTGCAAGAAGGAATGCGGAAACTTTAATGAGAAGGAAAAAAGAGATGTTCTGAAGGAGAAAAAAAAATTTCTATCCTTTTTTTGATAACAAAAATGTACTGAAAAATAGATCTCAGCTCAGTAAAACGTTTTGCACTGTTAGCTGGTTAGTTCTGCTCTTCAGGAACGCATGCAGTATTTTTTCGTAGAGGTCGCGCTGTTTGCATTCCCAAAACTTCACTCAAGTTCTATACGAAATTATGCATGGAACCAACACATACTTGAAGTCGTTCACTTGGACTCAGGTCAGACGAAGCTGGCGGCATTCAGTAAAAGCGGGTGTGCCTAAACCAGGAGTGGAAAAAAAGCAGCAAGATTTTCAACGAAAATCAAAATGTAGCCGGAGGTATCATCTGGCTTAATAGAGGAGTTTTTGATTTGTAAGAGGATTAAAAAAATTCGCCACCTGTGAGCGAAACGATTACAAACGCAGGCGGGCCACCCATCGCCAAAAAATTGACCAATGCTTGCTTAGCCGTAGGTCTAGTAGACTGCGTTAATGTTCCAAAAAAAAAATATTTTCACTTCTTACTTCGCACTGACGTAGCTCTATTGATTGCGACAAATATAGGTGTACTAAATGTCCAACAAATACATTAAAAGAGCAAGAATTCAACCAAGTCATTAAAGATTTGTTTACGGCCGCATGATGTAGAGGGGTGCTTCCTGTGCGTTCGGGGCCAGCAGACAGAGGCTTCTTGCCCCTCGGGAGTCTGTTGTTAAAAGGAATATAAAATGTCTAGAAAAGCCACTGATAAACGTTTTGAATGTGTAGAACAAATAATTCGGAGAATTCTTCCAAGGTACAACTCCTTGGTACAAAAGCAGCGATTTACTATTAATTTTTTAGAACAGAGTTTTTCGAAATCGCGGGGTGCTCGGTTCTCGCGTGGCGATGAGATTTGAAACTATTCGGCCGTGAGTACATACGTCACAGTTGCAGATAGCGACAGGTTGCCATTGGTTGCAGCCGCGACGGCCACTACGACACGGACACACTTCCGGTAGCGGCGGAAGTCGTCTGGTCGAGGGCTGCATGCACTGCATGCACTGCCGCGAATAGGACATTGAGAGGCTCTAAATGATGTGCCTTTTTAATTCTAAAATAATGCGCTCTTGTGCACTTTGCTCTTAGAGCTGATTTCAACTCCAGTTCTGACGTCACTGGCAGCACTCGATGTCTCGTCCGCCACGATTCAGGCGTTGTAGGTCATTATAGAAAAGCCGAGCTCAGAAAAAAGCAGATATGCCGAATTTAATAACATTCTCGCCAAAGATTCTGTTTCTTAAGAGATGTTTCAAATGTTATTGTTGTTATCCCCACTCCTCTCTGTAATGTTTTACCCTGAGGGTACCAATAAAATAAAATAAAATAAATATGACATTGGATCATTGTAAATCTTTGCTTTCTCCTAATAACGCCGCTTGTTTAAGGCTAATATAGTGTTTATACCTTTCATTCGCCTTCCAGGCGCACTATCAAGGTCAACGCGAAGGCTAGAGTGACAGCCAAGAGTACACGAATAATCAAGGCTTGTTAAAGAAGCATGCTGTTGAAGCATCCTTATTTGATTTTGTGAAGATCGTTATCTCATGGGACACATTATTCACATGATTCACTGAATATCGTTGCATGAACTACCAATTTATAATGTTGGGACCGCCGTAATTGGCCTGTCGTTACACTGTATAATGCACAGCCAAGCAAAGCCGAGCGCATTCGATAATCTCTGCCCACCTATGCTACTTAAGACGGTTGGACGCAATTGCCATCACGTACGATAAAAATCACTGACTTTAAAAGAGAAAACAGTGACGAGTAGTGGTTCCCTCATTTTCAGTTTTATGCCCAAATAAGTATTGCTGTTATGCAGTGCTGTTTTTTCGCCTCTTTATCACAGTTTTCCAAAATCCAGGATAAATGTGCGATTCATATCAAGCATTGAGAAAATTAGATTTGCAAATAATATGCATTATTTTAGGCGGAGTCCGTGGAAACCATTTTACTGATTAAATTTCGTACAATGTAAAATTATCACCGAGGTTCTTTTCCTACACATCGCTTCGGTAGCAGCTGCACACTTTTTCTAGCTACATTCTCATCAGCATATAGAAATATTCCGAGTGCGAATATTTGCGCTACAATTATTAGCTAGCCAGTGTGTTGCAACCACGCTGCTTAACCGTAAGACGGTAAGTTTTATTTGGAGCATTTGTGGTGTCTTATTTCCCGAAACCGCTCTTCGGTATACATGCGGCAATTGCCCATATTCAGCTGAGATAAAGGGCCGAATTTCAGGACGCTTCTTTTAAGCTATTTCCTTCCTTGTCATGAGGAGGTCTAAATTCTTCCTACGTAAAAGACAAACAAAAGCTGGAAATGATCCAAAGGCGTGCAGTTCACTTCATATTTGTTAAATATAGAGCTACTGATTCTATATCAAAGGTTCTATCAGATAATAACATCCCAACACTGGAAACTAGGCGAAAAATTGCTCGACTTAAATTTTTATTTGCAATTTACAAAACGTATCTGAACATCAACTCACAAAATTATATTCAGCCATTTTTATCGCGCTCAGTAAGACACAGATATGCCCATAATTTGCTCCCTTATACCGCGCGCACCAATTTGTTTAAATACACCTTTTTTCCACGAACAATAATAGAGTGGAACAATCTGCCTGCAGCCGTTTTTTCTTTGGAAAGTTTTGAGTGTGGTGTAGCAAACACATTACAGCTGTGATGTTTTTTACTGTTTTGGTGTTTTTACCCTTATTTACATGTCCTATTGTTTTGTAGTGTTATATTTTGTGCTCTTGTATTGCAGTAATGTACAGGTCTGGATTTGCTGCTGTGTGATCCCTTTTATGTTCCTTCTGTTAAATCAAGCTCCTGTTTCAAGTATGTTGTTTTTTTTTTTTTTGAAAAGCTGACCTGCTTTATTTCTGTATATTCCCACCTGCTGGTCTTCCGAGACTGCAGTATTTTCAAATAAATAATTAATAAATAAACTCAGTGAGAGCTTTAAGGGAGGCGTCTAAGCTTTGAACCACCCTTAGCTACTACTTGGCTAAGGAGGCGCTCGGAGTGACTACGAGCCGCATGAATACGTCTGATGTTAAGCATGTGTTTTTAATGTTTGAGGTATAACGTTCCAAATTGTAAATAAAGCGAGAACAAATTTACAAAGTTGTGTTTCGAGGTGTGCTCCTACGCGCTCTCGTTTTTTTATGTGACGCGTTTTGTTTCAAAGCTGCACTTGACTTGACAGAGAAATATCGTTTTCCTGGCAGCATGCATCTGTTTACAATTGAGGTGAGGGGCTGTGCAGAAGCAGCACCGAATGTTCGCTGTGCGCGCATTTCCACTCGCCATTGGCGTCGCCTGAGTCGCCACAGACGCCTTACTGCGCAAGCGCAAAGCGACTTTTTGTGCAGGGAAGCGTGCGTACCGATGAAGAAGCGATAAAAGGCAGCAGGAAAGTTGCGCAGTGTCTACCTAGGGAAGGGCACTTCAAGGGAAGCCTCGCGAAGCACTCCTCAAAGAAGGCGAGACGCTCTTGAGGCGTCCACGCTCAGGTAAGGAGAGTGTCAAAATTTGGGCTCTTAACCTAGAAGCATTGTCGGCACAAACTTCGAAGATTGCTGATTGATGTATGCCTGCAAAGTGCCAGACACATTACTGCGTGCAAATTGTTCTGGCTGACGCAAAAGATTTTCCGTGTTTTAAGAGGGTACAACGCTTTCGAGTTTCCCCTGCTCTTGCTATAACGCGGAGCGTCGTTTTATAGCGCTAATCATTATAAAATTTATATCCCTTCGTTAATACTTTCGGTTTGCCATGCTTGTATACATATAGTACACTTTCAGTGCTTATTAAAGCAAAACTTTTAAAACATACTTGAAAAAGCTGTGAATCCATATTTATATTATTTCACCTGTTACTTCGTAAGAAAACAAAAACAGCTTCAGACACAACTGCAGGCTTTTTTGTGACTGTCGTTTCTGTTGTAAATTTGGCACGACGCGGAAGAGAGTAGGTTTGGTACGAAAGGAGACCGTCGTTCAAGCACAATGCCAAAGTGTTCAGCATAAATATGGGGAACTGATCAACAAAACCAATTTTCGGATATTTAAATGATTGTACAAACTCTCGGCAAATATGTTTTCTACGCCTAATGTTTAGTCTCGATATTTTCGAAATCTTATAAGTGATAGAACTTTTATAGTAACTGCGCAGCTGAGATTGTAATGTATGCTTCAAATAAATAATTTTTGTGCATGGTATGAGGACCTTGGGCACCGAGAAATTCTGGCCGCATAAAAGAGAGAGAGAAAATAAGTTTCTTTCTGCTCACCACTAGGTTATGCATTCGCAAATCAGCTTGGCAATAATTGAGAACTAACAGATCTCAAAAGCAGACATATAAAGTTTTTTTGAACGTTGTTTTTTCTCGCACTCTTAAATTCAAACACCTATGAATCGCCATGTGGAGCATTGATTAAGGCACTGCTCAACTACTGTGACCAAAGATGCGGGATCGAATCCCGGCCGCGGCGGCCGCTCTCCGGTGGCGGCGGAAAGCCAGGCGCTTGTGATGTCAGCACACACAAAGAAATTCAGATGGCCCGAATTCCCGGAGCCCTCCACTACGGCGTCTCTAATAGCCTGAGTCACATTGGGACCCCACAAACTAACCCAATCCAATCAAAGAGCCTAGGATGAAACAAAAATGTGGAAGACTCAGCTGAGGTATGCCGAATGTACTCAATGTAGCGGGTCGTGGCGTTTTCCTCTCTCTAGCTGCACTGTTTGTCGGTACAATATTTTGGAGTTCACTGAAGCTATAATTATGCCTATAGAAATTATTCTTGGCATCAACTATAAGGGCGCAAGCTACCGCCCTAATATTACACACAAATTAAGTTTTTATTACACTCTTCATGTCATTGCAAAAGTTTACAGATGACCTAATTTTCTGTAATTGCATCGGCGAAAGCACAATTAGCTACAGATACCGCAAAGTGGAATAAATTGCTCAATACTGACTGTGTGAAAGAGCGCTGAACAAGGATACTGTGGGGGAAGCCTCACTTCCCAGGCCGAGGCAGCGTTTCGACAAGTGGACTTGTCTTCGTCTAGGTGAGACGAAGACAAGAACACTTGTCAAAACATTGGCTCAACCTGCAAACTGAGGCTTCCCTTCCTCTATCCTTGTTCAGTGCTCTTTCATACCGTGTAACCATCTTCTCCCTCTTGTTCTACCTGAATCCTCAATAATGACTAGTAGTTTACAGAGGGAGCATATTGCAGTGTAGCTTCAACACGCATATTTTACTGTAAAAGCCAACAGCTGTAAGTTTGCATCAAATTCTAATAGAAACTTCCGTCTGCAGCCAGCTTGTACCTGTCAAACATGCTGCTTATGCTGTCAAGATATACGCTGTCTGCTCTTCATCTTTATGACCGCTTGTTCGCATTAAATGCTTGTTCGGTGGGCGTGTGCATTTGTAATTTGGTTAGTTCAGAGATCTCAACCGTGTTAAAAAGTAAAAACCATGCCTGTGTCATATATTATGGCTAAATACACTGTATGCAGTGTCTTGTAAAGACTTTTTGTTTATTTTGTGGCCTGATAATCTGCAAAGAAATAACCATCGTGGTTGGCAGTATCCAACCATAGATGACACTGAATAAAATACCTATGTAAGGCCTAGTTCCATTGTGGCTTGGAGCGTTCTGCATTTCAATTCTTTTCGGATGTGCACAACATTACTAAGTTTACTGCTTTGTCAGCGAGGTTTTTGTGTTTTTGCTTTTCTTTAGCATCACTATTTTGTTTTATATGACTCTGCTTTTTATCTTCGGTCTCTGGTTTTAATTCTTATTCTTACGTTTCTTTTTTCTTTATTTGCTTTTTACCGACGCGCATACTTTACTTTCATCATCGGTCTTATATTTAATTTTCTATTCCTGAACGCTCTCAAGCATGCTTACGCTATACGGAGAAAGTTATGGACAAATGCATGATGTCAGCGCAGAACACCACTTCATCAGTACCCTACTCCACAGCTGTGGTTTACATGTTGATTGCAAAATTTTCGCTAAAGGTTTATTAGGTTGCCCACAATTCGCAATCTGGGTTCTCACTGGCCCTCATTATATGTGCCCCTTGAGGGGCCGCGTGATTCAATGTAATGTGTACACTGCGCCTGCAATCCTCGAATCAGGCTTCGGCTTTCATGGTCGCGCTGCTTCCCACAGAAGCCTTCGACCATATTCGCCGCTCATTCATATTTGCTCTCCTGAAAGGAGCGACTGTTGAGCGCGCTGTAATGAAAGAGGTGCAATTTCGCTAAAGGAATCGTTCGACTCGGTTGATCGTTAATGGGCATCTCTCAAGCCCCGTACCGACCCCTCTTCTATGAAGCAAGGCTGTCTGACGCCTCCGCTGTTCTTTGTCCTTTGCCCGGAGCCACTATGTTGGAATGTTCAAAGTAATGTTCTCTGAACTTTCTCAAAAATATTATGAGTAAATAAAATCTTTCTTCTTTGTGTAAGTGAGGTCAACTTTCTTACATATGCTGATATCTTGCTTTTTTCAGCGCTGATAAGTTCAGCATCGACAAAGTTGTATCTCTAACAGAACGCTTTGGCATCGTCTCTGGCGCTCAGACGAATCACTCCAAATGTTAGGCTTTTAGTTTGGTTCAAGGAGTTCTAAATTGCCCCTGTATGCAGGAGTGGAATACTAAGGCAAGCTCCAAAACATTTTTGCGCCACACTGTATTAATTTAGGTGAAGTACATTTTACTGGAGACAGCGGATTTTGATCGCTCAGCGTTATGCTCGTATTCTTGTTGCCAATCGGCTTTCAATGCTTGTACGTTTGTTTTTGGCGACAATTATTTATTATGTACTACAGGTACTCCCTTGCATAAAACATTACATCCAGTGCTTTCATCGAATATTTCTGATGTTTACTTGGTCATCAAATGTTGATGCGAGCCGACTTCATAACTATTAAGCCTGTTTGTGCGGGGTTGGTTCTGCTTAGTGACCCGGTATGGGAGGCACTTAGTCGCCTGTTTCTTCTTCTTTCACTATTCTTATAGTATTCTTGCAAAAGAAACTTAACGACTCCTTCGCCGCTTAGTGGCTTTTTTACTTACCGCCTCTGTTAACTAGAATTTATGCAGAATAATAATGCTTAATTCGATGCGGTTTTCGATTATAATAAATTGGTTCGCAGGAAGTGAAAGGCGCAGTAACTGTCACACTTGCTCTGTGGACACCCGAACCGCGCCGTAAGGGAAGGGAGGGAGGTGGGAATGATAGTGGAAAGAGAGAAAGAGGAGCCGTAGTGGAGGGCTACGGAGTAATTTCGACCACCTGGGGATCTTTAACGTGCGCTGACATCGCACAGCACACGGACGCCACTTCGTTTCGCCTCCATCGAAACGCAGCCGCCGAGGCCGGGATTCGATCCCGGGAACTCCGGCACAGTAGTCGGGCGTCTTACCACTGCACCACCCCGCGGGGCAAGGTTTTCGATTGAATAATCATATTCTAATCATATTCTGTTTCTCACAAGCGTTTATGCGGGAATTTATAACAATGCTTTTTTTTCGCCATCATTGCATAATTCTTCATACTTTGGTTCCAAGGGTCATGATGTGTTCAAGCGAGAGCGCAAAATGTCGATTTCTCCGCGCACTAAAACGTTTTAGGAGCGTAATCTGTACATTTCCTATAGAAAACCTGATGGTCATCTGGCTCCAAATATTTCACACTAAACTCTCGCGCTGTGCAGCAAACATGGTTGCCTTTATTACCCGAAGTTATTCATCGCCGCGAGCCAGCTAGTATTGCACCTCGCTACATCCATAGCCATAAAGGTGAATGTCCATGCAGCGACGATAGGTCCGACACATACCACATCACATGGGGATGCAAGGGCCCGAAATCCCTGGATATCAAAACATATCAAATGAAGGAGCAATGGGAGACCTCTCTGCTCAGCTCGGAGCTTGAACTGCAACGCGCACTCGTTGCACAGGCTAGAGCGGCAGCCAAGGCCAGTGGAGATTTGAAATGAAAACACCAACCATTGTAATTTTTCCTCCAGTCTTTTATTTTCCTGGCTAATAAACGTTTTGTGCTACTTCTACTGCGCCACAGCTGCGCCGAAAAAAAACATTGCCGTGAGCTGGTTTCAAATCCACCCAAGAAGGAAAAGATCGTCTTCCCTGGCCCAGTGACGAGAGCACTACCCTATCTCTGCTTTCCTTATAGCACTCATAATATACAATGCGAGCTGGAAATCATGAGGATACCTCTGCTAGGTCGCAGTTAACCGGTGATATATCAGGGCACCGATTGGCAGGTAGACTGTGGTACATCAGGAGGTCACATGACATGACCGAGTTACTAAGAACTCCTTGGTAGGATAACGCCTTTGAAGTAAGAGGGTGAGATGAAAATAGAACCCTCCAGGACGCTTGGATCCCGAACCAGGTCACACAGCCATGTTTGTATGGCTTAGTTAAAGCGCGGTTTTGTATCTACATCTCCCGATCTCAAACATCATATAGTAGCCCACGACTGCATGCTAGTGAGTATGCTTCAGAGAAAAGAGCCGCAGATAAAGGGATCAATTATTAAGTACGTAGCAGAGCTCATGTATGGGAGCGGGAGTACTAAAGGAGAGCCGCTGACGAAAGCCAGTAATGCTGTCAGGTCATACTCTTGAAAGCGCAGACTGTGTCGTCGCTTTTTCTGTTGTCTTTTTTTTTCTTTGTTTTGACAATTAGTGGCTGAACGTTTGGTTTTCTCGCTCTTTTGCGAGTGGATTGGAGGAAAAAAGTACCAAATTCTTTGGAATACTCCAAAATCTGTGTCCGGTGGCTCGCCGCAAAGTTATCTCACAAAAATCGATTCGTAAGCAAACTTAATTGGTTCTTTTGACTTGCTCCTCAGAAATATTTGGTTCAGTCTGTCTTCCATAACAAAACAGGACTAAAAAATTCTCCCAGTTTTTCTGGTGTCTATGGCGGCTTGGATAATGAAGTGGTCGGGTTGGTCCGTTCAAAAGTATGCGCACGGGCTCAAACCTGAGATGCCTCGTTGTGGGCCGGTCTGCACAGCTTCTACATATTTTTCGCTGTGTTAGAGAGTGCTTTCATGCAAAAATACCCCTGAATTGCCCCGGCTGCGCAAACTTAGTTAAGCCCCCCCAAACTTCGTAATACCATTACCGGCTCTGCTTGTTCTAACGATATGCAAACAATTTTGCAAATCTATCTGCTGAGGCGAGAAATTAACGTCAGATACTGAGCCATCGCTTGTATTTGAAGCGTGTTGAAACGTTTCGCCGTTGCCTCAAAAGCCGCATGAATGTATAGCACACATTTTGTTTACGCCCCTCGTCTTATGAAGAAACGTGTTAGTGAAAAGGTTAGGTTCTAAGTTACGCTGTATATAACGCGCTTGCAGCATACATTCTGCAAAAACATGCGGCACACACAAAAGTGCACGCGCGCCCAGCGTTGAACTGCAGATGCAACGCGAGGAACAGAAAAAAAAACTTTTTTTGTACCTTTGGCGCAAAACTCTAAGCTGAAAAGCAGCGTACTTTATTCCCGCGTTAAAGCATAGACTTGACAGTGTGAATTAAGGTTATACAGTGTGGCTGGGAGTGAATTGCCTTGTTTATTTTCATGGATGCTTTGAAAACTCTCAAGGTAGATTTATGATGACGAATGGCATTTAGTTGATTATCACATAAGTGAATTCCGCTGAAACCAAGTCATTGTTCATATCCCTAAAGGCTGCCGCCTGGAAAGAAGTACAGTGAAAAGAAGGGAAGCAACAAGAATTGTCGTGTGATTAGATTTTACAAGGAGACGGAACGACGAAGAAAAACATTTATGGCTTCAAAACTTGTGCCTTCACGTAGAGTGCGCCATCTTATGGGACCCGCATAAGGTAAGCCGCTACTTATTTGTTGAGAAATGACCGCAACACTGTAGCAGTTCAGAAAGTAGCTATGATATCAGAAATTAATGCTCTAGGCTCAGGAATTCTTGGAATTATTCTGCAAACGTTTTTTGGTTTTCTCCAAGCTCTGCCTAAAAGTGCCAGAAATGGAATAGAAACATAGTCACAAGGTCTGAGAAGCGAGCCTATTATATGATTGTTGAAGTATTAGCAAGCATAACTGTATGCATCTACGGCTTAAACCTCGAAAGCCCTTATGACAAAACGCAAGTGAAGAGCATATTCTTTTTATTGGTGGAAAAACCGAGTGATTGGGATTGGGAATAAACGATGCTTGGTAAAGACTATCGCTGTAGAGTAGATCCATGGGCAAATTCATTGCTGTGAATCTCCATGTCTCCAGTAACCCAGTAGTAAAAAAAACAGAGGAAAAACTCTGATGGTTCTAGTGAGGAGACTGCTCTTTCAACATTTTGTCCAAAGAGAAAGGGATAGCTCGCACTTTTTAGAGCGCAGCTCTTTAGCCCCCGTTCCGGCGTTTCGCGTCGGCGTCGCCGTCGTTGTCCCTGTAACCAGCTACGCAGCTGGGGCAGCGCGCGCTTCTTCCCCCCGCCCTCCCGCTTCCTCCATGGTGGCATCATCATCATCATCAGCCTGACTATACCCAATGCAGGGAGAAGGCCTCTTCCATGTTTCTCCAATTAACCCGGTTCTGTGCTAGCTGCATCCACTTGACCTCTGCGAACGTTTTAACCTCATCCGCCCACCTAACTTTCTGCCGCCTCCTGCTACGCTTTCCTTCCCTTGAAATCCAGTTCGTTACCCTAAGCGACCATCGGTTATCTTCTCTTCGCACTACATGTCCTGCCCATGTCCATTTCTTCTTCTTAATTTCCACTAGAATGTCGGTAACTTGAGTTATGTCTCTGACCCACTCTGCACGCTTCCTATCTCTTAATGTTACCTCTACCATTTTTCGTTCCATAGCCCTCTGGGTTGTCCTCAACTTAAGTAGAACTCTCTTTGTTAGCCTCCACGTTTCAGCCCTATAGGTGAGTACAGGTAAGATGCAACTGTTGTATACTTTCCTCTTGAGCGATACCGATAAGCTGCTAGTCATTATTTGCGAGTGCTTACCAAATGCGCTGCATCCCAATCTTATTCTTCTTGTTATTTCCTTTTCATGGTACGGATCTGCGGTTACTACCGGTCCTAAGTAGACATATTCGCCTACTACTTCCAGTGCTTCGCTACCTAACGTAAACTGCTGTTCCTTCCCGAGGCTGTTTAACATTACCTTAGTCTTCTGCATATTGATTTTTAAGCCCACCTTTCTACTTTTCCTGTCTAGGTCATCAATCATCATTTGCAGTTCATCCCCCGAGTTACTTAGCAAGGCAATGTCATTAGCAAATCACGAATTACTGACGTATTCTCCATCTACCCTTATTCCTAAAAGCTCTCATTCCAAGTCTCTGAATACTTCATCTAAGCAAGCTGTGAATAGTACTGGGAAGATCGTGTCTCCTTGCCTAACATCTTTCTTTATGGCGGCAACCGCGTGTGTTATCAGAGTGCTGCGCGCGCTCCCCTCCGCCGGCTCGCTATCAGGGGATCACAATGCGTGCATCCCAAGCCGAAACGCTGAGTCACGTTCTCTTCACTCGCTAGCGGCGTCAGCGGCATCAGTTAGTCGCTGCTATCTGCTCGTGCCTCCCGCAACCTTCCGATAACTTAATTGCTCTCTTCATTTCTCAGACCACAAATCTTCTTTCATGACAATCAAGAACTGCTAGGGGAGTGTTTCTTCAGGGAATACGTTTGAAAAATTAAGAAATTGTCTGTAATTATACATGCGTGCCTTGCTCGAAATCTTTGCCTCAATCTATCGAAAACATAAAACAGCTGATGAGCTGCGCTCAAATTTCGCATTAGAAAGTAATGTAATCATCGGCAATTCTTTTTTATGTGGAGGATAATGGCTTCTGAGTATAAGCGAATGAAGTACTTCGGAATCGAAGGAAAATTGGGATAAAGAACTAGAGGGCATGGAAAATGTGAAGATCGCGAAGGAAAGTGCATTCGTAGAGTGGATGTGTGGGACGCTGGTTTGAGTTTCAGGAGCCAGCAGAGAATGAAATATTCACATGGAAGCATTGGAAATTAGCCTCCCTTAGCCACAAAAGACACAATCGTGTAGACCGTTCCTTCCATAGGAAAAAATTAACTGATGGTTTAGCTTGTGGTTAAACCTGAAGTTACACCAGAGCAATCTGCGTGGCTGCAGATAGGTTCCTTTTGAAAACAAGAACATGGCTTTTGCACGTAGTAGTTTACTCTATGGTTTAAGCTTTATTTATGATATTGGGGTATCAATTCACGTATGAGCACCCCTTGCCTCTCGTCGTTGACCATTCTCCGTCGGGTGTAAAAGACTTCGCTTCTTCTTCTTCTTCTTTCTCCTTTTCTTTCTTGTTCTTTCTCTTTCTCTTTCTCTTTTCCTTTTTCTTTTCCTTCTTCTTTTCCTTTTCCTTCTTCTTCTTCTTTTTCTTTTTTTTCCCTTCTTCTTTTTCTTTCTCTTCTTCTTCTCTCTGTCTCAGATAGGCATGGCACTTCGAGCTCTCGCTACAGAGGCCTGAAAGCTTGCGCATGGCCGCGCGACAACAAAGCAAGTTGTTGGGCGAGTTGGTGACGAGATTGCGAGCGCTGTGTTTTGTCCTCATTCTTGTCCCGGCTTCCGCACTGTAACTATGAAAGACGCTCTGTTGAGTTCTCCTTTCTTGTCCCGCCTTTCGTGCTGTAACTATGGAAGCAGCGCTGTGTTGCGTCGTCCTTTCTTGTCTCTTCTTTCCCGCATTAACTATATGGAAGCGCGTGAAGACGACTGGGATGAGGGACACGGAATCTATTGGACGGGAACAGGAGGATGATATAAAGGTTGGGAGCCAAGATTTCATGGGGAGCAGCATTAGTGGGGACGGGAATGGGAGATATGCTCGCTTGGGCTTGTAAGAACTATCACTAACGGTAAAGCGAAACTGAAGGTGGAAGAAGGGAGTGTAAGGTAGAGACTGCAGAACCTTTCTGAGGGTGAGCAAATTGCCTCAGCAAGGTTACAAAAAGGCAAACTTTGCAGAGATAAATAGAGAACTTTCACTCTTTCTTAATGGCTATTTTAGTGGTTTTGATCATTGTTCTGTACAAAATAACTGTGGCCTGTTCGTTACTCAAATTTTATATGTACCTGAGGTTTAGATTTCCAAAAAAAGTGATAACAATACATACACAAACACCCCCCTTCATGGATCACTGCCTTGTCGTGGCGGAGGGGCTTGCGAAACTCGATGAAGTCGTGAGCTCTGCTGTGTAGGGCCACCCAAGATAGACAGGTCACGGCAGAGAGTTCTGACAAAATGTGATTCACTGGAGAAGGTAATGGCAACCCACTCCAGTATTTCCTGCCAAGAAAACCCTATGGCCAGTCACAATACCATTATCGATATGGCGCCGGAAAATGAGCCCCCCAGGTTGGAAGGCGTCCCACATGTTACTGGGGATGAACAAAGGGCGATTCCTAGTAGCTTCAGGACGAATGAAGCGGCTGGGCTAAAGCCAAAAGGACGCTCAGTTGTGGATGTGTCGGGAAGCGACCGGAAAGTCCGATGTTGCAAGGAGATATATCACATAGCAACATGGAATGTAAGATCTATGACGCAAGGTAAACTGGATATCGTCAAGCGAGAAATGGACAGATTGAACATTGATATCTTGGGTATCAGCGAGCTCAAGTGGACCGGAATGGGAGAATTTAACTCCGGCGACCATTATGTCTTTTATTGTGGGCACGAATCCAAGAGAAGGAATGGGGTCGCTCTCATAGTAAACAGAAGAATGGGCAAAGCAGTGCTAGGGTACAACCCCAAAAACGACCGAATGATTTCACTTCGGATCCAAGGTCACCCTTTCAACATAACAGTTATCCAAGTCTATGCACCGACCACTGCTGCTGAAGAAGCTGACGTTGAGAGATTTTATGCGGACCTACAATGCCTTTTAGACCGCACCCCATCATCAGACGTCGTTTTTCTCATAGGAGACTGGAATGCTAAGGTCGGGAGTGAAGAAATATCCGGAATTACAGGCAAGTTCGGTCTTGGTGAGCCAAATGAAGCTGGGCAGAGGCTAGTAGAGTTCTGTCAAGAAAACAACCTGACAATAGCGAATACTCATTTTCAACAGCACAAGAGGCGCCTGTACACATGGATTTCACCGGACGGTCTGTACAGGAATCAGATCGATTATATTATTTGCCGGCAGAGATGGAGAAGCGCTATACAAGCAGTAAAAACAAGGCCTGGGGCCGATTGTGGCACCGATCATCAGCTTCTTGTTGCCAAAATTAAGCTTCGATTGAGGAAAACGCAGAAAACTAGAAGGCCTTTCAGGTATGATCTGGATCAGATTCCATTAGAATATGCTGTGGAAGTGAGCAATCGATTTCAAGAATTAGATCTAGAAGACAAAGAGCCCGAAGAGATGTGGACTGATGTTCGTGATATAATACAAGAAGTTGCTACTAAGGTAGTTCCAAAGCAAAAGAAATGCAAAAAAGCAAACTGGTTATCTGAAGAGGCTTTGCAAATAGCTGAGGAAAGGAGGATGGCAAAAGGTAAGGGGGAAAGAGAAAGATACAAGGTTCTCAATGCGGATTTTCAGAAAATAGCAAGGAGAGATAAGAATGCCTTCTTGAACATACAGTGTCAAGCAGTTGAGGACAACAGCGAATTAAGGAACACAAGAGCTCTGTATAAGACAATCAAAGATATCAAAGGAAGCTTCTGTGCTAAGCTGGGCGTGATAAAGGACAAACGAGGCAAGGACCTCACTGAAGCCTCAGAGATAAAGAAGAGGTGGCAGGAATACACAGAAGAACTGTACAAGAAGGACCCGGATGTGCAAACCCAACATAGGACGGTTGTGATTACTGATCTCGAGCCGGGCATCCTGAAGAGTGAAGTTGAATGGGCCTTAGCCAGCCTTGCTAAGAACAAAGCTAGCGGAATTGATGGTATTTCAGCTGAGTTGCTTCAAAACCTCAACCACGACGCTGTTAACACACTGCATACATTATGTCAAAAGATTTGGACAACCCTGCAGTGGCCACAGGATTGGAGGAGGTCAGTTTACATCCCCATTCCAAAGAAAGGCAGTGCCAAAGATTGTTCCAACTACCGCACGATCGCGCTTATTTCGCATGCTAGCAAGGTGATGTTAAAAATCCTGCAAGGTAGGCTGCAGCAGTATGTGGATCGGGAGCTTCCGGACGTGCAAGCTGGGTTTCGCAAAAGCAGAGGAACTAGAGACCAAATTGCCAACCTTCGCTGGATCATGGAAAAAGCAAGAGAGTTCCAGAAACCCATTTACCTCTGCTTTATTGATTATGCGAAAGCGTTTGACTGCGTAGATCACAGCAGATTGTGGCAAGCTCTCCAAGAGATGAGAGTTCCAATTGACCTCATCTGTCTCCTCAGGAACCTTTATGAAGGGCAAGAGGCCACAGTCAGAACTGGGCATGGTCTTACTGATTGGTTTCCGATTGAGAAAGGGGTGAGGCAAGGCTGCATACTGTCGCCCTGCCTATTTAACCTATATGCAGAGTGCATCATGAGGAAGGCCGGTCTGGACGAGTCCTCAGCTGGAGTGAAGATCGCTGGAAAACGCATCAACAACCTTAGATATGCGGATGATACCACTTTAATGGCAGAAAGTGAAGTGGATCTCAAGAGACTTCTGATGCGCGTACAAGAAGAGAGTGAGAAGGTTGGGCTTAAACTGAACATTAAAAAGACGAAGATCATGGCGTCTTGCCCTATCAAGTCCTGGAGCATCAATGGACAAGAAGTGGAAGCTGTGACAGATTTTCTGTTCTTGGGCGCCAAGATTACCTCGGAAGGAGACTGCAGCCATGAAATTAGGAGACGCCTGCTTCTGGGAAAGAGAGCAATGGTTAGCCTTGACCGCCTAGTAAAGAGCAGAGACATTAGTCTGCCAACCAAGATCCGTATAACCCGTGCTATGGTCTTTCCAGTTGTAATGTATGGATGCGAGAGTTTGACTGTGAAAAAGGCTGACCGCCGAAGAATCGACGCGTTTGAATTGTGGTGCTGGCGAAGACTCTTAAGAGTTCCTTGGACTGCCAGACGATCAAATCAGTCGATATTGTCGACCATAAACCCTGACTGCTCATTGGAGGGTCAAATTCTAAAGTTAAAGCTCAGCTACTTTGGTCATCTGATGAGAAGAGAGGAGTCGCTGGAGAAAGATTTGATGTTGGGAAAGGTTGAGGGTCGCCGGAGAAGGGGTAGGCAGCGAACGCGATGGTTAGATGGCATTCTCGAGGCATTGCAGATGAAGCTATGTGATGTTAAGAAGATAGTGAGAGACCGGAAAGCGTGGCGTGACATGGTCCATAGGGTCACGAAGAGTCGGACACGACTGAACGCCTGAACTGAACACAAACACCATGGAATAACACATAAGTAAAGCTACTTTGTAACAAAAAATACGGTTATTTCGGGAAGCAAAGTACCAGCAGAATGCGGAACGCTGGCAGGCATGCACTAATGCGTCTAACACCTACTCTCGTGCAGTTTATTCTGCAAAATCAACTTTTTTGAAAAAGGTTCTTCCATCCATGCTCACAAATAACCATAGGAAAATTCGGAACATCGTAAGTAACTCCCAGACGAACTCAGATATTTTTACTTGACCAGAACGGCTTATCTGTGCCTAGCAAAGACTGCGCATCCGTACTGAACAATGTTCGCACTAAAAGTTTATTCTGCATCTAATATTCAATTGCCTACATATCAATTCTTGGACTTCATGAATATGCAGCCAGTAGCAATAGATGCCACCGAGACTGCAAAACTTATTGACACACTCAGACATACCCGTTCCTCTTGTGTTGACAAAATAAATTCAAGATTCCTTAAAAAAAAAAAATACATTTACTCCTCTGTTTTCTTGGCAAACATATTTCAACAAACTTTAGATAATGGTACCCTTCCTGTACACTGGAAGCAGGAGAAGGTAATTTCACTTCACAAATCCGGTAATAAGTGATCTCCCCTTAATTATCGCCTTATTTCGCTTACTAGCATATCATGCATACTTCTTGCACGTGTCATCTGCTCACACCTAGCTAGCTTTCTTGATTCGTTTTTTTTTTTTTTTTTAATTCAGCGCAACATGGCTGCAGGAAGTCGTAATCATGTGAGACACAGCTTTTCTGTTTTACCAACTCTATGATAACTCTTATTGACAACCGTTCTTTGGCTACTTGCATTTTCTTAGACATTTTCTATGGTATTTGAAAAAATAAAGCATCACCTTTTACTACTTAAATTCAAGTGCCTCAATATTGACGGACGCCTTCCTATCTGGATTGAATTTTTTCTTATGGGGCGGCTACAATAAGAGTTTGCTAACGAGAATAATCCGCGGTCAGCACTCTTTCTGTCAGGTGTACCGCAGGGGTCCGTTTTATGCCTCTTTCTATTCTTAGTTTATATTATTGACCTTCCTAACTATGTGACTTCCACTATTCACTTATTCGTCGATGACTGTGTTATTTACCGCGATATTGCTAAATCCGCCGATGTTTCTGCTTTACAACCTAACCTTAATATTATAAGTAAATATGGTTGCACATGAGCCATGGAGTTAAATGTTAAAAAGTGTAAAGCTATGCGAGTGTAGCGCACTAATCTCATCCCTGCCCTATGTTTTAAACACTCCTTTAGATACTGTTACTTCTTACAAAAACTTGAGTGTGCATATTACTAACGGCCTCAGCTGGAAGCAATATATTTATTTGTTTGCTTACCATTGCGTTATTGTGATTAAATCGTTTGTCCGGTGTAACCTGTAATTGATTATGTATTTGTTTACAAGACCTATTGTTTAAAATGTGGAAAACAAATCTCATCCCTCTGATATAGCTAGGGTTTGCTGCTGTGTATATTTTTTTCTTTTATTGTTTTTTGATTTGGATGCCTGTGATACTGACCGTAAAATTGTACCTATTAAGTGTCTTCATTATATTCATATTATACATACATATATTTTTTTGCACATACTTCGCACAAAAATCACAGTTGTTTTCTTTCCTCCCTTTTATGTCCTGATCAAGGATACTGTTGTGTGCCAGCCTGCCGTAGTATTCTATTTTCGATGCTTACTGATTATGTACCAGGGGGCTGAGGCCGCGTCAGGGGACCGAACCTTTAGCCTCAGCTTCCTTTTAGGCAAATGCTTGAGAAACAAATAAATAAGTAAGTAAAGGAAAGAAAGAAAGAAAGAAAGAAAGAAAGAAAGAAAGAAAGAAAGAAAGAAAGAAAGAAAGAAAGAAAGAAAGAAAGAAAGAAAGAAAGAAAGAAAGAAAGAAAGAAAGAAAGAAAGAAAGAAAGAAAGAAAGAAAGAAAGAAAGAAAGAAAGAAAGAAAGAAAGAAAGAAAGAAAGAAAGAAAGAAAGAAAGAAAGAAAGAAAGATCACATTATTAATAACGGTTATCGCATGCTTGGGTATTGGCGCCGTAAATTTTTGAATGCAGTTGTTTCGACTAAAACGACTATGTACACAGTATTGGTACGCTCAAAGATTGAATATGCTCTGCAGTTTGAGATCCGGTTTCACGAACTTAACATCCTCGCTCGAGATGGTTCAGAATAATTGGGCGCTTTTATTTATTTCCAATTACAATCGCACTAGCAGCATAACTTCAATGAAACTAACGCTATATGCCCCGTCGGGGTGGCGCAGTGGTTACGGCGTTCGACTACTGTTCCCAACGAGGCGGGATTGAATTCCGGCTTCAGCGGCCGCTTTTCGGTGGAGGCGAAAAGCAAGGCGCCCGTGTGCTGTGCGATGTCAGTGCACGATAAAGTACCCCAGGTGGTCAAAATTTCCCGAGTCCTTCACTACGGCGTCTTTCACAGCCCAAGTCGCTTTGGGACGTTAAACCCCACAAACCAAACCAAACTAAACTATCGCTATGTTTGCCATATCTCACGAGCTCAGAAAGATCACGTCTTAGCTTTTTTCACAAAATTTATCATCATGACGAAGTGAGGCATACTTTGATTTCGCAGCCATTGTATCGCTCGTCACGAGTCGACTATTTTTTACAAAGTAAACATCATCACTTGCAATACCAACATCCTTTTCCATTCGTTTCTACCTTGTATACGTCGGTAGAGTGGAATCGCCTTCCGCCCGACATCGCATTAATACAAGATCACAATTCATTTCGCTCATCGCTGGTGCAATATCTTGAAGCTGATTTGTGGCACACTTTTTATTTTCCTGTCTAATATCTCGTTTCAGTTCTTCCCTTTTTTATGCTTGCTTGTTCTGCGTTTGGTTGTTTCACTGTGTAATGCTGTTTTCTCACCGCTAATGATTGTTTTCATTTTATTCCACTTGCATTACTTTCTTTGTTATACGATTGTTTTCGTTGTTATGTATTCCATTATATTGTTTAGTCTTTATTTATATATGATATATATATGATATATATATATATATATATATATATATATATATATATATATATATATATATATATATATATATATATATATATATATATATATATATATATATATATGATATACATATGATGTAGCACTCCCTTCTGTAATGCGTATGCGCTTGAGGGTAATAAAATGAAATGAAATGAAATACTGCACGCATAAGCCTCGTGAAGACCTAGCGCCGTGTGACCACACGTCGCAGGAGGAGATTGGCACTGTGGCAGGTGGTAGTTCTTACAAGCCTATCTTGTCATGTCTGTCGTTGCTTTCTTTGTCCATGTGTTAGGAGTGCGCGGTTTTGTTTCCTTAAGATCGGTTAGAGAGGAAGGACCTGAAATAAGAGTAAATACGGTAGCCAGAAACAAGAGAGGAAAATGTGGACAAAATATGGTCCTGGCAAACACTATGCAAGGCCTTGCTGACATCTATGGTTAACAGCGGATGAATGTGCTGCGGAAGAGTGAAATAAATGGGTTCAGGAGAGGCAGGAACACGTAGTGAGCACATACGTGGTGCCGAAAGCCGATGAAAAAATGGGAACGAAATACCGCACCATTAAGGAGGTCTATCTTTAGCTCCGTCTCGTCGTGTGTATGTGCCCACTCTCTCGAATATTCATCCCTGCCTGTACCAGAGGTTTGTGTTTTCTGGCACATCCAAATGACTGCGCTCGCTCGCTATCGATCCTACCCTTCCTGCCCTAGCTATCCTTCCAACTACGCGAGCCTATCCTATTGTTTCTTCTTTTGCCGGTTTCCTCAGTCGTCGGAGTCCAATCCCTCTCCTTCCTTCACCACCTGGCTTGACTAGCTTGGCGCTGGAGCTGAAGAGGGTCTTCTGGTTGACCAGGTTATTGACATGCTAGGCCTTTAATTTTTGAGGGAATAAACATTTTATGCTACTAAATTCTTTTCAGCCAGTGCAAACTCAGTCAGCGCCTAGGGAAGAGATTATGAAGATATATTTCGGAGGCTCAAAATGGTGCTTGGGTAAATTTTCCACTGGAACTGAAGTTTACAATAACAAGTTCCTAATAGGCTCAAAAACTCGCTAATTCTCTGAAGGCTTTTGAGAAAATGAACAAGAAAAAAATGAAGACAAACATTCTTTTGCACATAAAGGAGCAACGGCCTACACTCAGTACAGTGTTGCAAGTGCGCTACATGAAATTCGATTAAGAAGTAGCAGCACCACCCCTGCCTGTTTCTCTTAAAGCTCTTCGAAGAGAACTGTTTCAAATTTGACATTTGAGTTTGAATTTGACATGTAGAAGGTCGTTTCGAAGGCGGAGTTCTTTGATGGCCAGATGCATACACGTGTAAGGAGAGTGACAAAAGTATGTTTAAGGTGGTAGCTTTAAGGTGTACTTTACACAAATAACCTTTCGTCTTCGTTGTGAGCGAGCAATTACCAGCATGACGCTGGCAGGTAGTAGCCGGTATCTGACGTGGCTCGAACACTGATTATTCAGAGCCTTTTGCCCCCTATATCGAACCTATGAAATCTGAAAATTAGGAGGATCTGTCAAACCCTAGCGAAAAAACCGTATGAGTCACAATAATTTCATACAAATATCTCATACTAAACTCATACCAAACTCATACAAATCTCATACAATGTGATATATTTCTCATATGATTAATGATTTTTGTATGAGATGATATGAGATTATTAAGAGTTTACTATGAGAAGTCTGTATGAGGTTATTGGGAATCGTAGGGTTTTTTCACTAGGGAAGGGATGCTCATTTGAAGTAGGAAGGTGGAATAAGATTAAACCTTGTAGTGCTATTGGATACCGAGTCAGGTAATAAACACTTAGCCTACGCAGGCGCGCGTGCATAAGGCTTGGTTAGAGCAGGGCTTAATCATGCGCTATAGGGGCATATCCTTGCAGGCGGAGCCCAATTGTCTGCCTTTATTTTTTCAACAGATGCACCTCTTTTAAATTAATGTGTGACTTAGACTAATATTCAATGGGAACGAAGACAGGGCGCTGGGATTTAAACATAAATAAAGCTTTTGCCCTAAAGTTATACTTTTTATCATGTTTACAGAACTATCCGAACGCTCATATATCCACGGAAGGCCCAAACAATTGCGAGACGTTAATAAAAAAAATAAAGCTAGAGAAGAGAATTGTTTCAAGGACTTGATACACATCCGGTACCGGGTTCTAGGAATATATTTGGGAAATCTAACACCTTTGGTCGCTAACATTGAGTAAAAGGCTAAGTGGGCATCCACAGACGCCTTTGCTCTAAATATCACTAAGCTTCTTAAAATGTGTTACAAATGTTTTCGCTGTACTCAGTTGCTCCACAATATGTACAGTTGTTGCTTAAGTTGAGTATTTAAAAATCTGCATTGATGCCCCAAGCAAAAGAATAAAACTATTGTCGACATTATTTAGCTAAGCTTCTCTATGGTAATTTACCGAACAGTGCAGCCATCCCTACCAGTTGAACTTGTCCAAGGGCCATTCTCATCATTGCTTTTCGCGTTCGCACCCGACTGCGCACATTTATTCGGCAGCGAACGCGCACTAAAATTGTGCGATGTATAGTGAGCTTGTGTTATGCTTTATCAGAACCTCTAGACTGAAGTATCCTTGCTCTCTGGCACCGCTAACCGATGAAAAACGTAACACGTATTGAACAACTTCTGTTGCGATGACGTCCTACCGAACAGACCGAGTCCTATCAGGGGCCTCATTTATTCAGTTTTGTTCGCTTTGCGGAAGAAGGTGTTGCGGGAACTGAATTTCCCTAATTTTACCAGGATTTCATTCTATGCTTAGAGTACTGGAAGAATTGTTATTTCTCGTCTGATCAGGTATAGCAAGTTCCAAACTACTGCCAGCTGTAGCTTCGATGTGAAACAGCGATAGTTCTCTCCTAGAACGTCATCTTCGATATATATATATATATATATATATATATATATATATATATATATATATATATATATATATATATATATATATATATATATATATATATATATATATATATATATATATATATATATATATATATATATATATATATGGTATTCTCGGGTTCAGCATGTCCATGATCGCTTGCAGTTTGGTATGAAGTCCAAGGCATCGTTTTGAATGTCCCCGTTATGTCTGCATATACAAAAGAGCTTGCTTCATCGTCGGGCATGTCACTCATCGCTACTGCCATGCGCATGGTTTCGCCGACAAAACATTATAAAGCAGCTCCTATATGAAAACGTTGCTAATTGAAGGATAGAGGTGAATTTGCCTCAATACTTTCATGACGCGTTATTTCTACAGAGATGTAGTAGTCGTGCGCGGCGCAGACTGGCTGTAAAGAAAATAATGGCATAGAGAAAAACCGTGTGTTCAAATGATACGGACTTTGCAAAATGACTGTGCGACATGAAAAATATAACTGAGCGGCTTCTACACCGTACTCCGTAAAAGCCATTATCCCAGATACAAAGCGCGTAGCTTTCATTTGTGGTTTTATGGTATAAAGAAGCATTTAGAACAGCGTGCGAAACGAATGCAGTGCATTAGCAAAATAGCGTCATTAAACTTAAATTTGGCCAAGGTCTCCGTAAATACAAATGACGGCTTGAAGAATAATCTCAATCTGTAATCTGTCTGCGACGAGCTATTTGAAAATATTTGAAGGTCAAGGTCTATACAATCTGATACGTATCGAAGATAGCCAATCATTTCTTACTTCCTCACACTGTGCAAACCTACTTGTCTTCTAATATACGATTGGGAAGTGTATTCTCCTGAATGTCTTAGAAGTGCGCTCTACTTTCAAAAGCCATGCGGGTTTTAATATCTTTTGTGTAATATTGTAACGTAATGTTACTGAAAAGGTAATCTGGAACCGGTGAACTACCGCGGTCAGTCAACCAGAGCACAGCTTCACAGCTTCACGTCGTCTTCCATGGCGTGTCTCAAAATGTTACAGTGATTACTACCTAATCTTTTGCTGAAATATTTTCAAACAGAATTCGCAAACTAGGATTGTACAGGACGAGAGCTAGCGTTTGAATTACAGTTTTTGTTTCCCTTGTGCAGAATTTTACATAAATAATACTCCACTCCACTGCTTTTCAACTGTCGTTTACAATTCAGACCAGAAAAAGCATCGGATATAACTGTTTCCGTAGCGCTTGCAATAGGGGTACAGACAATACTCAAAATTCCGCAGTGGTTGTCCAGTAGTTCTTAATCGCCAACTTTAAGGGGCCGTATATTGCCCGTGACGATAAGAATGAGTTTAATTTTTAATATACTGCAATGGCCAAGAAATCACTTTTTTTCTTTTCAAACGTGCGCTAACGAAAGCGGTCCCGTGTGTCTAGGAAACGTGCGTGAAAATTCTTAAAAAAAAAAAAAAATCAGCCGGAATCGCCTGAACAATAAAAAAGTCGGCCAAACCACTCATGAGGCATTCTTTGTCGCGTGCATCATAATTTAGGTTGTTTACATCAAGGTTTCATTAACTCCGTACTCCGCGCAACTTCATGACCGACCACGTGGAATGTGACCGGAACATCTCAAAGCAGAAGACTATAGCACGATGAAGAGATAGCTTGATTGCCGAAGAAACAGAAATACGCCCCTGGTATATTTGATTTTAAATTGTGTGAAAGTCAGGTAATTGGTTCTGGCTCGCTACATTCATTATTGCTGGCAAAATAACAGACACAGGCTAAAAAAAAGTCTGGACCAGCTTTTGTCATGTTCTTTTGTATTCTGTATGAGTCTATTATTTAATTCCTGATCATTTATTTAGTATGCTTAAGTTTAGATATATATTGCAGAGCTCATATTCTATACCTAGTTTATTTTTGCATGCCGAATTGAGATCACTGCAAAATATGGCTGTCTGTCAGGGCTTTCAACAGAAGCCTAGCTGCTATTCACATTTAATTTCTTGTCTTGATGAAGCTGAGCGACGAGGGAATGGGGAGAAATTATGTTTTGTTTTCGTGGTCATTGCTTACGGCATTCAATTTTAGGCATTGTATTTATAAATACAGCTTTAATACGTTTTGTAGAAATGAAGTTTTCGGCAGGGAATGGAATTGTTTAACATTCAAAAGGATAAAATCCACCAAAGCGTACAAGTTGATGTTAACGAGTCTTTGTAGACTACCGACATTTTCGTACCTGGTGGCACACGGTTGTTGCATATGACTAGTGCAGCATAACAGATAACAGGTTGGATGGCATCGCGCCTTGTAGGGATAGGACGTTTGTGCGTTCTTTTTGGTTTCTGCTTTGCAGGGCTTGGACCTTTCAAAAAAAAAATATCTGTCTCAGTATCGGAATAATCTGGTAGTGTTGCTTTATTATCCCGCGATGTTTATCCTGTGACATGAAATGTAACGGACATACAAACTATTTCGCTTTATCGGTACGCAGGCTACTTCGTTTGGAGTGACATGCGACATTTTACGAATAGAAGTAGGCGGAAACACTAGGCTCTTCATTTCTTTGTAGCCTTTCACTGCAGCTGTAGGCTCTTCTTCTCATACGTTCTAACCTGGTTTCTCTAACAATAGTTTCAAGGTAACCTCCAAATTTCAAATAATATGCTACGCTACAACTTAGGGGGCCGACTTGCGTGCGTCTCCGATGAATTGGGGGGCGGACGCCTTTTGCCACACCGTAAAACGCCAGTTTGTAATATCGAAACATTTTCTGCCCGGTTTCTCAGCCTCCTGATAGGCCGCACATTGGCTCAAATATCGTGCTTTTGATTGCAAGAGCAAGGTGTAGTCACAATATCCTTTAAATTGCCTTTCCAACTTTTATGAACAAGGCATTGTCGTCATCCTAGTTTTTTATAAGTGCGCAAGTTTTCTCATCTTCGCTTACTACACGTATTATTTAGAAAGCGTGCAAAGCACGTAAGCACAACATAAGCATTTCCTAATAAATCTCGTGCCAGGTTGTTTATTCTCGTTAAGGTGATGCCGGATTCTTAGAAGCGAAATATATCGCGGGTTCTTTTATGCCTCGGAAATCGTAGCAATAGGAGGACTTTTTTTAACCTATTAACCAAGATCACTGACCCCTCGCACAGTCATTCTTTTTTAAAAAGATGTCATTATATGGAATAAAAGAAAGGTTCCCCAGAACTTCTCTTTGCACATGTGTCTATTGTTTCAGTCACTTCCATTTGCAAAGCTTCCGTCTAAAAAGAAACAAAATCTTCCATACACAGATAAACCACTCTGTGCTAGCAGCATTAATAGGAGAATCTGCACCAAGACCGCACTATGGCAGATTCCTCATCCATGCAACAAAAAGCGGGTAGTATAAAATAAGGCAAAAGAAGGAAGAGAAATAACAACATGGAAATTGATTTTCTTATACATCCTATTTAATATTGATACGAAGCTTCTTGCAAGGCTACGGGTCTTTGAACAGCACAAAAGTGACAGCACTAGCTGAAAAGTGGCATAATAGCCGGGGGCAATAAACAAAAATAACAGGGCACTTCTTCGAGTATTCTATCTGAGATTCCTACTTTTTTAAAGCTGTTTGTTATTGCAACGCATTATCCTTGCATTTCAGCGCCAGCCAAATAGGGTTTTAACTTACAGGAATGAATGTCAAGATTCGTCCTATTTTTCAGCCTGGGAAACATCTTGCGACGGACCCATCGCTAGCCGCACTTGCTGCGCAATATAAGAAAGAGTAGTGAGCAGCGCTGAACACTGCACACTCTGACGACTTGAAAGCTCGCTAAGTGCAGAAACGTCGTATCCTACTGGCAACCAAGTCGTGATGGCTCAGTGTATACATCATTATCACGCAGGCGCTGTCATATTGCCGCTCAGCTGCCGCGACAGCCTGTGAGAGGAGGAAAGGGTACGCCGCTGCTTTCTTCCGTGTCAGAGAAAATGGCAGCGCTGCTGGCTGTATCCAAAGACGCGGAATCGCTCCCGACTCCGGCAGTCACCTTTCCGTTGAGGTAAATCGTAAGTCACCCGTGCAGTGTTTGACGTGAGGACAGGCAAGTAAACTTGTGGTGAAAATTTACCCGGAGCTCTTTACCACGACTTCTCTCGTAGCCCGTTTTGCTTCGTAATGTTAAGCCTCAAATACCGTGCCATCATTCCAGAAAAAAAAAAAAAAAAAAACCTTAAAGAAAAACGCACACGTTTGCTGCATTTATTTTAAAGATACATACGTTTAATCACTGCCGTTAGCAAGAGCTTACAGGTGTATATATGTGCAAAATGGAATTTTAATCATAATCTTAAATGCATAATTTCTAGAAAACTTTCCAGCCAGAAAAAAATACAAAATGTCCATCTCTCTATATTGCCACCAGTCATCTACTGACAGATGGAAATGGTTTCATCCCGCCGATGCTGGTGTATCGCTCTAATGAGATTTTATGCCATCCAGAACAACAAAACTTTGCCGTACACTCATTCCTCAGTTAAAAAAAAAATCGGCATCTTTCATGCACACATCGTAAGAACTCGCCTTTTTTACCCTATCGACTTTTCATAATTTTGTTCAGGATGCTTAGTATATAATGCTTCATATAAGCGCTCATGAGGCATACGCTTACAACAGGAGCAGGCCATAATACTATCGCTTAGCAATAATGCTAGATCTTGTTATCTGGTTACAACGAAGAAATAAATTGAAGATTCAAGAAGACACTTAAATGCACAGAGTTATATTACCAACGCAAGATAACTGATGTTTGATAAGGGTCATAGAATGGACCTGAAGAGAATAAAAGGCCTGCAACCTCTGTAGGAGACGGCAAAAATTTCGATAGGAACTTAGGAACATAGCGAATGTGATGTCACCGTAGTTGGCATAGGATACTGTGAATTTGAGGGCTATGAGAGCGGCCTTTTTTCCTAATAAATCTGATGACCTTTACGACGGTTAAAGTGCCCATCGAAAAAAAACGCCCCGATCGGCGTCGTCGTTCCTTATTCGCTATAGGAGGACGGTGCGTGTGACGTCAGAGTTCACGTGGCATGACCGATTCGGCGGCTGTGCTGGTAACATGACAAGGTCAAGCCCGGAAGCGGGCTGGTTTTGCAGTCGGTTTCATATAGACGGGTTCCACTGTTACGCGTATTGCCATCTAAAAGGGCCGGAGGATACTAGCAGAAGCCCTGGCAAGAGCATTATGCAAAAGAAACAGTAAAAGTGGAGGCGATAATATAAAGCAAAAAATTTTGCAAATAGTAAAATTTTGAAAATCTTAATGAGAAAAATATTCCTTACTGTCTGCGCTGAAAACGCAATATTAACGCGTAACGGAGGCTCTTATCAACAGAATCGCAATTTCGTTCGCATGAGGCTTTTTGTAATTTATGCCACTGAATGAGCGCTTAAACGAGGTCGTCGGTGCTGCAGTGATCTCATTTTGCTGTTTTTTTGATCGGGTTTTTAGATAGTGAAAGGCGTATTTTTCTTTATCACGTAGTGGATTAATGAGCATCAACTTCGTGCCCTAATTTTTTCCAGACACTATAGAGAGCCGCCACAACGTGTGCTATATGTAGCGTGTGTTCAGAGGGCATTGTTGCGCTCCTCGCTAACGACTAGCCCACGCTTCAAACATTTTGCTCTTGAGAGGAAAGCTTCATTATTGCCTCTTTTGTCGTAAAGGACTCGCTCTAAAAGTCGCAATTTGCTATTATTTGAAGCGCGGTTTCTTTCGCAGTCAAATATATCTCAATTTTGCGCTAATAAGGGCGAGCACTTCTACGAGTACGCTTAATATAAGGTTTCCCTGACCTCGTGATTTGCCTGAGGTACTCTCTCTACAGAAACTAAATGCATTTCATGACCGTTTGCTTCCTTTCACGAGAGCTTTAATTAAAAAAAACCCGCCCCAATTCGGCAGAGCTCCAGGAACTTCGAGAGCCCTTATTGCCGCCAATGATACAGTGTATGTACCGTCTTTACATTATTGCGATTATACTGAAAATTCCAGCGTTTCTTATGAAAAGTACAAAAGAAAAGCAAAATCAGCAATACCTGTAATAGACGTAATCTTTTTGTGCAATTTATTATGAAACATTTCAGTCTGCAGCGTTTTTTTTTTTCTGCTTCACTAAGATCACAGGCGATCACCTTAACTGGTACAAAAAAAGTGACACGTTCCGCGTTTTTAAGTCGCGGCGATATTCCTTTAACCTAAAAAAAAGGTAAGGTGCTAATTTCAATTCCATTTGAACAATTTTATCCTGCTTGCTGCAGCCGTAAAAAGAAGTCGAGTAGTTAATAACGCCTATAGTTGATAGCGCTGTTATCGACAGCTCACATGCAAGCAAATTCTGATACAGATGCCTAAAGACAAGTAATTTTACTGCTCTCAGCCGGTGCTTCATAAAGTGTAAAATAAATTTATTTCGTTGTCTGCTCGCTCTAGCCCGGGAGAGTTATTTCTAAGGCGGCGGCTTGGTTTCGTTGCACGCAAAGACGAATATTATAGGTTTTGTTTGTGGGGGTTTGCCCTCCCAAAGCGACTTGGGTTATGAGAGACGCGGTAGTGGAGGACTCCGGAAATTTCGAACACTTCTTCAACGTGCACTGACATCGTACAGCACACGGGCGCCTTGCTGCCTTGCTTTTCGCCTCCATCGAAAAGCTGCCGCAGAGGCCGGGATTCGATCTCGCGTCCTTGAGAACTGTAGTCGAGCGCTGTAACCACTGCGCCACCTCGGCAGGGTAGACGAATACTATATTGGGGATCATTAAACGGTTGGAAGTTTAATTGTCGTGGATAATTTTAATATGTAACAAGTCGGAAGCATGACTTGCCATCGAAATTAGCACCTCGATTAACTTCCTGTCTGCCATTTGTGCTCCACAACATGCACAGCCATGTAAAACGATCTATTGACTCATTCCAATTTCCACGTGTGCAGCGCTCGTTTTTGCCAACCAAAAGAGTCAAAACTGCACTGAAAATGGCAGGAACTAATGCTTTTTCTGCATTACCAACATTAGTAGCCTCCTTACAACGACGAAAAAGTACTTGAGATGGCAGCGCTTAAGCTACCGCCTAAAGAAAGTGCGTATTAAAGTACGTTTTTAAAAAAAAAAAAGCTTTTCTGAAGACTAGGCTTCATCATTGTACTCCATAATGAAGAACACTTAATTGCTCGAAAACAAGTAGTCCGTTTCATTTAGGCGCGATCACTGGTTACAGTGGGCTTTGGTAATAATAGAAAAGGTCCATGTAACCAATAATCATGCCGAAATGAAATACAAGAAAAAAAAAACGCTACACTTGAAAGAATGGTATTTCAGAAAAGTCATATCGCCGCATTAATTATGAAACTGGTTGTGTGTGGGCAGCGTAGTCTACTTCGAGCTTTTAGGAATTAGAGCACTGCACTGAATATTTGACCACAGCGTCCTCTAAGCAAGGCGAAAGACATTTCGTTTCTTTTTAACATCTTTATATCTTTTATAATGGGTGAAAACTTGCGAAAGAAATAAGACGCTGTAGGATGGCCTTCGAGGGGGACAGCGGTGTCTTCTTGCTCCTCTAGCTTTATTGGTCCAGAAGTCTGCTCTGCTAAGAAATGGCCGTGGCCTTCGTCTTCCCTGAAGTATTGCAGAGAACAGAAGCACCAAGGTCAGTATGAGTCTGTGGGCGAGATATGAGATAGCGGATCGATCCGCTCCTGTAGGGGATGCCAGGTTGGTGCTCGCCCTGCGAGCGAGTGAAGTGTTCTCCTCTGCTTCGTGTCAAAGGCAGAGTAACTCGACAGACGATGTCCTGCAGTGCCTCTTGCAAGCATGCCAGGCACCTAGGTCTCGGGTATGACGACAGTTTTATATGAGGTTTAGCCGTGGTGGTGACCGAAGCCGACCAGTCTGGGCTCTGCAGAGGACAGCGTACATCCTTCAGGCTATGTTGGGCAAAAGAAGACGCTGTTCAGAAATAGAGCGATACCCAACCGCGCTTGCGAAAACAAGATTAAACCAAAAGACGACGGTCTAACACTTTTTCTCTCTCATACAGCATGCAACCATATCAAACCTTTGTAAAACGACTTCCATTGCCTTTACAGCTCAAAAAAGTAAAAACTGCTCATTTTTGATCCGTATTACACTGCGAACTCAAGTGTCAATACAGGCAGATTTGTGAAAGTTAGTTCGAATCTCTTGTTAGAGATTCTCTCAAACGTACAGTTCTGGCAGAAGAGACAATATGAACGATTTCAGATGAGAGGAAGGTATCATCTCTAGGGCAACATCTTCTGCGTAGCAGTGTTTCATCAGGCGAGCTGTTCCACAACGTTGTGTTATGTCAAGGCAATGTCGTAGAAATTTCGGATAAACCCGATAGTGGACGGCCGCCGCCTGACAAGTTCTCTTTTCCGTACCCAGACGTTCCGTATGTAGCCGTTTTTCAGCAAGGAGTCATTTATGACTGGATATTTTTCGTAGTTAATAACATTACGACATATAGATCAATATAATCGCTAACCCTACCTTATGAGGCTTGTAGCTCTCTGTTTTATACTGGATAAAAATCAGCTCATTGGTATTTTATAGCAGCAGTAACTAATCACGGTGAGCGAATATTTCGAAGCAGACGTTTAGACCATTCCCGCCAACATGTCTATGACCACCATACAATGCTCCACGGCTGTCTCGTGATTAAAAATTACGCCAAAGAAATCGAGGCTTGCACATACTTGGGGCTGTTTAGTTTAACAGTGTAACATAGTAGGAAAACGAAGGGTTAGTTTACGTAAAACATATTGATATCCATTTGATCCAACACAGTATGGCCGCAGTCACCTTCGTGCTCTAAGATCATAGCTTCAAGTGCGACAGTTCAGTCTATGATATATATAGCTCAAGTAATAACATTATGCGAATCATATAAAACTCATTCGGCCGAAAAGCCGAAGTCATAACCTAAATTGTGAAACACGATGTCGAAGAAAATAACCGCCTGATTTTGTATCAAATTTTTAATGCTACAGTATTTTGTACAGCGTTAGGGTTTGTGACATACCCTTTAGCTTCCCATTTAACATCTATCTGCCGACACTTTGCAGGCTGCCCGGCCACAAGGATGCGATCCAACGGTGTATGCTCCTCTGACACCTTGGGGTGTCCATTGAATAGTGAATTATTCTATTGAAACCTATATTTTCCCAAAAAACAATTTAAAGAGAAAATATCGAATATATTCGTGGTGGTGGTGTTAAAACTTTAATCTCCAATAGATACAGGATAGGCGCCAACCTATCTGCCTACACGCCCCATGCAGTCCTTGGACCCAGCCGGCATGTTCGGCCAGTCTAATTATTCCTACCTAAGTGCCAGGTTGCGAGCTCGACAGTAGAGTCTCAAAAAATTATTTTGTTTTTTCTCTTGATTTATATTTTCGATTTCTTGACGCGTGCACATCATATATACCATATCCGCTTTATCCTGACATCTGAGAATTGTTCCGGGTACCACTGGCCAAGAGTAGCACAAAGAACCTATTCTCGTTATTAATATAAACAGCGCGAACACGAAGACAAAGGACAAGATAAAAGAAAGCCACAGTACAAGCGCTGACTCACAACTATGCATAAGCCCTTTACTCCAAGCCCCCCCCCCCCCCCCAAAAAAAAAAAAAAAAAGACATGAAGAAAACGAAACAATCACGTGAAACAACCCCTGGGTTCACCTGCTGCACAACAAGTCACTTAAAAAAGACACCTCTTTGCTTCAAAGAGCAAGAGAATTCTTGCTGACCCGCTTATACGCCATGCGCAGCGCCTATAGGGGCGCCACTGAAAGCCGCGTCATCATCATCATCATCATCATCAGCCTGATTATACCCACTGCAGGGCGAAGGCCTCTCCCATATTTCTCCACTTAACCCGGTTCTGTGCTAGCTGCATCCACTTGACCCCTGCGAACTTCTTAATCTCATCCGCCCACCTAACTTTCTGCCTCCCCCTGCTACGCTTTCCTTCCCTTGGAATCCAGTTTGTTACCCTCAGCGACCATCGGTTATCCTCTCTTCGCACTACATGTCCTGCCCATGTCCATTTCTTCTTCTTAATTTCCACTAGAATGTCATTAACTTGAGTTATTTCTCTGACCCACTCTGCACGCTTTCTATCTCTTAATGTTACCCCTACCATTTTTCGTTCCATAGCCCTCTGGGTTGTCCTCAACTTAAGTAGAACTCTCTTGGTTAGCCTCCACGTTTCAGCCCCATAGGTGAGTACAGGCAAGATGCAACTGTTGTACACTTTCCTCTTGAGCGATACCGGTAAGCTGCTAGTCATAATCTGCGAGTGCTTGCCAAATGCGCTCCATCCCAATCTTATTCTTCTTGATATTTCCTTTTCATGGTCTGGATCTGCGGTTACTACCTGTCCTAAGTAGACATATTCGCCTACTATTTCCAGTATTTCGCTACCTAATGTAAACTGCTGTTCCTTCCCGAGGCTGTTGAACATTACCTTAGTCTTCTGCATATTGATTTTCAAGCCTACCATTCTACTTTTTCTGTCTAGGTCATCAATCATTATTTGCAGTTCATCCCCCGAGTTGCTTAGCAAGGCAATGTCATCAGCAAATCGCAGGTTACTGAGGTATTCTCCATCTACCCTTATCCCTAACTGCTCCCATTCCAAGTCTCTGAATACTTCCTCTAAACAAGCTGTGAATAGTACTGGGGAGATTGTGTCTCCTTGCCTAACACCTTTCTTTATGGGAATTTTATTGCTTTCTTTATGTAGAACTATGGTTGCTGTGCAGCCACTATATATATCTTCCAGCACTTTCACGTACGGCTCGTCTACCCCCTGATTTCGCAATGCCTGCATCACCGCCGAGGTTTCAACTGAGTCAAATGCTTTTTCGTAATCAATGAATGCTATGTATAAGGGCTGGTTATATTCCGAGCATTTTTCTATCACCTGATTGATGGTATGGATATGATCGATAGTAGAGTACCGTTTCCGAAACCCTGCTTGATCCTTTGCTTGATTGCAGTCTAAGGTTGTCCTGATTCTATTGGCGATTACCTTAGTAAATACCTTATACGTAACAGACAGTAAGCTGATTGGTCTGTAATTTTTAAGGTCCTTAGAGTCCCCTTTCTTGTGAATGAGGATAATGTTTGCATTCTTCCATGCTTCCGGTACCGTCGATGACACCAGGCACTGCGTATACAGGGTGGCCAGTTTTTCTAGCACGATATCCCCCCCGTCCTTCAGCAAATCTGTAGTTATCTGATCCTCTCCAGCTGATTTCCCCCTTTTCATAGTTTCTAGTGCTTTCTTGACCTCGTCCTTCGTCACTGGTGGAACGTCTGACTGTTTTTCCCTACCGCCAATCTCACTACGGTCCTGACTACTTTGGCTACTGTAGAGATCTGTATAGAACTCCTCGGCTACTTTGACTATCTTGTCCATATTAGTGATGACGTTGCCCGCCTTGTCCCTTATCGCATACATCTGGTTTTTGCCTATGCCCAATTTCTTCTTTACCGCTTTAAGGCTTCCCCCGTTCTTTACAGCATGCTCAATTTTCTCCATGTTATACTTCCTTATATCGGCCACCTTGCGCTTATTGATTAGCTTTGATATCTCGGCCAATTCGATCTGGTCTGTTGGATTGGAAGCTTTCATACTCTGCCGTTTCTTAATCAAATCTTTCGTCTCCTTAGACAGCTTACCGGTATCCTCTTTAACTATCCTACCGCCTACTTTTACTGCGCACTCAATAATGATATCTCTGAAATTATTGTTCATTGCCTCTATTGTAATGTCGCCATCCTCAGTTAGAGCTGAAAACCTATTCTGTAGCGAGATTCTGAACTCTTCTGCCCTCCCCCTCACCGCTAATTCGTTGATGGGTTTCTTTCTTACTAATCTATTGCGTTCCTTCTTCAGATTTAGGCTAATTCGGGACCTCACCATCCTATGGTCACTACATCGAACTTTCCCGATTACCTCTACATCCTGCACAATGGCGGGGGTTGAACACATTATGAAGTCGATTTCATTTTTAGTCTCTCCGTTAGGACTTTTCCATGTCCATTTCCGGTTCTTCCGTTTGCTGAAGAAGGTATTCATGATTCGTAAGTTATTGCGCTCTGCAAACTCAACTAGTAACTCCCCCCTGCTATTCCTAGAACCAATGCCATAGTCACCTACTGCCTTGTCTCCTTCCTGTTTTTTCCCTACCTTGGCATTGAAGTCGCCCATTAGTACAGTATACTGCGTCTTTACTTTTCGCATTGCCGATTCTACATCTTCATAGAAGCTTTCAACTGCCTGGTCATCATAACTACATGTAGGTGCATAGGCCTGTACAACCTTCAGTTTATACCGCTTATTAAGCCTAATTACGATGCCTGCAACCCTCTCATTAATGCTATAGAATTCATCTATATTGCCCGCTATATACTTATTGACAAGAAAACCTACCCCAAGTTGTCGCCTCTCTGGTAAACCTCGATAACACAGTACATGCCCATCCTTCAATACAGTATATGCCTCATTCGGCCTCCTAACCTCACTAAGCCCTATGACATCCCATTTCATGCCCTCTAGTTCCTCTAACAGCACTGCTAAACTAGCTTCACTAGCAAGGGTTCTAGCATTAAACGTTGCCAGGGTCAGTTTCCAATGGCGGCCTGTCCAGCGGCGGCCTGTCAGTTTCCAATGGTGGCCTGTCCAGAAAGCCGCGTAGCGGCGGCCGTCGGAACCCGAGGCGGGCCTCACGCGGCAAGCGTAGCCGTGGTGCGCGCGTGCGATCTGCCGCTTGTGCGCGTGTCGCGGGCACTTCCGCGGTGGCAGTGTGCGCAAGGGGATCGCCCTTTATAATATTGGACATGTGTTTGATATCACGGCCATCTGAAACTACATCGCCTCCATGTGCATCAAGCGTCGACCTGCAGCTGGCATCAACAAGATTGCGTACGAAGTGAAGCTCATTTTGAGTGCCCCGCTTTCATTACAACGCCACGCTAATTCATTCGACCTATGAACCAATGTTCTTTCTTTGCTTAATAGTACACGCTTACTTCGTTTACATGCAATAAATTGCCACAGCAAACTAGGCAGCGTCGTCGAAACTGCGAGCGGTTTCGTACCGATGCGACCGCAGGAAAAGCCAGCGAGCTTGCAAACTAGCATTCTCAGCCTCAGAAAAATAGCGCATATTGGGCTCCTGTAGCAAGAGTTCAGATTATTCATGTTTGCGCTTTACCATTGCCTGTACAGCATGGATTTCAGCTATTCCGTCGTCAAAAAGGCGGATCGGGTAGATAATTTCATGGGGGAGTTGGATATCTGCAGAGGCAATATCTGAAAAGCTGCATCACAGGTTATATAGCCAAGAGCATATTAGATTTAAATTTTATATCCTATTTTATTACTGTAGTATCATCTTAATTTTATTTGTATCACCCTCGCACCCAACTGCAGAATTACAGGGAACTTTATAACAAGCTCTAGAGCCCTTATTCTGAAAAGCAAGTGCAGCGACATGTATTATTTTCGTAATCTCGCCAGACAACAGGAACACTAGCTCTAGTGTTCAATGTAATTGCACGGCAAGTTTCAAAACGCATATTTGCCAATATCTGTGCAATAACCTGCCGCAGCGGCTCAGGCTACTGAGGAGGATCGAGTTATCGGGACCGAAGTCGACCGCGCCGCCCATGTTTAGGTGGAGGCGAAATGCAAAACGCAAACGTGTGCTGTGCGATGACAATGCACGCTACATATTGTCTGGCTAAGCAGCGCATTGTATATTCCGGGCAGCGAAGGCAACCAAGTTTAAACAAGAAGTGTTCACGGAAGGTGCAAAGAAAACACTGAAAAAATAGTTATCACACAGCCCTGCCACACGGCAAATTTAATACCTTTTCCATCGAATGACTTTCGTTCAAAATGATATTTGTTTGCTGCTACACGAGAAAATATAATGACATTCGATGAAAACGACATTAGGTATCGAATCAGTTTGAGGTATTCATCCGAATGCGATCAACGAGGAAATGTGTTATCTCGACACCAGAGACTGTGAGAAGATACACCCAAAATAAACTACAAACATGCCACCTGCATTAAATACTACTGTGATTCTATAATTGTGCAGCTAGTCATGTTTGTGAAATATGCCAAATATCATCGTTAAAAAAAAAAGAAAGCGGGCACTCATCGCTGCCAGCCAACCCGCAGCCACCGCAACCAGCGCGGGCGGAACAGATCGCTCCTGCTGCAGCGGTCCGTCGGCGCCAAATCGCCGACACGGCGAATTTCTTTCGCCCCCTTCAGAAAAGCACGCTCTGTTGATCTTGAATAATAAGTGCTTAATTTGATGAAGGAATAATAAAAGAATTACTATTTCCAAAGCGCTTCTAGCTGCGGCTTTGATGCGAAACCGTTTAGGCGTTTAGGCATAGCGACGACTAGGGCCTATTACACGGCCAGAGCGCCGTCGTTGGCCGCTTTAGCGGGCAGCGTCGTTGCGGTAAGCTCGCGGTATCCGATGTGGCAAGCGTTATGAATTTGCCATATGCTTTCTTGATGAGGCCAAGCTTGGGAATTTTTCGACGGGTCTTAATACGCCGAGCGAACGATCTGGCGAAAACGTCGAAACACCTACTCGTTTCGCAGTCGAGCGCAGACCTGTGCACCTTCCGTGCCCTTTCGTAAACAAACACCGCCGACACTGCCACTAACTTCGTAATTGATAGTCCTAATCAACAGGTTGGTTACTAGGCACGCAAGATATTCATGTCTATTTAAAGGCTGCTTTCGTTTACAGCGCAGTCATCTTCTCAACGTATTGAAGGCGCACCAACATTTGCGTGTCAGTCGCAGTTACCATACTTTAGAAATGGGCAAATGGCATTAGTTTTGGTCGTGTAGCAGTGCGTCGAAAAAAGGGCATTAACCTGAACAAATGTCATTCGGTGCGATTGCTTGCTTTGTGTGTGGAAAAAACGCGATTCAAGGCCGCCGTCATTCTCGTGAAGCATCGCTGGAAACTTTACAAACGTGCTCCTGGCAAGGTTTTATGTCTGTTCGAAAAACCAACTACGCAGCGATTCTTCCCGGACATTGCTAAAGATTGACAGCGGCGTTATATCTGTTAAACCGCGACCAAAGACGAAAACACGACGCGCGCGCATAGAGGCTGACATGAACAGCGCCCGACCGAGCCCGCCTACGCTTTGCGGCTTTGGCGACAGGCGGCGTTGTCGGCGTTTTGCGCATCGCGTATTGTCCGTTGAAATAAAATATGATTCCACTATCTCTCTCGTCATCTTTTCTTTGTGGCAATACAAAATCCTAACCTTGTCAAACTTAGGAGTTACTGAGGTTACTGTGGCTTTCTTTTATCTTGTCCTTTGTCTTCGTGTTCGCGCTGTTTATATTAACAATGAATAAGTACCAACTCGCCCAACAAAGTATCTTGGTAGACCTATTCTCGGTTGCTCTTTGTCCAATCTGCCCGGACTTTTAGGGAGAGCATATCGGACTTTTAGGGAAAATATTTCAGGCCTCTAGCGGTTATGTATTCTTCAACCGCTTTCACAACTTCCTGAACGGTGACTCCAATTTGTCCATCACTACCTCCTGCGGTCCAGAGTGTGATGTGGTCCGCGTACAATAAAAAGGCAGTTTTAGGCTGCGAGACAAATACTACGTTCTTCCTTTTCTCCTGAACCAACTTAAGCAACACTATATATAAACGTAGGAATGAAAGGGTAATGAAATGGCGCTTCCGTCTACTCTTAAGGCGATGACTGAGTGTCCTCCCAGTTTTTCGTAATAAAAAAAAGATGTTGGTACAACGGTAAAAAGGTTACTGAGATATTCGCAAGTTGTAGACACTCACTGAAGGTTTCTAGGTCCGAAGCCTTGTAATTTTGTCTGAGTGCAAAGCAAGTTCAAATTTAACTCGTTGCAGTTCCACGGTGATGAAGATAAGGCAACGACAGTTTCCTTTCTTATTACATGTTATACCGGCTATAGTGTTTTAATGTATAGCCTGCTAAACCCGTTATCTTTTCTAGTACGTGCCAAGACAGTTTATTTTTTATTCATTCACTTCGGGTCAAAAAAGAGAATTTATTTTGAAGTCTTATCAGACCCGTGAGAGGCTTTTTACGAAGAATGGCACGTACGTCTGTAGAGGGTAAAGCTTCACAAAAGGTAAAATCGTAGCAGCTTTTAATGGGTAGCAAGCAGAGTCCATCCGAAAGTGCGTTTTCGAAGACCGTTTGGTGTAAGGGAGCGGATTAGGAGGGAAAAAATGTATACGAGGGCAGCTAAAACGCAGGTATCAGGTGATTCAGAGTAAGATATTGGGGTAAGAATAGAAGGGTACCGGCTAGCGCGAGGCGGGAATAATTGAAAAGCACTAGGCCTATACATAGGCCTTTTCTCTACACTGAATTTATTGCGGCCGATGATTGTGACGAATTATAAGACGAGAATTACTGCCATTATGATGGTAATTAGGATGAACATGCTCTTACACAAATCCCAGGATGAGCCCTTGTAACTAATTATTTTCGTCTCAAGTTCAAAGTATTCGATGTGATTTACGGAGAAAAAATAATTTTCGCTATGCAGTGTCTTCTGCTGAGCTCATAAGGTTCGCCGCATTTTCATCCCCTAAATAACCTCGCTAGTACTGGCGTTCTACGAAAGAGGCACTTTGCGTAGAGCCCCTATCTGTTCTCAAATTGCAGTTCTTTTGGATCTTCGTCTCGCTCGTAGCATTTTGCTGCACAGAGTGAAGTCAGCGCATCCTCTTCCACGAAACGGGATTGAAACGCACGGAGCTCATTTCCTGCCCGAATTCGAGGCGCCGAAATGCAGTCTGGAGCGTGAAGTCCCCATCGGGAGTTAAATCCGTGCATGCGTGGTAGAAAACTGTGGGCCGATCCGAAGTACAGCTGCTTGACGAAGCGGTCCTCAGGGCAACAAATCCCACTGGGTTCCTCGGCCGCCGTCAAAGAAGCCATGACGTAAGCACCGTCTCTTGAGCTCCTTCATGCAATATCTCAGCAAGGCGGACTCGCGAAGTGCGGCAGCTGTTTATAAACTGGAGCGAACGACTGGAAGACGCCTCTTCGTGTAAATGCCTTTAATTCCTACAATCTGTTGCGTTTGTGAAGGTTCATATTTATCTACAGTACATGTAGCGTTACTTCACGTATTCTACGTGCTGGCGCGCTACATACGCAAAGCAAAGAACGCTACGTTACAATAACCTTAGTTTTAAAAATACCTCGCTAGCGTCATCTGTGCCTCACGTAGTAAACTAGCCGCGGTCAGCATTAACTTTGGAATATAGATAGTAACGGAGACTCTAAAGGCACATAAGACGTGGTTCACATTCTGCGGAAGTTTGAATATTAAGACGGAAGCCTTTCTTGGCCCACGAGTGGCGTGAACCTGGAGTGTTCGCCGAAAATGTCTGCTCAAGAGGTGGCACTTCAGAAAATAGAAAATTGTGCCACCGCCAGGAAACGAACCTCCATTCCCTTGCTCCTCAGACGAGTGCGTAAACGACTACTCCATTGCGATGTTTTTTTATTTATTACCTAGCTTTGACAAATCGCATTTCGCCAAAACAAAATAATCAAAACTCACACAGACTTTATTTACATACGCTATTTACATATGACACGTCAGAATCAGGCAGTCGGGAACGAGCTTCATCACACTAAATATCCCGCATTTACAACAACAGCTCTCGTCTTGAGAGCCACTCGGGAGATTCCGCATAAGTTTTATTTTATTTATTTTACGCTCTTTAAGGAGATTACAGTGTGGTAGCAGAAAATATGCACTGGTTTTCAAAAACATTTCAGTTTAGTGAGAGCGGTAAAAAGTGCCTAAGGACGCGTTTTTGAAAGAGTACTGAAAAGGGTAGCGGGGGAGCCTTAGTTCGTAGGTGGAGGCAAAGATATGACAAGTGGACTTTTCTTTGCCTGGGCAGAGCCATCATCACTGGCAGGGGTTTATGAACACGCTTTTGCTGAGGAAGAAGAAAAGCTGGAGAGGGTGGGTGAGAAGAATGTAGGTCAAGGAGTGGTGTAGGAGAGGGTTGGTGAGGAGAACGTAGACCAAGGAGTGAATAAAAAAAATCTTTCATCAGTACGTATTTCTCAGCCTGGAAGAGGTGATCCTGTGGCCTGAAAAAGAAATAAAAGCAGCAGTATCCGGAAAAACTGCAATGCAGGGTGGACCATTAGACCGCCCCTAAAGCAGGTTCAGTGCAGACACATTTTTCTTGATAAGGAATATGTCTACAGGTGGACAATTCTCAAAAGCTTTTCGCAAAGGGAGAATGGTAAAGTAACTGAATAATAATAGGACATTGAACTACACATGCAACACAAAATAAAATAAAGGTTCAAGGGCAAGCTAAAGTAGGAAGAGAAAAGAACGAAATGTGTTCGGAGAAACTCGCGCAGCTGATGCTGTTGAGGAGGAGGCATAGAGTGTACACGTGATGTTAATGAACTGTGCAATTAGCGCTATATGAGATTGTTTTCCGAACTAGTTACGGTGCAAATCGGTACACATAAGTCTTAATTACTTATCACTTCTTGCGCTGTATCTCCGATGTACTGTTTATGACAGAAGGAGCATAAGAAGTGCAAGTAAAGCCTGATTTATGTGAAACGTGAAATCGCTTGCAGTAATTTTAATTGTGGCGTCTTTCTGTACACGATTATACGTCTTACATTTGGGTCGAGAGCAAGAATGTGGCTGTGTTCGTTTCTTATTGTGGAGTTTAGAAAATACGATAATATCTCTGAGGTTTGTATTACGTTAGTACATTACCCTTGGTGCCTCGGGGAATATTTTCTTCTTCAGGCTTTCATTACACGTTAGCATGGAGCGTTATTTCAATAGCATTTTTTTATGTAAGGAAGGGCATTGGAGTATTCTGTTAGAAACGAAGGCTGGCGTTCAGTTTTGGATTTTGGTCGTTTCATGAGTTAGTCGTAGCCGTTTAAAGGGGTTGCTTTCTCTAGGAACGTATTAAAGGATTTATAGAGGTAGTTTTCATTATTTATGATGCTTTCAATGAATGTAGTTTAAGTAGTCATTATCGTACGTCGCTACATATTCTTCTAAGCAGTGTCGCCTGTCCTACAAATATCCCTTGCTTATAATCGGATGATGACTGGTAAAGTCAAGTATACCATGAGGAACATATTTGAATGGATACAGCTATGTGAACCTATCACAGGCATCTCTCTGGCCAGCACGAACTAACTAAATACATACGAAACTGGCAACGAGCCGGAATGCCCCCGACCTCCCAATGTCAGTACTCGAAACATGCGCACACAAATGGAGGCTGTGGAACCAGCACCACTGGAACAACAGGCGCACACAGACCAGAAGACACAATGCAGTACCTTCACACAGACACCCACACATTTTAGGAAAGACACCAGTTGCCAGGCGGACACCGAAGTGAACTTCACCACGAGCACTAGCTCAAGTCAGCCACCCTTAAACACGTAGAACCTATCAGAATGTCCACTCGGAAGAAAAGGAAATGACTGACTGCTAGAGCCAGAATCTCCTAGCATAAATGTAGCCCTTTTCTTATTGCTAGAACATTTGCCGAAAATCACACTAACTACCCATCGCGTTTAAATACCTATAAGCATTATTTACCAAAAGCTATGCTACTGAAAGAACTTATTATTAATGTAATGAGCGCTCTAGGTACGCTCCTAATGAACTATTGATTCGCTGGAAAAGAATTCTAGATGACGCGTCATGAGCTTTGGTAGGTATATTAAAACAACACTGTCAGGAAAAAGTAGATGAACGTACCGACCAATTGGACAAAATAACACTAACCGCGGACGAGATCAAGTTTTGAACGAATTCGTGAAAAGGAAAGAACAAAACCTTCTGGATTAAAAACAACTTAAATTCATGAGGGATCAGCTCTCAGTAGATAATGACACACATAGGAAGTCAGGCATATCTCGTGCAGTTTCACAACTGTGCCTGGATTTACCTACAAGACTGGACATAGATGATAGCAACGTCATTGACATTTCTAAATCTCTAAACAATAGTGATAAACAGATTCTAAGGCGAGGCTTAAGCTTCTGCCCAACAAACAATAGATTTAATGAATATGAACTTCACCGCGATAAAGCTGAATTCGCGAGGAGAATGCGTATTAAGGAATTCTTCGCCGAAACCCCTATTAATGTATCGGAAGTCTCTAACCAAATCCGAGCCCTCAGCAAATGGTTTCCTGGTGCAGAGCGCAAACCTGTACGGTGTATATACATATATATATATATATATATATATCCGTATTCAAAGAAATCATTCAAGCAACAAAGCTGGCTCGCAACCCCATTATCCTTTCTATAAAAGAAAGAGGAACTCTTGACAACCTAGCTTCTAGAACTGACTTAGTTATCAAGCCTGCAGAGAAAGGTAGCAGCATAGTGATTTTGCCTAGTTGAAAATTACAAAAAGAGGACAGCTTAGCAACTTATGCCACGATGAAAGGTTAAATACCATTCCGACAAAACAGGTCAGTGAAGTCATCCAGAATAAAATAGGAGATCTATTCGCCAGGGAAGTTGACTATATTTTTCTTGATCCATCGAACAAACAAGCAGGTCGATTTTACTTACTGCACAAAATTCACATGGTTTCCGCAGGAGCATTGTTTACCACGTACATATCAGGAAGGCCAATTGTTCCAAACAATAATACGTCCACAGAAAATCTCTCAACATTCCTAAATCACCACCCAGCTCACCTTCCGGCCCAGCTTCCTTCGTTTGTGCAGAACACAAATCACGTTTTTTCGAATAATTGAGCATATTAATAACACGACTAATCTTGCAGATGGCTGTATACTTGTCCCACTGGACGCCACGGCACTCTACACTAATATTGCTATCTATTAGGGTATCGACACCCTGTCTATATTGTTAATCAACAATTAACCACCCGCATGCCGCTGAAATTTATCGCGCCTTAAAGAAGTCCTAAATTTAACATATTTCAACTTTGATTCAAACTATTATCTGCAGATATTTAGAACCAGCATAGGTACTCCATTCGGGCCGATTTACGCGAATTAATTCATTGGAGTTCTAGAATACAATATAATAAATTAATGTCCAGAAAAACCACTTACATACCTTCGCTCTATTATTGATATTTTCATGAGATGGCAGCATGAATCAGAATCACTCCATTCGTTTGTCTCGCATCTTAACAATCATTACAGTAGCATTACATTCACTTGCCAGTCGTCGAAAATTAAAGTCGACTATCTCCACACCATGATGTCAGTGGGAAATGGAACTCAAAGCTTCCTTGTACAGAAAGCCAGCAACAATACCTGAATTTTACCACTCATCTTCCGATACATTGTAAGCAAGGAATATTTTTAGGACAGGCGACATGGCATAGAAGAATATTGTCAAGTCTCGGTAGAACACCAAGGAGAACCTAGCCTAGGAGAACAAGTCTAGGAGAACAAGTCTTAGGAGAACAAGAACCTAGGAGAACAAGTCTTGCGTTCAAGCTTCTTTCACTTCCAGGCTCGCGCTTGTCGTCTCAGATGTCATCTTTTGCGTCGTCTTCTATACGCTTCAATATATAGCGATAATAATGACTACTTAAACGAACTAGATTCATTGAAAGCAACACTAATTAAAAAACACTATCCCTAAAACTTCCTTTATACGTTCGAGAAAGCAACCACTTTAAAGAGCGTCGACATAGTCATAAAACGACCAAAATTCCTCACTGACACAAAATACAGAAGGCCCTTCCTAACATTAACAGTATTCTGCGGAAATACTTCTTCATGCTAACGTTTAATGAACACTTGAAGAGAATATTCCCAGAGGCACCAAGGGTAATGTACAAATCATAATAAGAACCTCAGAGATATTCTAGAGCATTCTTAACTCGACAACAAGCATCGAACATAACCACATCCTTGCACTCAACCCAGATGTAAGACGTGCTAATCATACACAAAAAGATACCACGGTTAAAAGTACTGCAAGCGATTTCACATTTCACATAAAATCAGGCTTTAGTTGCGCATGTTCAAATGTTGTCTACCTTCTAGAATGTTCCTTAAGCAATAAATAGTGCATCGTAGAGACAGGGCAATCAATGAACATAAGGTTTAATGGCCATCGGGTAGACACAGGCAAAAACCTCCCGAAATCGATTTCTCAGCATTTCACTGAGAAAGACCATAAGTTCGAAGAAATTAAATCATATATTCTCCATTCAGGCTTTAAATCTGCAAGGGACAGAAAATATATAAAGGCATAGCTAATCCATAAATATAGAACAATAGAACCAGCAAGAATACATATATCTATAAAAGAAATATGGAATGAATTCAATATAATCCTCTCCACCATAGCTAGTAGCGAAAACAACCCCACAGAGCGGTAAATGCGCAGTTTATTCACAGCACGTGTACACTCTATCGCTTCTCCGCAATAGCATAAACTGCACGTGTTTCTCTAAATCACCTTTCCTTCTTATCACTTCCTGCTTTAGTGGACCCTTGAACCTTTTTTTTTTTTTTTTTTTGCGTGGCAGGTGTGGTTCACTGTCATGTTGTTATTCTGTTTGTTTTTTGTCTTCTCCCAAAATTGCGGAAATCTTTTGAGAATTGTCCCCCTCTAAATATATTCCTTATCGGGACCCTTTGGAATGCCTGTCCCTTTTCAACAAAGGTGTGTCTGTACCTAACCTGCTACAGGTGCTAACTAATCATCCAGCGCGAATTGTAGTTTTTCCTGGTACTGCCGCTTTTATTTCTTTTTCAGACTGCAGGATCACTGCTTCCAGGCTGAGAAATACGTACTGACGAAAAAAAGTTTTATTAACTCCGTGACCTACTTTCTCCTCACTAGTCCGCACCAGCTCTCCCCTACACCCCTCCTTAACTTACTTTCTACTCACCCGCCCTGCACCTCCCAGCCTTCAAGCAAAAGCGTATTTAAACCCCTGCCAGTGACGATCGCTCTGCCCAGACGAAGACGAGTCCACTTACAGAAACGTTGGCTCGTCCTGCGAACTGCTGCTTTCCCCCTCTCCCATTGCTAAGTGCTCTTTCATATCTTGTAACCATCTTCCTGTAGTTGTCCCTGGATTACGAATGCATTTGTAATTCACCTTGACTAGCATAAGCACGTCGGAGGGCGCGGATGGAAAAGACAACAGTGGCATTAAGTAAAAAGCAGTACAAAATGCCCAGCAGTTCAACGAACCTGTCTTAGGTAATATATTATGGAGGCTAACGAAAGCGTTTCAAAATCTGGGCATATAAAATTCAAAACAAAGTTAAGACGATGATTCTCCCACTACACAGACGTGTTGCGGGATTTAGTTAAGCTGACAGAACACGCCACAGCACAGCGTCTCACGTGACAGCTGGGGAGCAGCAAATGAGCTTTAGGCATGAACACTGTCATATTTTCAGCTCATATGCAGTCTTCTGAGCAGTCCTGCAAATTTGTCCTGCAAGGATTATCTTCTGAGAGCATCCGCTACGTTTCGGGGAGGTATTTGTCCCTTGAATAAAACCAAGGAAATACCTTGGATACTGCAATTCTTCTTCTTGGACGTTCTTGAAAGCTGGTGATAACTATGTGCAGATTTTGATGGGATGGTTTGCCATTTACTTCTTTATTTTCACTTCTGACACACTGCTTGGCGCAAATATGTGCATTTACGTTTGAACGTTTTATTGACAAGACGGTTGATGTCGTTTCGTATAGTTGCTTCGTTCCACTAACACTGCTTTAAGGACCATAACTTTAACTCTGCTTTTGGAATGAATTACTGACCGACCTGCCTTTTAATTACTGGTTTAGCTATTTAATCCGCATTTTTGGGAGGCATGTATCTGGCGCCAACACTGTTTCCTTTTTGTCTTACCTGACGCTCACAAAAGCACCAAGAGAAACAATGAGTGGTATGATGGTTCTGGTGTGAGCAAGCAGGTGTTTAGCTGGTCACCGGCCTTTTGACATCTTTGCACCTATTAATGTGGTTTGACTTTCCATGAACATCAGATGGTGGTTTAGCTGCTATTCAGTGGTATATGTTGCTTCATTTTCTCTCCAGCTCTTGGCATAGTGACCGCTACTATACGCTTTATAAAGACGCTTCGCAGCACGATGCCGATATCAACTTTTGTCCGCTACGTTGACTTGGGAGCGCATGAAGAAGTCTCATTTCATGCATCGGTCAACTAGCAGCACTCGTACCTTAATCAGTAAAGAAAAGAATGAATTTAGGGAAAGGGAAGGCAAGGTTATTCTGACTTCTCAGTGCATATCAAAGCACTAGCGTGAGATAGCGGAGTTAAACTATGCCTGAGAGAGAAACGAAAAAGTGATAACCTAAGAAATAAAAACATTTTTAGACGACGTTGAGCTGCGCCGACATCTTATACTCTTTTGTGCTGGCAATGCGTTCTAGGAAGAAACAACATCAAGTAAAGGTTACATAAAGAGGTATAAACGAGTAGCATAAGAACGAGCAAAACCAAATAATCACTGAATTGGAGAGAATGAGCACAGAATGGGAGTGCAAGAAGGTTTTGAAGTTACTAAACAAGCCAGATATGGGACAGAAAGGCTGTCTGAAATCGCAGTGCAAGAAGAATACATGCCAAAGAAAATATATTGTTGTTACATGTGTATTTAAAAAGAAAAGCATGAGGGCAGCTAAAGCTATTTAAAGCATAGGGGATTGTGTGCTTATTTCATTTACTGGCGTAGATCAATGGAAAGTTTATAGTATAATCAATTTGTCCTTGAAAAGTAATTAAATAGATACTAGGATAAACGGCATTCACAAGGGGCTTGCCGAATTCAATCTACAGACACCAGAAATTTGAGTAGTGTGCTCTATTACTTGCGGTGCTCCAGCGTTTGCTCGAATTCCTACTTTCGTAGGAATTTAGGTTGCGTGTAGGACAATATTGTGCGTGTTCACAAGCGCCATAATAGGAGATTAGACAAATGCTGCCCCAGTGCATCTCGTAGAGTACTGTATGAGGAAATACTCAAAGCACTAACAAGTGGACATTCACAAATAGACACACAGGACAAGCGCTGACTCCTGACTACTGTTATGAGCAAAACGCCAACAAGTCCAACATTTAGTGAGGAATTCGGGTGGTTAAGGTTCGGATCCCACTTCCTGCATGCGTTCATTTTTTTTTTGTACTTTCTAATAAATTCTCCCTCGGCCGCACAAACACCATACTGTCAGTTTCTCATAGGTCGATGCCAGAAAATAAAAAAAAACATTATGTTATGTGGGTTACTTGACGCTTCAGTTCCTATTTGAAACCTTCCCCTCCCCCTCTCTTAAAGGAACTGCAAAAGGTTAAATGTTGGGCTAGTTGGAGTTAAAATTGGACAACCAAATTTTTAACGTAGAAAAAAAAAAGACAGGGCGACAGAAAGATTAGTCGAACACGGGCGCATTCCTCTTTGCTTTCTGTCGCTCTGTCTTTTTGCGCTAAAATTATGCTTGGGAAGTACATTTGCCGCCAGTGTTAGCAATTCGTGCCAGCTGGGCTTACACTGCGTCACAGTGCGCGCGACGATTCATAAATAGGTCAATGTCATCTTTCCACCATCATTGACCAGATGCATGCTGGTCATCGCTTTTGCTCAGAACACCGGCAGTAGTGCTAAATCCTACGAAAACGGAGCCTTTTACGCTGTCGCATTATAAACGCTCTATGCACTTGTGCTGGAGAACTGAATCCCTTTCTTTTAATGGAGACGTCTCTGGGGCGTAGGTATTTCGAGGAGGAATCGGGGAGTAAAGCTAACATGCAGCGGTCGCCGCCGGCGGCCTAATCAAATACCTGCAAAGAAAAAAGCGTATCTTCGGCGCAAGCTGAGTTCTGGAGCACGATTCACTCCTGTAGGTTAAAATATTCAGAGTTAAGTTTAGGACACGGATCTGCTGCTGCCCGATGCATTCCAATTGAAGGTCAGAAAATAATTGGCTGGCGCCTGCGTAGCATATAGAACACGACATCGATCCCAGACGTGAAGTCCAATGATTAAGATTGGTGCAGTGTTGGATCAGCTGTTGTCATCTCTTGAGATTTCCTCCTCACAAGAGTGCTTGCAGAATATGCGTTTGATTTTTCAATTTTTTTTTCAGTGCGAAAGTACAAATGCGATCACCAGATGTGAGCGAAAACCTTTTTATGCCTCGTTGCTTGTACGAGCCATCGAAGCAGCAAGTGGAACGGCGCCATACATAACGAACACCCAAGTGGCACAGTCCCTCTCCTCATCGCCTTTGGCGCGCCATTTGCTCGTACGCCATGACTAGCGCCATGACTCTGTGTGGCGTCAGGTTTCTCATCTTAAATGAACATTGTGACGCAAGCCTTCTTTACATGGCACTGAATGGCGTCATATCATTTGTCTCCCATTTAGCATTCACTTTCTATTCAAGCTGGAGGCTAGTTTGCGATAGGTATTTGAGCCGACGACATTCATAACATAGCGTACATATCACGGCTGCACTTAGCCGATCTTTTCATATCGAGAACAATTATAATCAACAATGGTAACCGCATGCTAAGATTACTTCACAACTTTTTTGATGTTTCTTTTTCTTTGAAACCCCTCCTACTTAAAACGCTAATTTGCTCCAGACTGGCGTATGCAACTCCAATATGGGATCCTACTTATCATAGTCATACTACTTCTCTCGAAATGGTTGAATATAACTCCGTGATTTTGAATCTTAGCAAAGATAACCGCAATTCAATTATAACTATTATTAAATGTCTTTCACTTCCATCGCTATTATTTAGTCAAAAAAATGCCTAGTATCGCATTGTGCCAAAAGTTCTTCTATCCTACCGTATTGAGCGGTTGCCTTGTCTCTCAGCCATTTTATTATTCCATCGTACAGACTATCCTCATAAAGTCGGTTAATATTTCTGCAACACAACACATGTTTTTCAGTCACTTTCTCCACGTACCTCACGGAACTGGAATCACCTTCCTGCAGATAATGCCGGAATCAAGCATTACAAGGCCTTTCTCGAAACATAACTAGCATTGTATACTCAGGTGTTATATAAATTTCCGTCCGTGTTTTATTTTTCCGATTTTATTTTTGTGGTTTTGCCACTCCCCTTTATAATGTCTCTCGCCCTGAGGGATATGACAAGAAAATCAAAATAATATAGATATATACCTCTAATAGTATGGAGACATGTAACAATGACACGTAACAAAGACTCGTAAGAATGGCTAACTCTGTGTTAGCCTCCCAATGATAAACTGTCAAGAAAAATAACGCTGAGCCAAGGAGAACTTTGTTTTCGCATGGCTTATTTAGGAACAGGCAAGCCCCAGCTGATGTTCGTGCTTGTCCATTTATCGTCTTCGATTTATCAACTTGAATTTGTTAAAGGGAACAGTTCTCTGCAGTCTGCTTCATGAAACATTATAGAAGTTTAACCCTCCTTCAAGCCGCCGAAATATTTTGAATGCCATTTTACCGCATTGTAGCGTAAAGTTCAGTTTTATTCACAATTAACTAACTAACGGTAGGTGCATAAACGCCGCATAATTACTGCAGCGCAATCGTACTCCATATCAGCTATCCAACAATACATGACCTGATGCTGTAGTATAAAGTTAATTTTTAATAAGAAATACCGATCAACAAGATCTAGAAATTTCAATTATTCAAGGCAGTTATACTCCGCCATAAACTGTCCAAAAATATTTACTTGATGCTGTGCCACAAAGTTCAATTTTAATCCAACTTAACTAAAATATTATATTTATAATAACGCGAAATTAGTAAAATGGTCAGTTGACCGTTTGATCATAAACGGTCAGTAGGCCTTGTGGCCATACAAAAGCACACCATAGCTCACTACATTAGGCAAGACTTGTCGTTAGACAGGCGTAGTTTCAGTTCGACCTGGTAGGAGCTTGAATGTCATTCGGGGATAGCAGAGCGGTTCCCGTGTACGTACCTAGATTAGTAAATCTATCGTTCAATAGTCTGGACGCCATCACCATTATAGATTAAACCGTTCTCGACAGTTATAACTAAAATGATAACTTTTATCGCAAACTTAAGAGAGGTGTCTTGAAAATTCCATGAAAATACAGTTTGGCTTTGAGGAAGAGAATGGGTGCTGTAACTATTTCAGCCTTCATGATCGACACAGTAACTACCTCATTATGTAACAGAGAAGTGAAAGGAGAAAGTCATAAACAGAAGGTGCCGTAGTGGACAGCTGCAGAATAATTTAGACAGGCTTCGAGTCCTTTGCACACTAACTTCACACAGCACATAACGCCTTTCACACTTCGCCATCTTTGAAAAACAGCAACCTCCACCGATATTAGTGCGATAGCATTAAAGACCACGTGCTCAAGAAGATTTACCATCGCGAATGGCTTCTGCGTAGGCATCATGAGGGAAAATGGTGGACTTGGCGGTGCCAGGTGGTAGTTGGTAGGTTAGATTGCTGTACACAGATTGTTCTCCGGGTGGTAGGACATCACGAGAGTACATGACTAGGCCGAATTCACAAGCGCTGTCAAATCAGGTTTTGTCTTTGAGATGGGAGGTGGAAATCAGGACCTATAGCAGTCCAGGAGCCCTCCATCCCTAATTAGACACGTTGCCCTAGGCTATGCAACCACATTATTACGGCTCTGTTAAATCGGATATTTATTTTGTGTCGCATGGTCTTTCGAATGATGGCGCACCTTCAAACTGTTAGTTAATACGCGTGGGACAAATAAATGACTGCCGTTTTGCACACTTAGAAAATAGTAAAGATACCAATTGGGAGCACGCGGCTGTTGCTGAATTGCAACGCGCATAGCCGCCATCTCATTTTGTTCTTTTTGAGTGGAGGAACAAACTCACCATCTTGTATTCGTTGTGTGAGCAGGATAAAAGACGGCTGCTTTTATATCTGCATAACTTTGCCAACACAGACTCATCGCTACGCTGCCCTAGTTTGGAGAATAAGGGATGAAGCGAATTATGCGCACAGAACACGACAGACCAGAATTCATGAGCGCGATGAAAAAGTATTTAACAACAGCTGTAGAAACGTGTTTCCCAGCATAAAGAGAGGAACGTATTTGTACTGCATAGCGAAACAGAGTGAAATCCGCGGTGTGCTTCCCTGAAGAAGCCGCCATTCGCACGTCCCCAGGCAGCCGTAAGCGACAGAACGCGTGGGGAACCGCAGTTAGTGAGCAGAATATTTATCTGCGCGTTACGCTCTTTTAACGTGCAACTACAACTTTCTTTTCTGGCTTTCATTACTGCGGAAGGTCCTGCCTACTCCGCGTATGGCTGATGTATTTTCGCTCGAATCGAAAGCGGCAAGCGCTGCATCTCAAGTTGGCGAAAGAACGACGGTGAGGTGGCCTCCACCTTACGGTCTAGCAGAAGTTGGTCGATTTTATGATTCGACACCGCATACACAAAACCCAGCGTCGGCGTTGTAGCAAAGCTTAATCGCGATTGGTCGACAGGATCATTACGTCGGAGCCAAGTGACCTGGCGCAATAATAAAACCACCTTAAAGCATTTATGTTATAACGTGACGTTGCGCGTGCAACGAAAGTGGTTAAGTCATGATGTGAAATGTGAAACAAATGCCACCGCATGTCTAAAATTGTTTAGCTTAATACAAACTAACCGAATAACTAATTATATAACTTAACCAACCAACTAACTATGTAACTAGCCTAATAGCTAAGCAACTAAATAAAGACCAAATGTTGCGGACAAACTTGCGCATCTTCCGCTAGCTATATAGCGTCATGTAAAGGAAATCATGTCATAAATTTCACAACATGTCGTGGTTTCAGGTGCGTCACACATAAGGTAGTAAGAGAAGATCCAGAAATATTTTTATGGAGCCATGCATATGTTGACAAGGAGAACTTCGGTGTGTACTTTAAAGAAAAAGTCTTTCATTTTGAGTTAATATAGTTACCGTCCGATTATTAGAGCAATCTTGCAAGTTAACCTCATGACAGTTGTTCGAAACTTTATGGCCTAAATTTTACTGACCGCCTCTATTTACTAAGATTTATTCACGACGTTTGCATTTAAGCGTGATTTTTGACGGCCTGGTTTTGGAATAAGTACTTATACTCGCTTTCGCGCAAGAATCTATATAGGGAATTGATAACGATGTTTTCTCCGCCCGCCGCCATGTATTGTTTTGAATCCTTTAGTCTTTAGAGCCATGGCGCCCTAAAGGGGCGTGATAGAATGCCTATTCCTACTTTCAAGACAACGAGGAGGCGCAGCGCGGTGGCAGAGATTGCACAATTGGCTGCGTTCTCGAAGCTGGTAGAAATTTCCGTCGCAGCTTTCTGCGGCGCGCGCGGCGAAAACATAGAGAATAGGCCACTGTGGCCTTACACTGTGCCTTTAATATTCTATAAATCAATTTACAGTTTGCGTGTAGGTATTCGCCAAAAGGTGAAACCCCCCAGACGCGGCTCATTTCCTTCTCTCAAAAAACCTCCCTAAACTAAAATAACAAGAAAACAATTTTCGGCGCAATGAAAATCGGCGTTAAAGACACAATCGAGCTGCCTTATCCGTGCTTTTGTACTAACTCGATTCAAATACTCAGTCCCTTATCTACGCCTCATTCAATCTGACAAGAAAAAATTTGACAGACTCACAAGAAGCACCTGGGCTAGGTCTACCCAGAAACACTTCAACCGAAAAACGTCTCTCACTTGGTATACACAACACTGTATAGGAGCTGATCACACCACATAAGACAGCACAGCTACAAAGACTAACGAACTCTAAAGCAGGCAGATAAATTCTCAACCACATGGGAATTAATGCCGAACCACAAGCCAATTCCAGGCCCACTACCAAGAGGAGTGCGCGACAAAATTATCTCCAAAAAATTGCTAAAAAATGCCTCCCTCCTTCCATGAAGGGAGAAGGAAAGCCACAGCTAGGGCTCCAAACAGAAAATACCAAAATCACGATGGGTGGTGTACACCGACGCCGCGGGCTACAATATGGCTGAAGGTGCCTTTGCCATCTGTGTAATTAAGCCTTCAAGTAACGTCAGTAAATGTGTATCAGCCGCTTCGGTCAAAGCCCGCCACTCGGACCAAGCGGAAGAAGCCACAATCGCTTAAGCCATCGCTACAACCAACGCGGACATAATTGTCAGCGGCGCAAAAACTGCCATATGTAACTTCTCGCGTAGCAGAATATTACCTACTGCCAGAAAAATTCTGGCGGATATCAGAGTGGACAGAGAGATAGAACTCGTATGGACACCCGGCTACTCAGGGAACCGAGGCAGTGAGGCTGCTCATCAACACTCTTGAGGTTTTGTCGGCAGAGCGGTGAGGCCTAATAATGAGGAACTTGAATACGAAGAATTGCTCGCATACAGCGCCCTTACACAACACTTCAAATTCTCTAGGGCAGTATACCCACCACGACACAAATCATTAACAAGACAACAAGATATTGTCAGGAGGAAACTACAAATGAACTCCTTCCTCAACCCTGCGGTTTGCGTACGCATATTCACGGGCAGCATAAGCTCATCCTATGCTAGGTGCGGAGAGGAAGCAGACCTGAATTATATCTTAAGGTATTGCTCAGAGGACCCGTCTCCGAAGGCTCTCATAGAAGCCCCCTCACATGAATCCTGGTAGGAAGTGTTGCGCAACGTGAGCCCCGATATACAATTGGACGCCGAATACCACGCTGAAGTCAACGCAAGCCACCAGCTAATGGCCACTTGGCTCTTCCACAAAGACCCAGTAACACTACTCCCGACAACAAAGTTTTCTCTCTCTCTCCCCTGGTTTTTGCTTTCGTATGTAAGGATGGTGTACACTTCTGGCTGCGTTTACATATATATATATATATATATATATATATATATATATATAAATATATATATATATATATATATATATATATATATATATATATATATATATATATATATATATATATATATATATATATATATATATATATATATATATATATATATATATATATATATATATATATATATATATATAGATATATCGACCTGCATTGCACGAACCGGAATACTCGATTGCACGTTGCTTTCGTACGGGCTTTGTCTTTCCGTCTTCGTTGTGTTCAGGCGAGACCGCTTTCTGCGCTGCATGCACGGCAAGATGAGCAACTTTTCCTTCCTGTGTCGCACTTTCAGAGCTTGTTGGTCGATAAGAAAACCAGCTGTCCAAGCTCAGAAAGCGTGATGACCGGAACTAACCTGCCGCCAGGCCAGATCAGGCGACCGCCCCGGAATCGATGCAGCTTGGAGACAGGAATACGAGGCCACAACGTCGTAACGAAAAGCGGTCGCTACGTGCGTTGTCTAGCGTGCCCTTGCCCTTCATTGCCCCATGCCGTGCTCCCACTTGGAGAGTTGGCGTTTTGTTGCGTCTGCTCATTCTCATCCGCGTCCCCGTTAATGTCAGGCGAACAACAGATGCGGAACGCTTCGGCAGCCACCATTATCGACATAGGGTCCGATTGCGCAAAAGGGCGTCGCCGAGCCGCAGAGGAGGAGACACGCCAAACGTAATTCCTCTTTCGAAATTGTCAATAAGGCTTCTGGATTCCCTAGCAGCTCATTTACCCACGGCATTACCCAAAGCGGCCGCATCTTACTGTCCCTGCGGCGGTACCTCAGGGTAAGGCGCTCGACTGCTGAACACTTGAACGCAGGAGGAAATCCCGGCGGCGCCACATACTTTTTAAGCGAAAGATTCACTACTCCTGGTAGAGCCCCAATCGTATGTCTGATAATTTAACCTTTAAATGACCTTCACAGGTACTGTACCTTTTCGTTCTTATAAACCAATCTACAATGGAAGTGAAAGCTTCACTACGTAGGTAGAACCGGTCTTCGCCTGGCACTAAATTGGACCTTCAGATGACCTTGACCTAATTAAGTGTGAATTTCTACAATTCCGTGGTCTCTACTCACCCAAAGGTATATTGCTTGCACCTTTCTCTCCCCGGAACCTGACTTGAACGGAGGAGCAGCCTGGTTTTGTGCGATGTCCGCGCACGTTAAAGGCCCCCAGGTGGCCGAAATTAGTGAGAAGCGCTTCGCTACGGAACCTCTTTCACTCTTTCCACTTCCACTGTCATCTTCCTCCCTTCCCTCAATTCTGGCAGGTACTGCGCCTCTCTCCTTTTAAACCAAAGTGCAATTATTCAAAAAGTATGAAAACAATACCTTGACTTGGTTAGGTGTTGGTGCTCCACAATTCCGTACTGTCCACCCAAACGTATCAGGCGCCTTACTTTGTCCAAAACGTAGCTTAAAAATTACTGCAGAGTTATTTCGACCACATGGGGAAATTTAAACTGCACTGACATCGCACAGAATACGGGCGCCACTTCGTTTCGCCTGCATCGAAATGCAGCCGCCGGCAGTCGGAATCGCCCTCCACCACGGCCCCCCTTTATCTCTTTCCACTTTCACTCCCACCTTCCTCCCTTCCCCTAGTTCGCGGGTCAGGTGTCCATAGAACAAGTGTGACAGTTACTGCGTCTTTCCTTTATTGTGAACCAATTATTATTATTAGAGTGAACCAGAATATATTCTACTTCAGTGTATTTATTAAGAATTATAAAAAAACTTGGATTGAAAAGGTGACGCTGTAGAGGCTACAGCTGCAGCTGCAATACGCAGCTTTCCCTCTATCGCTAGGTTCAAGCCATACTCACGCCCTCCCCCCCCCCCCCCCCCCCCCCCCCTTTTTTTTTTTCAATGAAGGGGAAACACAAAGTGCCCGTGTACTACGTGTATTGTGAGATGCCAGCACCCCAGGTGTCCTAACATTCTGGACCACCTATATACGGCATACCTCGTAGGCTGAGGTGTTTTGGGTCATTATGTCTTAAAAACCAAACCAAACATTTGTAGATAAAGCTTGGCTGTTTCGTAAGTAAAACCTCAAAGTTTCTACCAGCGGTAAACAACATGTGGCAAGGAAATAAACGACGATACAAAGGCAGGCATATTACTTGCCGCTTTCTTTTCTTTTTCCATGTAATTTTGCGCTACTCAATAAGTCTCTAGTCAATAGGTCTCCCAATGCTTTTGCAGCGTCCGTATTGTGTTGCAGTTGCCCCGTTTCAATAAACTTCGGCTCTATTATCTCGTCCGATTTATCGGGGAAAAAAAATGTTTTTAATTCGAATGCGGCGATTTTGAGGTAGCCACGGCGAATTGATGACGCACGATAAATAGGAAAAACACAGACTGAAATCAATTTTCAGGAACTGTAAAATTAGACACCTAATATAGGGTGACAAAATATGACCTTTAAAAGTGTCTTCACGGGCGCGAACAGCAAAGCTGTCAGTATCTTTTCTACGATACTTATGAGGTGGGTTATTACCGTGGTCTCATTGCAGTGTGACATTTAAAATAATGCGAAAGTGTAAGGTTATGTGTGTGTGATAGAGGAAAAGGCAGTCAGGTTTCAGTTTTCAGAATAATATTATCACCGCCTTAATGACAAATCTCTATGCATAGTGCTACAACGAAGTCCCTTGTTTTCGCCAAACGAATTGATATTGAAAACGTCTAGCCGAGTCGAATGCGCCAGCGACCACTTCTTTACTGCTCGCATTAGCTACGAGCACTTATATATCGCAGCTGGTTTCACCTGCGACTCGTTTCCTATTTCCAAGAGAAGAACGCAGTGCGGATAATGCAAAAGAAGGTAAAACAAATGTATAACAAGTTTCAAACTAGTCTGTTTTATTTTTTTTCTGATGCAAGTGCGTGTCGGTTTACAGAGCCTGTTGATATTAAAACATAAAGTGTATAATTTCTGAGTGTCTAAACGAAGCGAAGAGTTCTCATCAATTTCGAGCGTTCAACGGAGCACGAAAACTCCACTGCTTCTCTCGGGCGATGACAGTCTGCACACGATTCCTAGAATTCGCGACCTCACATAACACGATTGAGCCCTCCTGCAACATTCCAAATTACTGCTTCGCTCATGCGTGGATCTCAACACTGGCGAACTGGGATGCTGCACATTGGCACATCACTGTTCCAAGCTTCAAAACGTGTGTTTTGTTGTACTTAGCAGTCTCCGTTCCTTACCTTCTTTTTCAAATACTTTCTACGGCTTCGTGCCCTGCATTCTTTCCTGAATGATGATGAAAGCCAAGCAACAGTGGCAATCTCGGTTTGCAACTCGGGCTGCCTTCCGCATTTTATTCTAGTTTCCAAGCACTCCTCTAGGATTACCGAGATACTAGGGCAGAATTTCAATCGTCTGCACCTGTAGTGGCACGAAAACTGAACATTTGGTATTACTGGCACGTACACCGAACATTTGGTATTACTCAATTTATCAAAACATCTCAGACCCCTAGTCTACGGTATTACCTCACTTGCAGATAAGATGCGTCAAGAGGTGGGTCATGTAAACCAGTGATTTGCAAAAAAAAAAAAAAAAACACTTTTTCTTAAAGGTTTCTTGAGCTTATACAGTTGGCTCGACGATGTGTCTAGTCTCCTACCACCAACAATTTGTAATGCAAAACAGTCATGCTACCTACTTGTATAACATGAATGCTTCGCAAAGTGAACTGCGCCGTGACTTCGCATTATAATGAGTTTTCATCTGACGCTCTGAAGCCTCTTAGAGCGAGCAGTCTTGCTGCTCCAGCGAGCCTCCTAAACCTTGGGACTCACAATCTGTATGGATGGTCACGATGCTTTCAAAACTTGCATTTCCAGGCAATCGAATTACTATCGAATTTCATTTCTAGATTTCACTCTCACCTAGGTTTTGTTGCTGTTGTCGTTTCATTTCGAACAATATGCGCTGCTATTTTCTTTGCCCTATATGTCGCCGCAGAATTACTTTAAAAGAGGTCAGTGTAATTACTCATACCGACATAGCTTGACCTGCCTTAGATGCTTGATCTTAATACAATTGCTGCTGATAAAGGAAGAGATTACCTGGGACTTTGGTCACTTGACATTTAATATTTATCAGATTTATAAGGGAGTGATGAGGAGCAGTAGTGAAGTGCTCCGAGTTAATGTAGACCACCAATGGTTCTTTACACCGCAATCACAACGCAGAGCACATAGCCGTTCGCGTTTCACCCCAATTGAAAAGCGCCCAATGGTGTCAGAATTCTCTCTGGCGCCCTCGGGCACGCTCTAAACTACAGACAACCGCATTCAAATGCATTTTTTCCTAGCAAAAATTCAGAGACGGAACTTAGGTATTTACGACCTTTATACACCATCTCGTTTTCTTTTGAAAGTTCTCTGAAGAGAGCTGGTCGGTGACTGCGCCATTTCAAAACTCATACTTGCAGAAGCAATAGTGTGAAGCCGTTATGCTTGAAGAACACCAGGCATTTGACTGCAGGTGGCGAGCATTGTTTTATGTAAGGAGTATGTTCTCTCATGCTCCAATGCATCTAATTGAGCTCAACACGTATCACGGTTCAGTGGCCGTTTTTTATCCAGTGTGCTTAACTGTGCCGAAAATATCAGATAATAAGGACTCGATTATTCCTGCGATAATCCAAGTATAGAACACCCCGCGAGCTGCTTCCTGCGCGCCTGATGATTATATCACTGTGTCTCTACAATAGACATTTGCTGCAAGTTGGAAAAAAAGTACCCATATCTCCCTATGATGATGCTTTGCTCTAAAAGTCGTGGAATATTGCGACTGCACAAATTTCGGATCCAAGTGATGTAATCTAGTGTAAAAACGTACCACGAAGGTCCATTTTTTTTTTTCATAATGAAACTTGCTTTTATGCACCGTAATTGTAGTTACGATGATATTATGCTCCAAAATGCGCCAATGATGGGCCATTTCCCCTCGGCACGTGCAAATTACCTACCGAAATGCGACTGAAAATATTAAAGTAAAGCAGAGTGTCCACACCATATTGTGGCTAATAAAGCGCCTGCAGTAGAAAGCGGGGCAGCGAAACTAGTAAAGCAGGTCGCACAGAAGCAGACGCAGCAAACGTCCACACAAATTGCAACCACGGCCCGCTGCTCTTGTCCCCGACGCAAAAAAAAGGAAGAGTAGAAATGAAGGAATGAAACCGAGCAGGAAGACGAGTGTCATTCCCTCGGGCGTCGTCACAATTTGGCCGTATCATCATACGATGAGGCACATTTTCAGCGTAGTGTTTATCACTTCCGGCAAAGTCTTTTTTTGTGTGTGTGTGCGTGTATGCTTGATTGTACACCTGAGAGACCACACGCCTTCGGAACTTGCAATTTGTATAATGCTCAAAATAAAAGAAATGTATTAAGTGAGTAGCAGCATGCTTTTAATATGAGATGAACACCTAATGGCCAAATTCTGGACATGGCATACAGGGCATGCGGTTGCTAGGAACAATCAACTCGGAGTTTGTGTTTTGCCTCGGTAAGGACAGGACCAGCAGCATTTCCGCATTCACACTCTGCCATGTTTGTAACAAATGCCGACAATTCACTTCAATTCTTTATTTGTGGTCACGCCAATGCGTATTCACTCATAACAATATCATCAAACAGTCCTTAACATCAGTAATCTAAGCCGCTCTGCAACGTTAGCGGAGAGCAATGTTCTTTTAAGATTCTGGATGAAAGAAAAACCAGTCACTGCCTTGCTTTACAATTGTTTTCTGGGGAAAAGATCTTCCATTGAAAGAAACGTTTTCAGCGCAACGACCCCTTTCGGCGTAACCGTCAGTATAGTCGTCGTCTTCATCAGATTAGTTGAGGGCATAATGCAGAGCAGAGTCACGAAGAATTAGATGTCAATACGAGGCCAAGTTTAATGGATGCCTCGCCTCAGAAAAATGGCGGCGAAGTAAGGCGCGACCTTACGGCTATGACCAAACACATACCGATGAAGCAACTTCCGGAGCCATCAGGAGACGGAGCTTTAATCAACCCTTACAAACAAACACTGATTTTGTAAGGGTTGATTAAAGTATGTTTATGTTTAAAGTCTCATACGCAGGTGAGGATATTGGCTTCTTTTAGAAATGTAAACACAGAAGGTATTTCAAGAATTTAATTTTTGTCCTAAAAGCAAACGAGGGTGAAACAGTATGCACTCAGAATAAAACACTGGAAAGTGTGTTTTTCTTAGTTTTTCTAGTTTTACGCGTAAACATATGTTAATTACAGTGAGTGCTCCTCCACAGAGATCACATTCTGCTGTCTTTGTTTTTTGCTAAAGATAAACCTGTGAGTTAGGTGTTTGCGTTCAGTGCAAAGGCAGCATAAAATGGCCTCGAAGAATCGTTCTTGGTGCGAGAAAGGCTTCGATTCAGTTATAACAGATTATATCAGGTGTAATTTGTTATTAACTTCAGCGCTCCATTTAGACTGCCAGTTTTTCTCTTAGTTGACAGCATTCTAATGTCATTGCGTCGTTGGTCTGATTATTTATTTTTCTTTATCTCTAGACTCAAGGCTTATTCAGTACAGGCACCTGCTTTTTCAATTCTATCTATTCCAAAATGGCTCGGAACCCAGCAAGTTTTCACTTTCAGTCCATGTGCTGTGGCTATTCTTATGTTGTGCATATTGTCTTCAATTAATGTTTGAGTGCGTTTCTTGGATGAAGTGAAGTCAGTATACTTTGAAAATCAATGTAAATGATACTCTTCTTTATGCTGTGATGTATTATTTTTTTTCATCGCCATACAGACCGCATACTACTCAGCCGTAAAAATGGATGTAAACTGAGGTAGCCTAACTGTTTTTTCCTAGTCGTTGTGTACTGCTCCACATCCTACATAGCGTGCTAATTTTAAACCATGTGTATAAAATGCTGTGTATTTCCTGTATTTTTCTTTCAGTGCTAAATACTCTTGTATTATATGTTGACGGGTAGTGTTTTTTTCTGAAAATGCGCTATTGTGAAATGACATACAAAATATAAGAAGAAAAAAAGAAACAGAAGAAGAAAATGAAGGGAAAGAAGACGACGAAGAAGAGGAAAAATCAGAAGCAGAAGTAGAAGGAAAAGAAAAAGAAGACGAAGAGAAGAAAGAAGGAGAACAGGAAGAAGAAAAAAGAAAAAAAAGAGGAGAAAAAGAAAAAGAAGTAGAAGGAAAACGAAGAAATGATGAATAAGAAGTAAAAGACAGAAGAGGACAGAAAACTCGGTAGTTAGTAGAGGCAAACGACTACAGCGAGTTGCTAGGACAGAAGGCTTACTCGAACGTTTTCACGGCGCTTTGTGTCCCGCAATTCAAAGTAGAGACGATGTCACAGCACTAGAAGTGTTCTACACCCGTATGAGAATAGTGAACGACGAGAGGCAAGGGGCCCTCATACGTGAAACTTGATTTCCCTATGGCATAAATAAAGCTGAAACGATAGAGCAAAGTACTATGCGCAAAATTATTGTCGTTATAATTTGAAGCCGAACCCGAGCGTAGCCGCGCAGATTGCTTTCGTGTAACTCCAGGTTTAACTACAAGCTAAACCACAAGCTCTTTTATGTCTTTGACTTGAACGGTGCTTTTAAAGCTCATAAAAAAATACTACACATTAAGCCTTTTGAGCACTGAGAGCTCGCACCAGCCTTATTTGCCAAGGGCCTGTTATGGAAGGTGCTCCGCTGAGAAGCCCTCGTGCAGCCTCGTGAAGATAATTTTTTGCGTTTCGAATAGCTGAGAATGAAATACCGGGTAGGCCGCAGAAATATTATCCCAACGTTCGATATGAATTTGGTATTTTACGCACAAATTTTTATTTTATTTTAACATACGCATGTGCGCAAATTCCGAGTCACAGAATTATGAGTTTTTACTGCAGATGCTAGCAGCCTATATCTTGTAATTGTAGGCGCAAACGGATGTAATATAGGCTAAAGTACGTGCTTCACTGGGACATTAGCTTGACTTCTTACAGTGGCCGGGATTTGTTCTTTTTTTTTTTATTGCACGGCGGATTCGGATAGGCTTGCCGCGCAAGCAAAAGGCAATTGTCATCGTTCATGACGTGTTTTTTTGCTATCTGCTTTTCTATTGCACTTATATCCTTATTAATTTATTACCGTTTCTTATACTACTAGAACTTGCAGGCAAATATTTCAAGCATTCCAAATCTGCCCCTATCACGGCACATTTACGTGCGTTGGAGTGCAGCGGTTCGTAAATCGGCAGTAACATTACGTCCTTAATATTTAAGCTATGTTATCATCCCAAATCTCGGCGTGTAGCTGTGTCAAAAGCTGTTTTAGAGCGCAACTATTTGGCGCCCGTTCCTGGCTTTCTCGTCGTCGTCAGCCTCGGCGTCGACCGCGTCAGCCTCGTAACCACTTCCGCCCCCCTTTCATCCCCCTAGTTCGAACCGGCGCTTCGGCAACCGGAGCCTCGCAGGAAGAGGAGAGGGGAGTATACTCAGCGGCGAACGAGGGGGGCAGGAGCACGCGCAGCAACCGGAGAACACGAGAAAAGTAAGGGGGGGGGGGGGGGGTAGCCGGAGGCAGCGCTAGCAGCGACTGACTGATGCCGCCGCTAGCGAGTGAAGACAACATGACTGCTTAGAACACCGTGGCCGCCATGCAGGAAGAGGAGAAGGGGGACACCGTCTTTCTGCGTGGCAGCGAGGGTGCTCTCCGGTAGCCGAAACGCCGGCTCGCTGTCAGCGAGTCACAGTGCGTAAATCCCGTTCTCACTCGCTTCACTCGCTAGCGGCGTCAGCGACATCAGTTAGTCGCTGCTATCTGTTCGTCGCGCAACGTACCTATGGAACCACGCGCTGCTTTCCGCAACCTTCCGATAATTCAATTGCTCTCTTCTTTTCTGCGACCACAAAGATCTCCGACCGCCCCCCCTCCCCCCCTCCACTCGTGTCGCCCCTCCCAAAAGAAAGTATTTGGAGGATACTCAGAATGCTAGAAACGCCGCTTTAGATCTGATGGCTCCCCTTTGCTCTGGATGCAAACAGTGGACAAACAGCCTGGTTTTTAATCTACCGACCGAATAAAATATAATGGATGTAAAAATTGAGCACTGCTGGAATACAGCCGTGTTCTGCACAAGCTGCTGTTTTTTCCACTTTTGACAAAAAATGATTCGCCGGCAGAGCAAAAGAGATTAAAAAATTCTGACTTTCCACAGATGCATCGGAAAGCGGGCAGGCACTCCCAAGAAGGCCATTTATTTCAGTTACAGATAAAATATTTTGTTTTCAGGAAGAATTTGTCGTCGGTGTATTAATTCCTTTTTATCTTATATTGTATATCGCGTATATCGGTCGAACGTTTTACAAGGGGGGCCTTCCTTTTATATCTTTTTCGTGGTTGTATTAGCAATTAATTTAGAATTGTTTACATGGGCAAAAAAATATCGCCCTAGTTAGCATGCATTAGTATTTTTTCATTGTCATGTTTTAAATAAAGCGTCGTGGGTTTCCAGCCTTCAGACTAGCCATCGCACAAAAAAGTGTGGATCTATATGTCGTGGTTCAGATGACATGAAAAAGAAATTCCATCGCGGATAGTAGAGAAGATGCTAATCTTGCTCGCACACAAATGCAGATGCCATGTCGCTAGGAGACAGACTTCCTGCCTGGGAAAACCAAATGACAATGCCGGCGAATGGGGAAGCAGTGTTCCAGGCTGTCTCCGTCTCCATAAACTATATATTTTATCCTTCTTGCCCTGGCCCCGGTGATCACGCTCGTTTACCGCCTGAAGCCGTTAATACCGTGCTCCCGTCTGACTTATCTTCCGCACTGATAGTATAGCTCAAACGTGGAGTGAGAGGTTCTTGTTAGTGATTGGGCTCTTTATAGCATCATGCAAGATTGGGTCCGACAACTTATGGTTGCGTTTACGTCGTCGACCGTCAAATCCATCGATCCTCCGGTCCACACGAGCCGAGTTAATTCGATTAGTTCTGGCTGGAACGGATTATGGGCTACAAATGAGGCCACAAAATCTCGGGCCTCGAGCGCACATAGAACTGCACATAAACAAAGCTGGCCTGTGAAGCCGGTGTGGTTTTGTTCGCGGTTTTTAACGTACCAAAGCGACTCAGGCTGGGAGGGAATGTAGTGGAGGTCTCCTGAAATTTAGACTAGCGGTGTTTTGTTAAAGTGCAATGTCATCGCACAGCACACAGGTGCCTTGCTTTCTGCTTCCATTGAAAAGTGGCCGCCGCGGCCGGGATCTGATCTCGAGTCCTTGGGTAGAGCAGTCGAGCGCATTAACAACTGCGACACCGCGGCGGGTCTGACCCGTGAAATGGAGCGTACGCTAGATGAAAAATATGCGGCGCTTTACAGTAAGTATTAGCACGACCTGCGCTGAGTTGATTAGGTCCATGTGCTATAGTGGGCTAAAATGTCCTTTGAGCATTTGTAGAAAAAAATGGCTAAAGTAGTTTATTACCGACTAATTTTAGAGCCAGCCATCTATTTAGCTGTAACAACTGACAGCATTGTAATAATTGAGTGAACTGCGGGACTTTCTTTTGTGTTTTTTCTTTTTTTCCAGTATTGAATAATTTTTACCCCATCTAATGCAAACATCACTGGCTACGATTAGCTGATATTATATTTCCCATTGCAGCAGAGGAATGTGTTAAAATGCCATGGGAGAGCAATGGCCGATGAGCAAATTGATAAGCCACCTCAATGTTTAAAGGCGCAATCTGTTTTGCAGTATTATATCTAAATTAGGTTCTCATGTTACTCACATTTCAATTTCGTTCTTGTATTTGATTTTTCTGTTGCTTTTTGGTACTGTTATTGCTTGAGCAGTTGTTTTATAAGCGGGTGGGGCTTGGAATGGTGGGTGGGGGGCATCTTGGTATGGTGGGTGGCGGCATTTATCGCTTCAATATTATTGAAGGTGAGCACGCCAATTGACAAAATTATTCCTTGCGTGTAGTGTGGTTGGGTCATTGTTTCTATTTTTTTAGCTTTCTAAAGAATGCCATGTAACAACTACAAAATGCACACAAAGATGCGACAGCGCAGAAATAAAGCCAAAAAGCTCATTCTTCATAGCTGACTTCGTACAGTAAACGAAGATATACAGAAGAAATTCAAAAAGAAAAATAATAAAAGTATAACGGCAGAACTCCTTTTTCAAGAAACCCTCTTTCTTTCTACTCCAGCCGGGTAATATGGAGTGGAAGTAGCGAAAGACGCTTAATTCTTGAAAATATTTTCACGGCACATTTATCCTGAGGTGTTAGAACACATTACCTGTAAGGTTCCTTTACGCGCGGCCCATTTATCTAATATATATTCACGAAATGGCTGTTAGCGACAAGATGACAGCATTTCGTTGTCAGGCGTCGTATCTAGAGGGCACTCGTGCTTGACCTTACCTGCATTAGTCTTTATTGCCGGAAAATCAATCGTTGTTAATGACCTCTTACAGGAACCCGGGAGAAGGCTTGAAAGTGCTAACTGAAATTTCTCGAGTAACGAAAAATTCCCGCTATTTTTTCGCTGTATAGCTTACGCACACGTACAGGCTACATGTTCACTGTCGATACAGGCTCAATTGGGTGAAGCTTTTGTTATTTACACGTGATCTGCTACATCACCTGTGTCTTGCATTTTCTCGCGATTAGATAAAGGGCTTAACCAAACTTCCTCCAGCAGGCGGTGTCTCCAACCTGCTATGACGTGCAAACCATAGGAGAGAAGTTTGTAGAGGCATTTTTAGATTCCGTTTGAGTTCTGGTCAGTCTTGCGAGGTTGTAGGTATTACTTATGGAGGTATGCCAGCTTTCCCCGTAATAGTTTAGGATAAGCCCAGAATCCAAAGCAAAGAGGCTTTTGGAGCAATCAAACATAGCCATCACTTTAAACCAAGGGGCAATGGTGTGCAGTATTGAGGCATATCACACTGAACGGCAGCTAAGCGAAGTATCTAACTAGCTCCAGAAAATAGATTTTTAAGCAAGAGCTGCCATGTTCATGCGTGTGACCCTAGGATTTTGAATCCAAGTTAAACACTACGAAATATAACGAGAATCATAGATTTGTCAGCTGGTCACAAATATTGTATTGCGTTTAATAAACACGTTATTTCAAGGAAGTAATACCCAGGAAAATGGGGTATGGTGCCACTCAAGTTGCAACACAATGCGAGGATGATGAGTGTTCATTTGGTGTATGCTCATGACTCCATAAACTGAGATATTCTTTTTTCATTGCAAATTACGAGCGCTGCGACGGAGAACAACAACGAGAGAGTAATGACAAGGACAGGCGCTACTATCAACTGAACGTTTATTCGAAGAACACAGATTAAATACTCGCAGAAGACAACCAAAGGCACATGCGCTTCACAGATTTTTCCTAGGTATCCAGATAAACAATCTCACATTCTTGGATGCTTACAGATGGTGAGCTCACGCACGTGTCACTGTTTTTATGGATGTGATATGACTCTGACAGTTCTCTAGTCATTTGATCTTTGTGTCTAAACTTAATTTTGGTTTTGTTAAAAAGCGGTAGGCATTTCTTCCTACTAGGCACATTTGACCCACTAGGTTTATTCAAATCACAGTCCCTGTAATGAAGGGCCAAATTGGATGAGGGGGCACTATTCAAAGAAGTGTTATGCTGGCGCAGGCGCGTATTAATACATTTGCCGGTTTGCCCTATATAATTTTTCCCACATTTAAAAGGTACTTCATACACAACCCCTTCTTCACATGCGACAAAACGCGAATCATGGTCCACTTGGCACACACCTTTTCTTGTTCTACTTTTTTGTTTCTGATCTCTAGCCCTTCTGTCAACAACCGCACAAATTTTGCCCAGCTTATTAGGAACCGAAAATAACACTTTCACTCCATATCTACTGCCGATTTGCTTAAGCCTGTGGGATAACCGATGGATATACGGAATCACTGCATACTTCTTTCTATCGCTATTGATATGGACTTTTGTATCTTCTCTACCAAAAGCCTTAATCTTCTTTATGATTTTATTACTAGCTAGAATTATCACATCCATCGGGAAGCCCGCTAACCTTAACCTTTGGACCTGTTGTTTGAAACTACTATCTATGGCGTGAACACATGATTTTGTAACAGCAGAACTTAAACAAGACACTGCAATGCCACATTTTACTATCTTCGAATGACCTGAATGGTAACTAAGCAAGGACTGCCTCTGGGTGGCGTGTGGGAAGAACAGGCTCCGTGTGCGGAACTTCCGTGCGTGGTGCGAACAAGCGAAGAAGCACACTGACTTCCTTTGGTACTCCGCCCGTCCCTGGTTACCCTCCAAAGGAACGTCTCCGGGCTCTGAAGGGAAGCTCTTGGTTTTGGGCGATCAGCCGGTGCCAAAGAAGTTTCAGGAAATCCTCAAGTTGGGTCCGAAATTCGGTGTGCAGCCTTCGTTGGGAAAAGAAGAAAAACTTTCTCTTGGTAGGACTATTGCGCGTCAAGCCCGGAAAGAAGATCAACCCAGGTGCGTTGTAGAATGTGTTGATGCCCTCAAGAAGTGTGACGGAGGGCCTATCAGAAGGTGGGGCTATGCTCCTTTGATCGAATTCCTGACGTCCGCAAAAATGCGTGTGGTTGTTTCGGATAAAGAAGGTTATTTTGTTACGCTCCCAGAGAATCTTTTCCGTGAGAAAGCTATGGATTCGATCACCAAGAATTTTAAGCCTGTGCGCACCAGTGCCGTGAAACAAAAAACTGAGGCGTTAAGGCTATTAGGAGAAATGAAGTTAGACAGATTGCACACCTCCATTAAAAAGACGAAGGGAAATTTTCTAGAAGTATTTTTTTCTGCTAAAACACATAAAATTGACATTCCCTTTCGTTCCATTGTTACTGAACGGGGAACCTGGCAACATGTTGTCTCAAGTTTTTTGCAAAGTAATCTATGTTCGCTTTCCGTAATAGATCCATTTCTCGTTCCTAATTCAGTGGCAGTTGTAGAATATTTGAAATGCAGTAATCCTGGTGTGTGTGGCATGTTCAGTATTGATGTGCAGGATTTATTCTATTCATTATCGCATAGTAGGCTCCTCCAATGTGTTAAAAAATGTATAGAAGAGGAAAATGATGAGGGGGCATTCATTTCAAAGTGCGGTGTATCGGTTGGCTCCTTTTTAGAGCTTTTGTCTTTTTATCTTAAATCCACATTTATTGAATGGGAGGGCAGACTATTTATACAAAAATCTGGGGTGTGCATTGGCTCAAAAGTGGCTCCAGTTCTTAGCAACATATTTCTTTCTTACGTGGACAGATCCATTAATGACAAATTAGGTAACTATGTAAAAAAAGTCTTCCGATATGTAGACGATTATCTGGTTTTTGTTGAAGCTCAGGACTTCAATAGTCAAGTGGAAATGGTTTTAAAAACATTTGTAGACTGTGGGTATGGATTGGAATTTACGTTTGAATTACCGGAGGGAAATCAGCTTCAATTTTTGGATATAAGATTGGAAAAAAAAGTTGGATCATGTTTGTTGGTCTTTTTTACAGCGGTCAGAGAAGCCCTTGCTTAGTTACCATTCAGGTCATTCGAAGATAGTAAAATGTGGCATTGCAGTGTCTTGTTTAAGTTCTGCTGTTACAAAATCATGTGTTCACGCCATAGATAGTAGTTTCAAACAACAGGTCCAAAGGTTAAGGTTAGCGGGCTTCCCGATGGATGTGATAATTCTAGCTAGTAATAAAATCATAAAGAAGATTAAGGCTTTTGGTAGAGAAGATACAAAAGTCCATATCAATAGCGATAGAAAGAAGTATGCAGTGATTCCGTATATCCATCGGTTATCCCACAGGCTTAAGCAAATCGGCAGTAGATATGGAGTGAAAGTGTTATTTTCGGTTCCTAATAAGCTGGGCAAAATTTGTGCGGTTGTTGACAGAAGGGCTAGAGATCAGAAACAAAAAAGTAGAACAAGAAAAGGTGTGTGCCAAGTGGACCATGATTCGCGTTTTGTCGCATGTGAAGAAGGGGTTGTGTATGAAGTACCTTTTAAATGTGGGAAAAATTATATAGGGCAAACCGGCAAATGTATTAATACGCGCCTGCGCCAGCATAACACTTCTTTGAATAGTGCCCCCTCATCCAATTTGGCCCTTCATTACAGGGACTGTGATTTGAATAAACCTAGTGGGTCAAATGTGCCTAGTAGGAAGAAATGCCTACCGCTTTTTAACAAAACCAAAATTAAGTTTAGACACAAAGATCAAATGACTAGAGAACTGTCAGAGTCATATCACATCCATAAAAACAGTGACACGTGCGTGAGCTCACCATCTGTAAGCATCCAAGAATGTGAGATTGTTTATCTGGATACCTAGGAAAAATCTGTGAAGCGCATGTGCCTTTGGTTGTCTTCTGCGAGTATTTAATCTGTGTTCTTCGAATAAACGTTCAGTTGATAGTAGCGCCTGTCCTTGTCATTACTCTCTCGTTGTTGTTCTCCGTCGCAGCGCTCGTAATTTGCAATCATGTACCAACTAGCTCAACGTTCCGTATTACTGCAATTTATTTCTTTTTTCATTCTGTCCTTAATGGAATTGAACAAAATTACGCGCGTTGACTTTGTTGATCAAAGCCTAGTCTGGAGAAATCAGCGGGAGAAACATGAAGCTCTGAATTGACACAAGGTACACGAAGAATGTCACGTATGCGTTAATGTATTTCTGGGCACAGAGAACCTAGTGTAGAAACATTCTGATTGGTCGACAGTGCCATAACTTCACAACTCCGCAGCATTGCTTAGAAATTCTCAACACTTCTAAAACCTTCGATTAAACTTGATGTCAGGCATAAAAGGAGAGTAATTAAGCATAATATATAATATAAATAAAATATTGGATCATTTCTCAGATCATTCAACTAAAAAAGCTTTATTTAACTTAGAAATTATTTCCAAGATTTAATATACGTTCTGCGGCCTTACGCATCAAGTGGTATCTTACGACGGTTTGCCATGAAATCTTATTTGATTTGGTTTAGTTTCTGGGGCTTAAGGTCTCAAAGCGACTCACGCTATGGCAGGTGCCATAGTGAATTCCGGAATGCACACGGATACATTCATCTAAAAGCGGACGCCGTGGCCGGGATTCAATCCTGCATCTTTGGAATGAGTAATCGAGAACCCTAACCGCTAAAGCACGGGAACAGGATATGTGTGTAATGGAGGTTGTTCGATCGGCTCTCGCCTTAACTCTGCTTCATTACCTAATTTCATATATATTGGTTGAAATCAGTGACACTTTTGAAGGGGTACTGCCGCTTTAGGGAAGGTACGGCTGCTCCGGCCGCGGCAGTTATAAAGGGACCGCGTCAACCGAAGGCGACCAGCGGAAAGGAGGCGGTCATGGCTTCACAGGCTGTGGAACGCGCCGAACAAGAGGGCGAACACCTGTCCAGCGAGTCATTCTTGCTCAGTGCGGAAAAGTTGACGATTGTGGATTGGGATCTGTGATTGCAGACATGGCCGACGTGGACAACCAGGAATTACAACTAAAGGGTGTGCACGAAGTGTGTGCTTGAACTCCTCAGTAACTCGGATCACAATTGAAACCTCCCTGTACTATGACATCATCACCCTTCATCGCACCACAGCTCTCCTTTAACTTCCTTTTCCCCTTTTCCTTTTCCCCTTTTCCCCAGTGTGTAGTAGCATTTCAGGGTCTCTTCACCGCCGGTCGACCTCTCCAACTTTCTTCTCATTAAATTACACACTCTCTCTCTCTCTCTCTCATCAGTTTTTCGTTTAGCCACCTGGTGTAGATTATATTTATGAAATAAAGGGTTTTGAGGCAAGATATAGTAATTATGGCGTAGTTAGAACTTATATACTCCACACCTCGACGGCCATAGGATTTCACAACTGCTCTAGCGATGTTGTACTTTCTTTCCTTTTCATTTTGTATTTCCCCTCCCCTTTTTACTAACCCGCAAACTGTATTCCTTTCAGAATCAACCTTAAATCCTCCGCAAAAAGATGATCGTACTTCCATTCTTAAATATACTTCACTTTTTTGCCATTTGTCACACAACCATTTTCTGCATTTTATGTGTTGCACCCCGCCGGGGTGGCGCAGTGTTTACGGCGCTCGACTACTCTTCCCAAGGACGCGGGACTGAATCCCGGCCTCGGCGGCAGCTTTTCGATGGAAGCGAAAAGCAAGGCGTCCGTGTGCTGTGCGATGTCAGTGCACGTTAAAGAACCCAGGGTGGTCGAAATTTCCGGAGTCCTCCACTACGGCGTCTCTTATAGCCTGAGTTGCTTTGGGACGTTAAACCCCACAAACCAACCAACCATTTTATGTGTTGCTCTAAAACGTTTTTCTTCTTACATATTCTGCTCATGGCTGATGCGTGTAAGATTTTGTATGTTGGCGAAAAAAACCACTACCAAGTTTCTACAGCTTTGCCATCATACGGTGTTGTCATGATTGACATAGCGGCAAGAATCTTGTATTCATGCAGAGAAAAAGGCTCCGCAGTTCGCGTCTATCGTATGTAATCGCCGAAAGAAACAAGACTCGCGTGCATCCTGCAGCTCAAGGTTGCACCATAATTGGGGCATCGTAGGCGCAAAAAATATGCTTAGAGACTTTCAGCACGGCATTTAATCTGCAAAAGAACATTTTCGGCACGCCTTTGTCATTCACTTTATACCTTTATTATTTGCAAGTGCAAAAACTGCAAGTCTGGGCGCACTAAGCAATATTTGTGTGTGTGTGTGTGTGTGTGTGTGTGTGTGTGTGTGTGTGTGTGTGTGTGTGTGTGTGTGTGTGTGTGTGTGTGTGTGTGTGTGTGTGTGTGTGTGTGTGTGTGTGTGTGTGTGTGTGTGTGTGTGTGTGTGTGTGTGTGTGTGTGTGTGTGTGTGTGTGTGTGTGTGTGTGTGTGTGTGTGTGTGTGTGTGTGTGTGTGTGTGTGTGTGTGTGTGTGTGTGTGTGTGTGTGTGTGTGTGTGTGTGTGTGTGTGTGTGTGTGTGTGTGTGTGTGTGTGTGTGTGTGTGTGTGTGTGTGTGTGTGTGTGTGTGTGTGTGTGTGTGTGTGTGTGTGTGTGTGTGTGTGTGTGTGTGTGTGTGTGTGTGTGTGTGTGTGTGTGTGTGTGTGTGTGTGTGTGTGTGTGTGTGTGTGTGTGTGTGTGTGTGTGTGTGTGTGTGTGTGTGTGTGCGCGTGTGCGTGTGCGTGTGCGTGTGCGTGTGCGTGTGTGTTTACGCGCACGCACGTGTTAAGTCTGTGTTCCCTTATGAAAGATGTATGCAAGCGGTAATACTATGGAGACGCTTATTGGCGCTTTGGTAGGCTAATTGCGCGCACCTTTCGCTTTCACGTTTAGCTGCTTTTAGACTGTCCCCCAGCGCGTGCACATGCTCTATGACCTTTAGTATCTCTGTGTAGCTACGGATTTTCGCTTGTGACTTTGCTTGTGACGTATTGCAAGTTTCATTGATCTTTTTGGTAAATATTTAATAGCCTGTTCTCTTTTTTTTTTCATTTCCGCTTTGTGTTTTTGTATTCTTGTTTTTTTTTTCAGATGCTGTCTTTAATTATTATTCAGTGTATGGAAGATAATTAATTTTTGTCCACTATTTTTAAATTGACTGCTTTTATAGTTGACGCTCCTAACCTTTGATAACATTGTCAAAATGTTATGACATTAGACACGTGACTCCGCTAATATTTCACTCCACTATGCTCTTTTAATTTTCTTTGATGCAATTCGTTTGGTTTGTTTTTGGGGTTTAACGTCCCAAAGCAACTCAGGCTATGAGAGACGCCGTAGTGGAGGACTCCGGAAATTTCGACCACCTGGGATTCTTTAACGTGCACTGACATCGCACAGCACACGGGCGCCTTGCTTTTCGCTTCCATCGAAAAGCTGCCGCCGAGGCCGGGATGATGCAATTCGTTTGTGCACTGGCCCTGATCTGGATATCCATTGCCACAGATGGCCAAGCGAATGAAGCAGAACACGAACGGTTGAGAAAGGTTGAACAAATACTGACGTTAGTCTTTTATTAATGCTAATTTAAATATTAAGTGATGAGATGTTGATTTATATTCAAACAATAATTAATTTCGTTCTCAGGTGATTACGTTTTGTGTATTTATTTTAAAATATCGGTGGCCAAACATTGCTTATGTCGAAGAGCAATAAACGTTTCCACGAAATACTGGTACGAGTGATAATCAAACATTAAGCCACACAGAATAAATAATGCAATGCAAACAGCATCAAAACGGGAACCGATCTCTCTCGGTGTCTGTTTAGGTGGTTAAAGACCCCCGTGTTAGTGCAAGAGCCGGACACATTTGCACATAACTTGTATTATCGAATTATTGAAAAGTACACAAGGTCAGCACCAAATGCACCATAAGAAATGCAACGAAAAAAGTTTACATCTTTGTAAACATATTCACCAGTAAACTATATATGCATTGAAGAGAGGAAATATTCATGTTCCGATACAGTTCCGTTGTTATTTTCGTAGTCTCGTTAACACCTTCATACAAATGAAATATTACAAAATTCTTTAATGTCAACGTGGGAGAACAATAGGCGTCTGTAATTGGAGAACACGTTTTTATGATACTTGGAAAAAGATTTCAAACTGAAGATAACTTGAAAGCGGAGCATTAAAACGCGTACTGTCTGTTTTGTCAACGGCTTATTCCAAAACGACCCAGTTAGATAACCTTTAATTAAATAAATTACAATTAATTGCTATTCACACAAGGTTGTTCCATTTTCTTAGACGAAAAGCGGCTTTTTATTATAGCTTATATTTCCTGACTATAGAAACAAATTGGTAACAAATGCAAATCACCATTGTTACAAATAGAGCGGCAAAAATTTGTTTCTGTGCCCGCCTGGAAGAAGAGGGCTGAAAACATTGCACGCTGACCATGCGCTTACACTGACCAAACCGCTGCGAGGAGAAAGTATTGAGGAGACCTGACTTTCAGTGAAAGCATCTGGAGCTCAAAATAAAGACACGGAAGATGCGAGAAATCGCGACCAGAGCTTTACATGAATATGCTTGTTTTGACGATGAGCGTTTTAAAACCCTCATCATGAGCTGTTCGTGGTTGTGCAGATAAACGATGTGAGGTAAGAAATCACGTTCATGTACATTTTTCTGACATATGCCAAGAACCCCGCTAAAAACACTGCTCAGATGTAATACAGCAGCGCGCGATACGGAAATCGCGTGAAAGCAAAGCTGTTTTCCGGACCAGCTTTCCAAATTAAGCCAAACAGAAATTGAACGAAAAAAAACGTACAGACGAACGGACACAAAGTGCATAGCACGAGCGTCCACGTACAGTCGTGAGAAAAAGTGGTATACAATACTTAGCCGATGGCGGAGCTCATAAAGCCTCCATTGTAATGCCATCTAGCACCAGCTATCTGGAATCCAGCAGTCGTGGCGGTGCCCCATTTTATTGGCATGTGTGTGTCGCTGTCGCGTTCCGTGTCACTGTGGCTTAATGGCGTTTAGATACAGTTTTATCGACCTGTCAACCGCCTAAGTGTTTTGTACTACTTTTGCTCACGACTTTACGTCTGCATATATATGGCTCATTTGACCAAAGCCGGTCGAGCCTGAAGCATACTTCTCAAACTGGTCCAAACTTTTACTCCGTTCAAAATGGTCCTTTTGTCGGGTACTTTCGCGAACTTTTAATTGAGACAGACCTAATAATTATTTTCTAAGTTTCTTCCGCATCTACCACCGTTTCTCCCTGTGCCTCATGGCCAACATCTCAAGTAAGGAAAGAGTAAATGAAACCAAGGTGTGTCATTTTTTAAGGGATAGTTGGCAGAGTGTTTAATTGTTATAGATGTAAATGAGCTGAGCAAATATACACTATACCTGTTTGCGAAACGTCAGGCTATTGAAGGTGCTAGATAAAAATTTACCATCTTGTATTCAGATAAAAAATAAATAAGACGAGTTCCAACTTTTCTGCATCCTTTAATGCATGCGTTAAAACTATCGTTGTCGAATAGTTAACATTTACAGGAACGTGAAAGCAAAAGTGGCGGGGGAATGAATTTTGTCATTTTGCGTGGATTTTAATATTTTTCAGCGTTTACTCTGTGTTATTAACCAAGGTTGGCTGCAAAGAAAATTCCCACGCTTTAGGCGTATGAGGCGCCCAGCCTACAATTTAAAAAATGCACATTTTGCATATTTCGGCTCCGATATGCAAGCTTGCTTTACTAATATTAATGTATGCTTCACTCACGGGAAGGGTAGTAGCTATCTGCTTGCAATAAAAATAAGTAAAACAAAAACTGACGTTTATTTAGAACTCTGCGCGTGATCGTTGTCTTCTATGCAATCAATGTAATTCGCGGGTCAAACTTGCAGATTATACATGCGGTTGGACGCAGGGATATAATCACCCCGGTGAGCACTCAGTAGCCATCAAAGAAAAGAATGGTATTTCCACTAAAGTTCGTCACACATACACAGAGCACCCACTCACCTGAGGCAGGCTACAGATGAAGCTCACGTTCCAGGCTACCGTGAGCATTATTCTGCCCCGACGATGACCACTGTGAACTTTGAGCGGGTGCAGCACGGCGAAATAGCGGTCCACACTGATACACACCAGCACCGCGGAGGATAAGTACGGGCCGAACGCGCGTAGCATCTGCATCAGTTTGCACATAGCATTTCCTGCAGCCCACTGTACAGTGAGCCTCCAGGCCACCTCGAGTGGTATCATCACAAACGTCACGATCAGGTCGGCAATGGCCAGGTGTAAAATCATGAGCTTGATGCGGGACTTGCGGTGTCGCTTGTTCAGGAGGCTAATGAACACAGGCACGTTGCCGGCTCCAGCGATGACGAAAAGCAAGCAGTATATGATCACTTGCACCAGAGCCTGAGTGGTGAATGCTAATTCTTCGCTCGAACCGGGTGGTCCTGAAGAATTGTTCTGGATGCTCTCCCCTGGATGCAGAAGCAGCCCGTTTTCTTGAAGGCTGAAGTTGTCAGGCATCATATTGTGGTAACTCAGCGAAGCAGCACAGTTCCAGATTTAAGTAGCCCACTCACTGGTATTCCTTACTGTACTTCCGATTTCCCATCTAGGTCGTAAGGTCTCGCTGTCGTTGATGGAAACGAAAACGTACAATTTGAATTCTCTGCAATTACGGAACAATCGAGCATCTGTATCTACGTTCATTTCGCATTCCAATTAAAAACGCCACACGTTTCACGAAACATCTTTCGCTGCTGTTGTTCACAGTCACCGGTCCCGTGAAAAACACGAATGCGATAGTAAGAGATTTCGGTCGTTTGAAAGCACCGCTTCCGTCTATATTGAGCAATAGGGAACAACACTTACCTACTTCTACTTATGAAAATGTAACATGAAAAGCACAAATCATAAATTCACAAATGCGCTTGAAGACTGAAACTGTCGTTTCATTACATTTTTTTAAGATTGTAGAATTACCACGACATCACTGAAATAGAAACTCCGCAGTTTTCCAGCGCACACCCGATAAGATGACCGAAGAACGAAAGCCAGAGCGTTCACCCTTCGCTGTACGACGAGGCGTGCGTGCTACCCGCTCCTGGCATCCACTTCCGAGACGAGCTGTCGCCGAGCGCTCTCGGTTCCAACTGAGTCCTGACGTCCGAGCCGAGAACGCGCGAGTGCTTGGGAGAACCATCGACCGAAGCGCGCGGGCTCATCTCCCGACCAATAACGTGTAAGCGCGCGAATTCGAAAGACGAGAAATGTTTCTGCGGCCCTTCTAGACCAGAGCTGGTTTTGTTAGGTTTATTGGATGTAACATCCCAAGTCGAATCAAGCTATGAAATACGCCGTGGTGGAGGACTCCGGAAATTTCGACCGCTGGGGTTCTTTCACACGCACTGACATCGCACTGCTCATGAGAGTCTTGCTTTTAGCCTTCTTCGGAAAGGGACCGCCGCAGCCGGGATTCTACCCTGCATCTTTTGGGCACTGTAGTCGAGCGCCCTAACCAGTGCACCTCCACGGTGGGGCATGACGGGTACATTGCACTGTATGTACGCACGGATGCATCTTCCAGGAAAACGTAAAGCCCTTGTGTTATTACGACCTTATATAAATTTGAACCAAACTCTGATGAATGGCCATTTAGAAAATTATGCATGCAAAATAATTATCCTTGTTGAGTCTTGCAACCTACAAATCTTTGTAGAATAAGCGACAAAAGCAGCTGCGTAGCGGAAAATTGTGATAGTCATCATACTGCAATTTAGAAATTATGTTAGGTAACTCAGAAAGCTGAATACGTTTATTGTTTTCGCCAACAAAATGAACGTGTTTAAAATGTTCTTGGCAATCTGCGCCGAAACACTTCAAGACATTTCTTGTCTTTTTTAAATATCGAATAGCTGCTGAGGGGAGGTTTCATATCTCTTGTCTTAAGGTTCAGTCTCGTTATTAGTTATGTAAAGGAACATGTTGAAAGTGAGGATTTCAGCCTATTGTCAGTTGGAATTAGCAACGTAATCTTTTCAAAAATTGGGAGTTGCCTGTTTTTTTCTGGGATACTTGCAAAATAAGTGCCTCATGAGCTCCTATTGACGCATAACTCGAAATATAGCCTTTGTAAGAGTGGGGGAAATTGCAGGACTGCATTTCATAAAGTCATCTCTACACTGCAATGTATTTTACCAGCCATACGACACGGTAGAAAAAGCATCAAGTGCAAGCGTTGTTGAACTATAACACGTTGCAGGTGCATGTGGGGTTTATCGTCCTGAAGTGAAACTTAGAGCATACAGAACACGGTATCGGAGAGGTTAGGTATACATTACACCGTTTAGTATTCTTTAGCTTACACTGGTATCTTACAGATGCAGGCTTTTCTGCCTTTTGCTTATCGATATGCGGCCACTCCGATCGGGGTCTGATTCCGCAATTTTAGAGTTCAACGAGACGATGAACGGTATCAATAAATTATGAATGCATCAGTTGTTAGTGACGTGATGGCTAATCAAGGCTGTTACAAGGGGCAATCATTTCGTTTTCAATGGATGCTTTTTCCTTGCGGCAAATAGAAAACAAACATGGGTAGTGTTTGTCATGGCAAGATAATGCACATGGCTTGAACATGGCACGTGGCCGATGGTGTTGCGTGTCTACTTGCAACTCGGGAGCGGCAAGGCATCCGAGGTCAGTGCTGGTCAGGTTATATTCCGCCTGAATGTATGAAGCTGCCATCGACACTGGGCCCTAAAGTACGCTCATTAGATTGTTGATTAAAACATCTTCAATTTATTGCACCGACACCTTTTCTTCTGTGAGTTTTAAATACCGTAACAAGCAAGGTTGCCCGGGCGAAAATATGACATCAGTAATAAAATTCATCTCTGGCTGCGGAGAAATGACGTCATGAGACCTGGCGTGACAGCTATACGTTTTGATGTTGCTTTATTGGGTCCATGTATAGCAACCTCTAGACTTATGTTGGCAAACATCTGATCAGCCGCTAAGTGATGCAAAGAGGCTTAAAAGTGTCAGCCAGCGGAAGCAACAAAGAATGATACAAAACTCGATGTAAAAGCACCGAGCGCATCGAATGCTACGCACAGCCAGCTCATATTTTAATTAGACGAACCTGCAAAATCGGTAGTTGTCTCTGCTGTTCACAGTGGACAGTATTACGTTTGGAGGAAGAGTTTAATTTTCTTTCATGCTTCTTTTTGATTGATTGTGAAGTGTCTCCTCACCTGAAACACCGTTTACCCATTTGACACACAGTGTTGTTATACGTGATATTCACCTTGCTTTAAAAGCGTCCTTAATTTTTCTCATCTCCATGGCGCAGCAAGGCGCACCTCTTCTGGTGGCACTTTTGCAGTATGATTCATTTCGTAACATTGCGTTCATCATCCTGCCGGAAAACAGAACAACACTGAGAATAAGGACCGTAAGTAAAATCGATTCTCGTTGCTCCGATTTGCCTTGGGGCGTAGTACCGGCATTTGTTTGTCTCTAGGATGATCCTCTTCAAGAACCAGTCGAATGTATACGCAAATGAGGCGCGCACGTGGTCGCCATCGTCATTTACATGCTGGCCTTTGATGGCGAGGCTTTTAATTCCCCTAGGGCATTTCAGCAGAAGACGTGTTTTCATGGACCTATCTGAGCATGCTCAGACGGCTAAACAAAATGCGTATCATCAAATTTGCGATCACATTCATGCAACGTTTCCTGAACTCATAAACCACTGCGACCGGTCAAGCGACAGTTTGGGCTTTTGTTCCTGTTCTCAGAGGGCTAGCACAAAGACACTGTTTCCTGTAATGCAAGAGGTACGTCTGGCCATGCTGCTACGAGTACTGACCAGATAAATTACACGCTCCCGAAAACTCGCAAAACACACATTTGATATGGACGGAACCCTTGCGCCTCTAAGGCGGTGTTCACCCTATGATAGAAAAATCTTCACCATTCTTAGTTGAGAGTGTCCGGTAAATCTGAGAGCAGACTTCAGGGCCCCACATTACTCATGCATACAGAACCTTTGCATCACCTGATCATCGGAGACGTATCCTTGCAGAGACTCGGACGAAGCGAGGTGTATAAACTAGTGAGAAAGCCCACATGAGTACAATGTTCTTGTATATTTTGGAATGTCGCCGCTCCAGTCCAGACACAGAGCACACTGAAGTTACTTTTATCTCTTTAGTATTATACACCAAAGAATCAGTCAGGTGCACATGCAAATGAGAAGTGCAATGTCATTAGTACCCTATACTTGCATCCGGACCTCTGCCTGTGTTTGCTTGCTTTCCACGAAACGAACTGAGCACAGTTTAGACAAGCTGCAGACCGTGAGCTCTCTCAAACTGGTTATCGCCTGAGTGCAACGCTAGCGAATCTCGTTACCTGCAGCCTGGATTTACATAAACTCCACTCCCCTAATCAAGGTCAAAGCACTTAAAAAGCACTATTTTGTCAGCAGCAAGAAAACACCCTTTGATGGCATACACTAAATTGCTAGGGTGAGGTGTGGGACTTTTACGAGGCCTCGCCTACGCAAGATTCTACTTTGCAAATGGCGTCACGCAACCCCGTTTTCCCATCATCAACAAAAGAGGACATGCGAAGTCACATGCTGACAACTACGCCCTGTAAGCGAAAGTAAGATCAACGGAAGATCAACTTGTGCTGAATAATAATTTTGCGAAAAGAATTTCTTAGTGTAACTTAAGAATGACGCTTAAAAATAGCCCTCTTGTATTCAGTAAGCTGCTAGTAGTAATTTACTTCATGAATTTACAAAATGTAAGTAGTCAGGCCTATGAATTTTTGACAGCCTTTCTTGGACAAAGCATGCAGGCTAGATATCTGCAAGCGCTCTCAGAAAGCTTTTTTTTTTTCTTGCTTCCCTCGCTTAGTTGAGCCACCTCCGGTACACGCCTCCTCGCCTGTAATAATAATACTAAACCAATAATAGAATCCCACAAATGCTGAAAAGCTAGATACATTTCAAACGAAAACAGCCAGATTAATATGCAATACACATAGGCGGGCGTTAAGTAACCGCCTAAAATGCGGCTTACCCTCTATTACATCAGAAATTGCACGGGTCGCTCAAATTTTTTCTTTCAGTTAATTAATAATATCCTCAGCGTCAACGCCTTCATTATCCTTATTTATTCCTCTGTGTATCAAATTAGGAATCCCCATTCTCTTCCAATTACAGCATTAAACTCATTAGTTACTTGGTATAAATATTCTTATTTCCGAAGGACGGTCAATGTAGGAATAACCTCAACAATGATGTTAGCACAAATTACTACACTTGTTCGAGAAACATCTAAATTTAATAATCCTAATAATCTTGCCCTGGTATTTACTTGTCATGTAAACCTTTGTTTTGCTTTATCGGTGTCTATTTTTTTTTCATTTATACCCATTGTTCCCTCCTGCTGTGATGTATTGAAAATCGCAGTATTCAGCAATAATAATAATAATAATAATAATAATAATAATAATAATAATAATAATAATAATAATAATAATAATAATAATAATAATAATAATAATAATAATAATAATAATAATAATAATAATAATAATAATAATAATAATAATAATGATGCATTGCGAGGAAAATGCCGACGGAGCATATGAAGCTCACTATACTCATGAGTTTGGGCCCGATATGTCACGTAAAAGGGGTGACCTTGTATCCTGTAATCTTTTTGTCTCCTTGTATGCAGACAAAGGCGACTCATTTGAGCAGAGACCTGGTGAGTCGGGACGCTATGGTGTGCGGCACAATTGAGAGAGAAAAACGCACGTAATACAGGAGTCGCTAATTTGATGCATGGATGTGGTAAAAGTACTTCAGGATAAAGGATTCACTTTACAAAGCAAAATCAGGTCAACAGAGCACCCTACAATATCGAAATCTTGAAGGAGGGAGAGGTAGAGCCATCCACCCCATCTGGGAATTAGAAACCTCAGATACAACAGAAGTGCCTAATTACACGTTACAAGAGCAAACAAGTACATTCTAGTACGAATACTCTGGTGTACCTAGTTTTCTGTTACCGCATTCCTGCGTTAATTATTTTTTATTACACCACCTCTAATAACGAGATAGGCCCTTCAGGCCGACCTACTTCCGGCTACACCGACATTATCCGCTCACAACTGAGAGTTCCCTGAATAGAAAGCAGGTAGTAATTAACGAATCCTCCTCTTCTTCTAACGTTAATAACACTCCATCTTTGTGACGCTGATGCCATGACATGCTTGTCCGCGCTTGAGCGAATGTCACTGAGTAATTACTCCCTTATTATAAAGCTACCTTTCGGTTCGGCTTCGCAACATTATAGCTCATGCTGGCTTAAGAAGACTCAACTAGGCATTACAGCAAAAAAAAAAAAAAATAAATAAATACAACTCCGTTGAAATCGTTTCGAAGAGACTTTATAATTGAGCAGTGCAGTATAAGGTATAGTTGCAAACTAAAATTCCGAGGCTCGTTTCACTATTTTAAACACGTAAATAGAGCGCGCAGTTTCCTATGACATGAACCGTAGTAATCGAATACGCGGCTAGTAAAGGCGAAAATTGAGTTTGCTCACATATCTGACCAATTCTTGTGCGTGCACAGTCGAAAGCCTGGGTAGCCTACAAGTCGGCGGAAGGCAGAGCGCCAGAGCTACTTGACCTAAGGGCTGACCCACAGTTTTGCGCCGAAGTAAAATACGATATATGGAAACACATTTAGCTCTTTGTTGGCTCTGCAAGGCCTGTAAAAGCGTTTCTTCAAGTTTTTCAATTGTGACCTCTGCGGTTTAAGGCTGATTCTCAATTTTGCCTTACTTTTTCCACGAAAAGAAACAACTACAACGTTGGCAGCTCCAGTGGCAACAAAACTTAGTCAGCAAGCGTTAAAATAAGAAATCTTAAAATGAAACACATGAGAGGTGCTGAATGTGCTCCCCTTATAACGAGGCAGTTTTGTGCGCGCTAAGTGAGGTCAGCCGTTTCAGCTACCGGTGAGGGAGAAAAACGTAATGTATACTGCACGTAGGCAGCAAGAATCTTGGGCCCAATGTTGGTACGGTGTTGGTAATGTCGGGGCCAATGTACGACCAGACGTTACCGGCGTAGTACCGGTGAGTGCCGCGGGGCACTCACCGGTTTTCAATGGGTACAAGCTTTCTCCTGGCCTGGTGCTCTGTTGTTTGGGGCAAAAAGCTTGGGAAAAGAGCGCATAATGGGCTTTCTTCGCTAGAGGCGGACTCATTGTTGTCCGATGGAGTAAGGTACCAATGTCCCATCAGCGCAATTATTTGGGACCTATGACGACCCCTTTTCCAAGGGCCTGGCCGGATTGGCGAAGTGCTTATGGCGCTCGGCTACTGTCTTCAAGGATGCGGGACTGAATCCCGACCTTGGCAGTCGCTTTTCGATGGAGGCGAAAAGCAAGGCGCATGTGTGCTGTGCAATATGAGGGCACATGAGGTAGTCGAAATTTTCCGAGCCCTCCACTACGTCGTCTCTCATAGCCTGTGCCGCTTTGGGACGTTAAACCCCACAAACTAAACCCAACCTTTCCCAAGCATTGTACCTCAAAGAGCCGAGCACCAGACCGGAGGTAAGCTTGTACCCATTGAAGAACTGTTGGGTACCCGGCGGCACCAGGGATGGAAACTGGTTCCTCCCAAATGGGAGGTGGATGCTCTACCACAAGGTCACCGCGTCGGTAAAAAAGGGCCACATAATTGGCGTTTGCCAAACGATCGAGGCGGACGTACTGTTGTCCGATGGCGGAACGAATCACTGTCCCATCGGCTAAGCTATATGTGACCTATGACCCCGTTCCCAAGAATTTCACCTCAAAGAGCAAAGCACCAGACCGGAGGAAAGCTTGTGCCCATTGAAAACTGGAGGGTAGCCGGTAGCAGCAGGGATCGTACCTGGTACGTCCCGAATGAGAGGTGGATGCACTACCACAAGGCTACTGCTTCGGTAAAAATGCGAGGCGGGAAACACGGTAACTCGAACCATTTTTTTCAGACTGAATTGTTCGAAACAATTTTGGCCTAAAAGGAGCGTAGCGGGGTCTGCGGATCTCTTCCAAGCGCTCATCTCCCTGAGAGCTGGGTGCCAGGCCGAGGTTTTTACCAGTGGGTGTCCCTCGGTGGATTTCAAACGAAGCGGTGGCCTTGTGGTGGTGCATCCGCCTCGCATTCGGGAGGAACCAGGTTCGATCCCGCTGCCACAGGGCACCCACCGGTTTCTTAATGGGTACAAGTTTTCGCCCGGCCTGGTGTTCGGCTCTTTGAGGTGAAATGATTGGGAAGGGTGTCATAGGTGCCAAATAGTTGCACTCATGGGCAGTGATCCGTTCTGCCATAGGACAACGATAAGTCCGCCTAACGCGGCAAAAGCTCATTATGCGTCACTTTCTTTAGAGCTGCTGCTGACTGCTGCTGATGCCGAGGCTCAAAGTGAGAACCAAGACAAACATATGAACCACCTTTGCAGGTTGCGAGGTGTTGGAAACTGGGTTTCACCCACCAGGGGCACAGCGGGATTTACAGAGCTTCTCCCAAGCGCACACCCCTAGAAGAGCAGGGCGCCAGGCCTTGGTACGCATGTACCCATTTTTACCGGTGGGTGTCGGTTGGTTCATAGGAAGGGAAAGGCGCAGTATCTGTCACACTTGCTCTGTGGACACCTGAACCGCGCCGTAAGGGAAGGGATGAAGGTGGGGTTGAAAGTGAATAGAGAGAAAGGGGGCCGTAGTGGAGGGCTACGGAGTAATTTCGACCACCTGGGGATCTTTAACGTGCGCTGACATCGCACAGAACACGGACGCCACTTCGTTTCGCCTCCATCGAAACGCAGCCGCCGAGGCCGGGATTCGATCCCGGGAACTCCGGCACAGTAGTCGGGCGTCTTACCACTGCACCACCCCGGCGGGTAGAGGGCTAGCTTCAGTTCGCCAGCTGACCCAATGTTTCGACAGGGGACGTGTTTTTGTCTCGGCAGAGCCATCATCTGTGGCGTAGATTTAAATGCGCTTTTGCTCCGGAAGGAGAAAAGCCAAGAAGGGGGGGGGGGAGGAGGGGGTAGGTTTGAAAAAAATCAAGACAAGGACAGAAAGATTGTTTCCTTGGACATGTTTTAGACCCAATGTTTCACTCTTCTGCTCCTTTCTACCCCTTGCCCTCCTTCTCTTTTCTCCTTCGGAATCAAAAGCGTATTTAAACGCTCGCAATTGATGACCGCGCTGTCCAGTCGAAGAGAAGTCCCCTTGTCGAAACGTATGCTCGGATCGTGAACTGAGGCTCCCTCTCAACCCTTTTTCAGTTATCTTGCATACTGTGTAGCTGTCATCTGTCTCTCGTTCTACCATGGAGATTCATTATGGATGCCCTAGGAGCCAATGACCCGGGAGAGGCGATATAGAGCAGTGGCCCTGCTTTACAGGCACCTGTTGTGTTGTTCTTTGCTGTTTTTTTGTTTTTTAAATAAATTTTCTGCATTCTTTTATGCATGCCATCGTCCAACTCACTGAATCGGTGTCTCGGCAATGGCTGGCGCCTCAGTTGCTTTAGAGACTATCTTGGCCCAGGCAAGGTTTTTGCTAGGCTTTGACGATTGTGAGTGCGTTTTAACTAATAATAGGGGCTGAACATCCAGAATATCTCTTCATGAGTCAATCAAAACCTAACAGAGTGCCACTATGCCTGCTCGCATCCGTCGAATACCCGAACTCGAGCGCCGTAGTGTTTATTACACAAGACCTACTGTACTCGTTGTGCCGACAAGCCGTCGATGTACCCTAACTTAGGAAGGAGGTTTCGAGAATGAGTGAAAACCTGCCGGTGGAAACGTTGGATTGCGGTGACTCCACCATGATGCCAACCACCGGAACAGACCTGATATTTTTCCCAAGATAGGTAGTGCAAGGGTGAACTGCGCATCTACTAGAAGTGCACTCTACATCAATGATGAATTGAAAAACATGTCGGAAAATAATGGGTGCCTTGGATGAAGGGCACATGTTATATGAGCGTCGGTTCATTCATCGGCCGATGGTTGATAGTGCGATTGGCTGATAGTAACGACGGATGATTAGTGAATGATGCCAGTACACGAATAATGCGCCCGTATTGATGAGCTTGGGCATGTGTGATGAAACCGGTGGCTGGTACTAGTGCGGCATCGTCATCTGCCATTGTACCAGACGAATGGAGAAATGTCGGAGAATCGTTCTAAGAAGTGGCTTCTCTTTTTGGGGGTAGCAATGGGAGGGATCAAAAAAGCTTGAAATTTTTGAAAAAAATACTGTTTCTATTTTTCGTGTTATCCCGGGGCATAGAAACAAGAAAAAAAGCCAGAGCATGGTGCCCTTAAAAACCTTGAAAATTGTGTGCTAATCATTAAAATTGATAAGTGGCTCCTTCTGAATTCAAGACAACACTAAGAAGGCTCTAGAAAAACATTTTTGATTATCTGTTATTTAGCTTTGTTTCTTCAATTTAGGCTTAGCTGAAAGCTTCGTGATAAATGATTAATCAAGTGAAAAACTTCAGTATATCAAAATGCTGCATTTTTTTCCTTCTTCCGCTCTGAGTCGAAGCGTCACGATATGAAAGCTAGTCTAGTGGCGCTCGTTGTATTTCGAATAAAGTACAAAGAAAGGTTAGTCAGGTCATAGCATCATCGATGAGAATGTTTCATTCGCGCACCGACAGCCAGATGTCGCACGTCGCTGCGCATTTGATATTACGTGATGCTACTGTGACGTAATGTCACTAGTATTGAGTGATAGTTTACAGAGCCTACTATGCCAATAATGGTGCTAAGGATGGGTGTCGGTCGGAAGAAAGAGCTTTTACGACTCTTTGGTGTTCAACTAAAATTTAAAGGTTTGTTGTGTGCAAAACTTTTCCATGGGGAGCCTTACATACAGAGGAAGCCCATAGAATTCTTTTTATAGCCTCAAAACTTGCTCTCCCAAATCTTTTAAAAAACAATATGATAAAGATAAAATTTGAATGCTTACAAAATGAACGAAAATAAACAAGAACTGAGACTCAACAAGAACAGAGGAGAACAATCTAGGAAGAAGTGAATGCATAAACTTTGCTACTACTCATTTCCATCTCAACGATAAAGAAAAATGCGATGTACTTTAGGCTGCCTGAGAAACATTGTAGGAAAACTAACAGACCTGGCAGCTCACCTACGTGTATTGAATAGAACAAACTGAGAAAAGGAAAACAAGAAAAAAAGGAGAGGAAGTATTTTGTCACATGACGTATTTACTAAAAAAAAAACAATAAACTAAGCGTCAAAAATATCCCAACAGTAAAAAGGAGCCGTTGATATCAAATCATTTCAATATAGTTTATAAATGCAGAAGTAATCCCTAAATTTATTGCCACATGGTTGATTTGGAATCAAATGTCGTAAAATTTGAACTGTACAGTAAAACGCACAGAAATGTGGCCTGTACATTCGGTCAACGTTTGACCGAATGTACAGCAACATATGGCAGCAATCTTCTAGGAACATGAAAGGTATCAGTTGAGTCCTTCTATAGCCAAGTAAATGTTGCCAGGCACATGCGCGAGCCGCAAACAGCCAGAAAAAAAAACTATTTTCTCCTTAATGCAGCTATACTTCTTGATAAATACCAAACATTTGAGGAAATAGTACGAGCCTATATGGGGGTGTTCGACTATGGGAGACTTCGTATGAAAGATGTAGATAATTTTGTTGGAGAAGAACAGTAGCTGTGCGGCAGCTAGAGTGTTGAAGAGAAGGCAGGATGACAAAGCACGAGAATTAGAGGTGATGTAATAAGGGCACGAGCTATCGCGCCACTCTACAAGGCTAAACATAAGCATTGTCCTAATTTGTTTTTCTCACGTGTTCTAATTTTTCGGTAGTGCGCTACTCTGATCAAATTTTTTTCTCCCTGGTCGGAAGCGAGCTGTCTATCATCTTTTTCCTTTCTTGGTCTGCCTTCTCACGTTGATGCCACGTAACCACCGAGATAAAGCAGTTCGAAGATCTGCATTAGCATTTCTTGCTTCCGTTGCTGTTCAAACAACCGCCAAAAATACAAAAAAAATTTCTCTTGAGTAATTGACTTATCAGTTTGGTTGGCAGTGCCAAATGGTTTTAAATGGCCGTTTATAAGGTGGGGGTTTCGTTACGGCATTGCACTAACCAGGCTTAAATTTCACTTTCGTCGCTGACGGTCGTGAACGCACAACTAGGAAATAAAAAATAGAATGCACCGGTGCCGACAAGAGTAAACGGAGCACGCTATTTCCTTCTAAAAGTTTTCACAATTTTTACAATTGAAACTGGCAGTCGTGGTATGTGCAAACTGGCAGTAAATCCCAGTGGACTTTCACTTGGATATTTAATGTTTCCTTACTCCAATGCAGAAGGCGTGATTGTAAATTGGACAAAAAAAGCGTGCTCCGTTTACATATTATCGCACGTGTACGCATCCTATCCCAAGGAATTGTTCGAACATCGAAGATAGCAAAACATATTTTGGTACCCAGCCGAGAGCACAACATCATGGTCGAAAATAGCAAAGAAAAAAACAATACAGCGATAGGAAATGTACCTTCTTGATTAAAATCAGAAGTAAACCTTTCAAAAATTCAATAGATCTGAGCATCCTAGATGCATGTTTTGGTGTTATTCTTCACTAAAAAATATTGCATCAAAACTAGTTAGTAAAACCAGACAAGCTACAATATATTAAAATACGACGTCATATCCAAACCAGGCTGTTTAAGCGTATCTACTGGAGTCCAATATTAGCAAACAATCAGCTACTACTGTGTGAATGGCCACAGTGTTTTTAATGGTCGCTCGCTAAAAAATCAAGCGCGAGAACACACAAATACAATTCCGCTAAACACACATGCTACGATACATTCCCATGAGATAGTTATAATTTAGGGGGGAAAGGGGAGTTAATTTACCCGATACCATCCTTGCCACTGAATGTCGAGAAAGAATCAGTTTCCGCCAGTAAGCCTAATCGGCCGCACCGTAGTTGCTCAACTTTCACATGAGCGTAGCCATCCCTTCCACGAGCTAATCGCCCGGGTTTCATCTTGGCGTGAGTAAAGGCCTTTAATTTCTTCTATTGTCGACATCTGGGGCGCGGACTATTTGGCAGAAAATAGGCCAACTGGCGATGGGAAGAACCTTTCTCTGACCCCTTTTCCACGCAATAAACATCTACGGCTTGACTGTGCCATTACACGCTGGACACCGGGAAAGGATTATTGTTCAAGTCAGGCTGCTTACTGAATGCATGATTCCTCGCGCCCGTAAGACCAGAAGACGGTTATACTCCGAAGGCCGTCTAACTTTGCTCAATGCTTTTCTACCATCTTCTCTGTCATACATTTTACATTAAACTACTTTCTTCTTTAGCACAACAGAAAATAAGGACTTGATTCTGCAATTCAAGCGCAGTCATATTTTGGAGAGTTTAGAATTATTCAATACAGATTTCTTTTTTTAAGGAAGCGAGGAATACTTTGTTCTCGAATCCGCAGTAAGGTTTCACTGAAAGGCCGACAATATATACTTTGTACAGTGCAATAAACGGTTTGCAAGTAGGTAAACCTAAATGCTAAGCTTTTAATTATCAATATCAGTGCGTGAGGCTATACTGCAAAATGAAGGCTTCCAACAACGGAAGCAAGCACACTTTTTAAAATTTCAGATTCGGCATTGAGCTTTCAGAGACCGAAGTGAAAAATACACTTTTCAAAGGTATTAAAGTTGGTGTTCCTACTTTCAAAAAGGAGCGAGAACATTTAGATTATCAGTCAGCAGGTGGTGTTCATGTGATTGCCGTGGAAATGCCACGGCTACTACGCCATTTTATCAACATTTAACTCAGAAAAGCCGCCGTAACCAGCTGTTGAAAGCGTATTTTCTACGTTCCATATCAAGAGGCACGCTCCTCACTCAGATAATTAACGAAAGCCTTCAGTTATCAACACACTATTGTGCCAAAAAACCATGGTTTATAAGATTTCAGGTCCCAGTGCGACAGAGGCCATGAGAGACGCCATAGTGGATGGTACTTTAATGTTCACTGACATGCACAGCACACAAGCGCTTTGCTTTTGCCTCAATTCGAAAGCGGTAGTCGCAGCTGAAATTCGATGCTACATCTATGGGCACAGCAGTCGAGTGCCCAACCAGTGCACCATCACCGCGGACAAAGCAAATATTGAAGAAAACAAAGTCGTATCTTTTTAGTTCTGGTTACACCAACAATCGATAATTAGCCGTATGGTATGTACGTTTGGATTCTGCTCGTGTCGACCTTTTGACCTGACCTGATGCTTTAGCATAAAGTTCAATGTTTAATCAAAAAACGCAATGAACCCTATTCATTCAGGCTAGCAAATATAGTAGCGCAATAATTTGATAAAAGCTATGGAAATATACATGATGGTGCTGTAGCATAAGTTACGCTAGGGCATTTTTATCACAATAGTCTAATTATAGGAAACTATAATACCAACAACTAGTGAACGAAAATTATACAAAGGAAAATTATAAGCTATACAAGGGCCAAAGATATACGGATATGTTGTAGCGGAAAGTTCGATGTCTAATTACAGGACACTAATTATTGATAACCCATTAAAACTTACAAAAAGCTGACTGCAGTTATACTCAATAAGCTGCTGAAAGATACATGCCGACGATGTACCGTCAAGTTAAATTTGAGTCAAGAAACATTGATGTACTGCTATGCCGCATAATAAGTAACTGGATCACTTGGTTATGTTCTCGTAAACGGTTTATAAGGCATGTCACATGCACCAGCTTACCATAGAACATTATACTAAGCGAAATTGTTTGGTGGACAGGCAAAGTTCCAGTTCGACCTTGGCTGAGCTTGAAGGTCATCCCCATATAGCGAAGCCGTCTCCTTGTCTCTACCTAGAATTGCAGGCGCTTTCTCCAAAAGCTTATCCAATGGTTAAGATGCTCAGAAAAACAAAATTTAAGCTCTGAGCTTACGGTGTCACACAACGCAAAGCTGGCCGGGAAGGGGAGCTTTTGTGGCAGCTGCGCGTAGGCGTTTATCATTCACGACCCGTTTCCCCGACCCGTGGAGCAGGGCCGCAGCCACGGCAGGTTGGAATGAAATAGGCAATGACAGAGTACCATATGTAAGAGTTTATTAACCGTAACACAAACCGAAGCAGACACTGGGAAAGAGTGTTCTATCCGATGAAGTAGAGTTCGGGTAGCTCTCCAATTCATCGTGGTCTTCGCCCAGGAAGAGAAACGGGGTCCGTTTAGAGTGTAATCTATGGAGCAAGTGAGGCAAGAAAGGCCATCTCCTGTCGCGAACACGTGGTTTTATCCATCCCGGTTTTGCCCAGTGAGAAGCAATTTGTTGCTTCTCGGGTCTCGGGAATGAGAACCAATCAGTTACTCCTCGCGTTTGGAGTGTACCGTTCCTTGAGTGACTAGAGCAGTCCCGTGACGTCGAGACACGCTATGTGCCTTCTCCCCTATCTCCTCTTGGCGGCCGAGCGTCATCTCGTAACTCTGCCGCTCTCGTCTATGTGGGCTTACATGAGTGGATAAATGCGTTTTCCCCGCTTAGTCGAGACATAGAGATCAAAACCCCTCTAGCCTCACACCGTGGTCGTGCAAGCAACGGAGCATCATTGTGTCCTTCCTTTGTTCCCAAGAGCATGATCCGCCGAACATGGCATGAACACGAAAGAAACGAACAACACGAGCTGCCAACAAACAGGCATTTATTGCTGCAATAACATTAACGCCAATAATCAATAAGGCACGCTACTGAGTCTAGGTAGTCCTGCTCACCACGAAGGTTACGGGCGAATGTTTGCACACTCCAGGACAGAAGACATATCCAAAACCGTCGGGACAAGCATGCGGGAAAAGTTCTCCCGCGGCAGTAGGTTCGCACGCGACGAGACCCCCTCCCCCCATCATGATCAGTGACGATGCCGTCTGTGGCGATCATGTCGTCCTGATCTTATTGCCATGTCTCACTAGTTACTGTTAACTGCTGGCGCTAGCGCCATCTCTTTATAGAGTAGCTGTCGCAGTTAAAGGGTACGATTGGAGATCGTTCCCCACATACCGCAACATTAATTTGACACACGAGCCTGAAGTACAGGTGCGGACATAAGTAAACGCAAGATGCTTTTCCGTTAAATTTAAAATCACACCTTCTGCACTGGATAAAAGAATACAACATTGGTCCAGTTGGATGGGCACTGGCGTCCACCTCTGGTTTGCATATACCACAACTGCCAGTTTCAATTATGCAACGCGTTAAAAGTTTTAGATAATAGCCTATTCCATTTACTTTTCTTCGTACCGGTACGTGCGATGCAGATGTCGAAAAGAACTTGAACTTGATGCAGGACTTGCGGCAGATGTCGTGCCGATGACGTCCGCGCAGACTTCTGCAGTGCGTCGAAGGCAGCATATCTCTGCAGTGGTGGCTTGCATGGCTCGTATTCGCAACTTTCACGGGCTATAGGTGGCGCCATTGGAAATCTAATATGGCTGCCCTTTAGGTGATTCGGCAGTCACGCTTCAAGTGCGTTGTGCTGGGCTACATTTCCTGAAGCAGCGTTAAAGCATTCGTGCGAGTGTTCTGTGATGTGAAGGTATGCACAGTATTATGAGTCAAGGTAGAAACCCGCTGTGAGTAGGCGTTTCAGGGGTGCGATACAAAAGACCCCTCAGGTGTGGCTTTTCAGGTATGTGAAGATCATGTTGCGGACTGTATTGTGCGGTAGTACGACGGGTTCCAAAGCGTGTCTAATTGCGCCACTAATTGCTACGGTGAAACGTTCGACGCAGACAGAATAAATATGAATATAAATACATGTTTAAAATTTTATCTAGGAATCACGGGCACTCGCAAACTGTAGCATTTCAAGATGTCTCGCTCTGCATTCATGAGCATAGTGCACTGTGCAGGCATGCTGAGCCGTCAACCCCGCATTCTATGTGGCTTAATTGTATCCTTCACTTCAACATATACTCTGTCGCGTCGACGTACCTACTACCTAGTTTGGCCATAAGGTAATCATGATGGTCTACTGTGATAACTTTAACCAACATGCATATTTGCAGCACCTCTGAGAGGCAATGATTTAGACTTTCGCTAGTAATGACCCAGTGCTGATACAAACACTTTTTCGGGAACAGTTACTTAACAAGTAGGATAGAGCTCCGGGATTGAGAACAAGCCGCAGATGGACTGCGAGAGTCTGTGTAATGTTCAATACAAGCTCCGAATCTAGCATTCATCTGAAAGCTTCTGATTGCAAACTCTTCATTCAATGAATTGGGCAGGAAGCAGTTCATAATTTATCATAACATGTGTGGCCGTGAATTGGTAGCCCATCAAAATTGTTACCATCACGTATGGCTCACAACATACGTCATTCAAACATCTCACCCCAGAAACACCCACTGAAAACTGTCATAGCTTTGGTCGCAGTCTTTCTTTTGCAAAACTGGGTTCCGATCGAAGTTTCGAGTGCCAAGGAACAACGAGACAAATGCGTAACCTAAGAAATAAGACAGCTACACCGCTCGTAACTATCAAGGAGGTGTTTGGCGACCAGGGTTCATCACGATACTTTTCATGGTAAAGTAACCGAACTGGTCTTACCGAGATAATAATTAACTTAATTATCCTCACCTTCCTGGACACATAATCAATACGTAACATGTGGAAGTTTATCCCGACTTCGACCCCACATTCAGAACTCATCGGTGTACAGATAATTCGACTGCTTTTATGTTTCCCCTCGTACTACGTGCCCCACACAGCTAAATGAAAGTTATATTGTTAATTTGTTGCCATTGCTGCGAGCCAAAGTCAACTCAAAAAACATTTGCATACTACAAGCGCTACTCGACCGAACTACACGTAAAGAAGTTATGCGGGGACACGGCACCAAGCTGGTGAAGCACGAGACGTACACCGGCACTGTACGTAAAAGTTGCGAATAGAGCTTAATAGAACGGGCGAAGTTATAGAAGGGGCACTAATTACGAACAAAGCCTTCAATCTCTTTAAACAGTGGCCGCGTGAAAGGAAAAGCGAGGCAACGAAAGAGGGTCACACAGCGTATGTGGACTGAGGGAATGCGCTGAACGGATGGAAGAGGTGTCTCAACTTTTTATTTTGAAGAGTGCTGGCGGACCGGATGGAGGAACAAAACCGAGGCAGTAGAAACCAGAACAAAGAGAAATAAGCACGAAGAAATGATGTAACGGCCGGGAGCGATGTCAAAAACAGCGGATTATGTTAAACACTGTAGATATCTGAACTCATTCTATAAAAATTTAATAAAAAGGGCCCTCCAGGATTTTTAATTAACCGCGACACGCGGTCCTTGTAGCCCCTTCGCATGGAGACTTTCTGGAACAAAGAAATGAGCTCGCATGAGGTATGTGAAGTTTGCTCCTCCCAACCTCACAAAGGGCAGAGGTTATGCCCCCCCCCCCCCCCCCCCCCCTGCAGCAGCGCAGCAATTTTATGAGCATATAAAAGGCCCCCATCTAAACCAGGTTTTAGTTCTTGTGACCTGCGATAGTTATGAAGACTAAATATTTCAACGACGCAAGTAGAAGTATGATAACGCAAAAGCATCAGCAGTGACGATATCTGGCGGACTTAGAAATATTGGTTACTGCACTAGTTATAAGATTTCATACGAATATTGCGCGATCCACAGGTTTCAATGTTTTGTGAATGGACGATGAAACGTGTTCAGTTTGAAAGGTCACTTGAGAGTTTATACTTAACCAGCCAAAAGACGAGACACAGCAAAGAGGAGGACAGGACAAGGCTGGACTATCAACTGAATGTTTATGATCGGAAGAAAACAACGAAGACTCCTTCCGAAAAGCTCGGGCACAACCCAACCGGTGGAATGCAAGACATAGGGAAGAAGATGAAGACGAAAATTTAAAGCCAATTGAAAGTCAAGGCCTAACTAACGACTTATCTAAAAGGTCAAATTCCTTACAATGAAGGCTAACCGACGCCTTAGCCACACACTTGTCCTTTGCTGTGTCTCGTCTTTTGGCTGGTTAAGTATGAACCCATACCAACGTGCCCAGTCATCAAACTTGAGAGTTTTCTAAGCGCAGTTCTTTCATATTTCAAAAAACAGTGAAATAATTACAAAGACGCCAATATTGAACCATTGTTTAGCTGAGAGTATCACTCTCGGTCACACCCTAGTTCTGTGTGCCTTTCCTTCAAGAATGCTGTTTCCGTATCTCTCCCTTTCCCGCTGCTTGCAGTGTACGCAAGTACAGCTATTTTTGGGAGCTCGCGACTCGATTAGCGATCGCTTCCATGCCTTCGCGAACACCTGCGAATAGTTGTAGCGTGATAAGGCGGTGCTTTAGATATCCGTGCGAGGATAGCGAGGCTCTGAAAAAAAAAAAAAAAACATGAGACATGGTTTGACTTCGCCAACCAACCCAGAACTGTGCGAATGCATCGAAATCTCGATTTCCAGCCACATTTATTTTCTGACCTTATATTGGGAATGGGACACCGAAATGTCTAATGTGGGCCAAATCAGTTACAACTCATCCCATAGACCACCCGGTCATGACGCCTGCCAACTACATATGCCAGAGGCATGCTTGTGAGGAAGACTGTGATATATGTTGTTCACGTTGGCAGGAACGTAGTATAAAAAGCCCCACTTCACAATGAAATCGAACTAACGTTCCTGCATGGCCCAGGAATAGCTCTTGTAACTGAAAGTTGGTAGTCCAAGTTTGCAGCTTTTGCCGTCTCGGTTACCTAATGGACGCGCACAACTTCATAAACCCGGTTAGACCTAGCGAAGGAGTGCTTTGCACTTAAAAAGGGGAAACAGCGCAAAAACATGACGAAGTGAGAAACTCACAACAAAGGCTCTGTTTTGTTCGTACCTCTCTTCGTCCTGTTTTAGCGCTGTTTCCTTTATTTTAGCAGTGTTAAACCAACTAAGCCGCAACAGCATCCTTATGATATTTCACGTCTGAATGTCGAGGGGGGGGGGGGACACCGCCTCCCCCTCTCGCTACGTGCTAGGGTCACAGTGCTAACAGCCGGCCGGGAAGGCGAGCTCCCGTGCCAGCGACGAGCAGACGTTGTTCGCACGCGACACGTTTCCCCAACCCGTGGCGCATAGTTGCAGCCACAGCAGGTTCGGATGACATAGAAAACGGCAGAGTGCGCTAAGTCACAGCCTATTGGTAAAGCATACACCGCGGAAGAATGTTCTATGATAAGCCAGGGGAAGGGGGTCTACTCCAGGGTATATAGTCCAGGAAGCAGGAGAGGCAAGAGACAAGAGGTCTGCCGACCATATCACTCGGTTTATACCTCTCGGTAGAATTGCGCAACGAGAAGAAATCGGTTGCTCCTTGGGTCTCGAGAGACAGAAGCAATCAGTTTCTCCTCGGGTTTGGAATGCACTGTTTTTCAAGTGGCCAGCTCGATTTTGGAAGTTGCTGCATTATATAGAGAGCGAGGGAAGCGCTAAGTGCCTTTTCTCCCACCTACTCCTGGCGAGCGCGTGTCGTTTCGGGACACCGCCGCCATCGTCACTGGCTAGGAAGGAGAGCGACATACATGCGTATCCCTCGCAGAAAACTTGGAAAACACGGAGTGAGAAGCATCTGTTGGGTCCATAGTATTGTCCCACGGTCCACGTGCTTTCGATCAAGAAGCATTACCTGGCGGCTAATCAGGGAAGTTTTATAAATAATTATATCACGATTCCCACAGCAGCTAGCGGTGAAACAGAAACAAATTATTGGAAATCACCGTGCTTCAAGAGGGCTAATTCTCTGTGACACAATGCATCAGCTCTGCGTTTTTGAACGCGGAAGGCGGCAGTTCGTATTCATATGTTCTCATTTTAAGGCGAGAATCTTAATAGCCCCATTATGCGAAAGTTCGTGTGGCGTTGTTAGACTTGTTGACTTGTTGTTAGCGTTGTCAACAAATTCCGGAACCCATAATTATTTTGTTGACGAACGGCATCAGTGGTGGACCTTCACAGGATGACCGAATTATCCTCTTTCGCATCAAATTGAGACAGAAACACTTTAAGAGCAAGCTTTAGTAACCTAGTTGAGCCGACTTTCACCACCGCTAGCTATTTCATCTTCGTTTGACCACTGCTGTGCCATAGCCTCGGCAAAGCATCACGTGAATCGCCGCGTACACCTGCCGCCACCGCCACTGGCTTGGCGCGTGCGCTCTCTGCAGCTGCGTCACCGCCTAACCAAGAGACTAGGAGCGCGCTTGGCTAAGACGAGCCCCGCGGAACCCAGGCGCACGCCTCGGTTCTGTGAAGCAGAACCGAACCACAGCAGTGACGACAATGGACGGCTACTTGCCCACCCCCCGTTAGTGCGTTTTCTCCTGCGTGGTTCACCTGAAGTGTGACACTTCTGTAGCATCCAATCTTCTGCACTGGAAAGGGGTACCCAGCAAACGACAGCACTCTACTACGGGACGGACCTGCCTACGTGCTTGATGCTGCATTCCTGCTCGTACTTCCCCAGCACCATAGTGCACACGGCAGTCAGTTTTTGGGGTGCAATAAACGCTACCGAGACATCACATTCATAAGCGACGTTTTTTGAGCGGTGGCAGCGGGTCTTGTACCTTGCGCTTCTTCACTGTGGCGGTGCTCCTCTGCATTCCTAGCGTCATTGGCAAGAGCCTCTAAACGAGCGGTGACCACTTCATCGGGAAATCCTGCACTGATCAGTGTTTGCAGCCGGACACCCCCGCTATTTGTCACTTGATATAGGCAAGGTTATTCAAGCGCCGCAAAGGTAGTTCTTTGCAATAGCCTTATTAAGTAGCCTGGAATAAGCTGACTGGTGGTTTAAAATAACTTATTTTTTGAAAAAGCTAATACCTCCAGCAGACTTGTATTTTGCGAACAATACATAAATCTAAGAACTTCAAGCATTCCTGCGCGGACATCTCATAGTGAGGCCGAACCCGAAAGCGCATTCGGCGAACAGTTATAGAACCCGGTTCACCGCTGTCATAACCCCCTCATTCGTGAGTCGGTCATAACATACAGCATTATGATAGTCGGGCTATACCATACATGAAACTTATTATGACTACAGAACGTAACGAAAATTATAGGGTCACTGACCAAGTCAAAGTTTAATAAAAACGAAATGACGTTTCGGTAGCCCTACGGCTTCCTTTTTCACAATGGGTAAACCAGACATAAAGCATGCGTTTATAGCTTCTTCAAAATACATCGTAATGATCTTGCATAATCAGATAGTAGGTTCCCTTGCATCCGATTGAGCGTGCCATGAGTGGTCTGAATCATCAAAGACTCTAGATACAGTCGTCTAGTAGCAATCCGTTCTCTGGCAAGCACACGTGCCCCGTCCCAACTGATGGCGTGTCCAGTTTCTTGCACATGTTCGGCCAGAGCGTTAGTAGCACTGTGTCCTTTCGCCACATCATTTTTGTGCTGCTGTATCCGTTTGCACAAGTTTCCTGTTTATCTTATATAACTGCGGTCGCAATCTGCGCACGGAATCTTGTACACGACCCCAGGATAACTCTTAAGGGGAGGGGGTCTTTCACATTGATTAGCTCGTGCCCAGGTTTGCTCGTTGGAACGTGGAAAACTTGCACGCCGTACTTTCGGAATACCCGACCAAGCGCTTCAATAATCTGTGGGATGTAAGGGATGCTTGCTCGTTTTGGCTTAGAGGCATCGGAAACGTCCGAAGGTGGCGGTCGCTGTAGAAGTTTCTTTTTTGTGTTTGCCACAAAGCTTCTTGGATAGCCATTTCTCGTCAAATCCTTTTCGACAGTCTTTAGCTCTTCCTTGAGGGATTTCTCGTTAGAGCTCGTGTTTATTGCTCTTTTGATCAAGGAGCAGACAACAAATCGCTTGTGTGCCATCGGGTAGACAGAAGAAAAGTCAAAATAACGGCCTGAGTGTGTAGGCTTTCTGTACACGGTGAAATCCAGGCTCGTGGGTTTTCAGATCACACGAGTGTCGAGGAACAATATACAACCATTCACCTCCTCTTCTACGGTGAAATTGATTGAGGCTTCTATGCCATTCAGATGGTCCAAGAAACGCTGGACGTGCTGTTTCTTTAAGATGCAGAAACAATCGTCCACGTACCTGACGAATAATTTAGGCCTTGGCTCGAATGTTTCAAGGGTTTTGTCTCGATGGCTTCCATTGTCAGATTAGCCACCGTCACTGAAATTGCTGCACCCATGGCTGTGCCGAAGGTCTTCCGATAATATTTGCCACCGTACGAGAAATAGCTATTTGCTAGGCAAAAAGAAAGAAGCTTACATAGGTCGGGTACATCGAAAGGTGTGCGCTCTTCAAGAGAGGAGTCCTCGTTCAAACGAAGCTTGCAGGTTTCCACCGCCAGGTTAACCGGTATACTCGTGAAAAGGTAGCAAACATCGAAGGAATCCAACATTCATCGCTTTCAAGTGCGACGTTTTTCACTTTGTTAATAAAGTCCAACGTGTTCCGTATATGCGTCTCGGTCTTGCCAACTAAAGGCGATAAAATACTGTGCAAGTAGCGAGACAAACTTTGCAGTGGTGACCTTGTAAAATCCACACTCGGACGCAAAGGAACCCCTTCCTTATGAACTTTCGGCAGCCCGTAGATAGCTGGAGCCGATCCGTTTGTGCAGAGTAGCTTGTAATAGAGGCTTCTTTGTGACGGCGGAAGAAATTGAAAAATCGTTGAAAGCATCTTTTGAAGGTCCCTGTGAATTTTAGAAGTGGGGTCTTTGGCTAGGCGGCGGAAAGTTGTCGGGTCCTGCAGCAAGTCTTTAATTTTGGCTTTATAAGATTCACGGTCGAGAACAACAGTGACATTTCTTTTGTCAGCTGGTAGTATCACAATCGTCTGGTTGTTGCGTAGCTTTTCTAATGACTTCCGCTCTTCTGGGGATAGAGCGCTCTGAGGGTTAGATTTGCGCATACGTGAAGGTATGCCTATTGCCTTCGTACGGACTTCATCCCTGAGACCAACGTCTAAAAGTTGAACAGCGCTTTCAACAGCAGAAATCACTTTTCGTGAATCTGGTGGTTTCCCTTGGCTGAAGGTGAGTCCGTGACTTAGAACCTGGGCTTCGCTCGGAGTCAGAGTGTAAGACGAAAGGTTCCGTACCCCAAACATTGGTGTCGCCCGTATGCTCCTTTTCTCAGAGGTGAGTTTGTCGAGCTCTTTCGTTCTTTTCTTTCGTCAAGCGGGCTTCTTGGATTGCAGTCAGTTCACTTTCGTGGAAAACATCAGGAGCTGCAAGCTCTAGGAGGCGCCTCTCACAGAACACATCGTTTTCAAGGCGTTTCAGAGCAAGTTTGCACTCTTCAATGCGGGCTTGGTCGAGAAGGCGCTCCGCTTTGTCGATCCCTTGATGTCCGAACGAAGATCTTACGGGTCGGTGCAGACGCAGCGATCTCGGCGTCACACGATGAACCTTACAAGCCATGTTGAATTGCAGACGCGTCCGGAAAGCCGCCAGTTTGGACGAAGTACGAATGAAATGGCGAATGCTTGTAATGACTGGCTGCCCATACTGTTGGCGTATGTTGATGTAATCAAGAGTTCGACGAAACATCGATCTGGTCAGGTGGTGACATAAAGAAAGTTATAGGGTCACTGACCACTTTTGAAGAAGCTATAAGCGCATGCTTTATGTCTGGTTTCCCCATTGTGAACAAGGAAGCCGCAGGGCTTCCGAAACGTCATTTCGTGTTAATTAAACTTTGACTTGGTCAATGACACTATAATTTTCTTTGTCACCACCTGACCAGACGATGTTTCGACGAACTCTTGATTGCATCAACATACGCCAACTGCATCTTAAAGAAACAACACGTCCAGCGTTTCTTGAACCACCTGAACGGCATATAAGCCTCAATCAATTTCACCGTAGAAGAGGAGGTGAATGGTTGTATATCGTTCCCCGACACTCGTGTGATCCGAAAACCCACGAGCCTGTATTTCCACCGTGTACAAAAAGCCTACACACTCAGGTCGTTATTTTGACTTTTATTCTGTCCACCCGATGGCACACAAGCGATCTGTTGTCTGCTCCTTGAACAAAAGAGCAATAAACACGTGCTCTAACGAGAAATCCCTCAAGGAAGAGCTGAAGACTGTCGAAAAGGATTTGACGAGAAATGGCTATCCAAGAAGCTTTGTGGCAAACACAAAAAAGAAACTTCTACAGCGACCGCCACCTTCGGACGTTTCCGATGCCTCTAAGCCAAAACGAGCAAGCATCCCTTACATCCCACAGATTATTGAAGCGCTTGGTCGGGTATTCCGAAAGTACGGCGTGCAAGTTGCCCACGTTCCAACGAGCAAACGTGGGCACGAGCTAATCAATGTGAAAGACCCCCTCCCCTTAAGAGTTATCCTGGGGTCGTGTACAAGATTCCGTGCGCAGATTGCGACCGCAGTTATATAAGATAAACAGGAAACTGGTGCAAACGTATACAGCAGCACAAAAATGATGTGGCGAAAGGACACAGTGCTACTAACGCTCTGGCCGAACATGTGCAAGAAACTGGACACGCCATCAGTTGGGACGGGGCACGTGTGCTTGCCAGAGAACGGATCACTACTAGATGATTGTATCTAGAGTTTTTGATGATTCAGACCACTCATGACACGCTCAATCGGACGCAAGGGAATCTACCTTCTGATTATGCAAGATCAATACGATGCATTTTGAAGAAGCTATAAACGCATGTTTTATGTCTGGTTTCCCCATTGTGAGCAAGGAAGCCGTAGGGCTTCCGAAACGTCATTTCGTTTTCATTACTTTGACTTGGTCAGTGACCCTATAATTTTCTTTGTCACCCCTTGACCAGATGATGTTTCGTCGAACTCTTGATTACGACTACAGAACGGATGCCATAAATTGAATTGAGTACATTAAAGAACCTTACTCCGGTGCGGGACTTTAACAGGTTAACGCAAAATGGGAACACACCTGACTTTGGATGCTGGAAATGAAACAACTCTTTCGCTGCATTGCGCTCACTACTCAGACGCTATTCAAACAGCGATATTAAAACACCTCTGATGAAAACTGTCTTGATAAGTTTAAAAACTAAACTTTAATGGCTATAGAATTTACCGAATGAAGAGATTGTGTTGTAATTACGTGCCGAAGATATTTAACGCACGATATGATGATTTTCGCCAATTCACAGCGAAGAAAAAATTGATAAAAAAAAGAAAATATACCTGTTTCTGCAAACACCTGGCAAATAACCCATTGGATGTTGAAGTGCAGTTTATTTTATTCGGACATTTATCAGCAAAAATCACTACTGTTGCTGTATTTCCCGTTGGTTTTGTTGCGAACTGTATTTTACACAATTTATGCAAGCTGTATGTAATGTCTTGTTCCCCAGACAGTAAATAAACACCTCATTCGTCGACTTATAATCATAAAAGCTACTCCGGGCGAGGCGAAATCTGGCCGAAGAAAACCAACGCGTGGCAGGGACGCAGCAGATAAGGTCACCCCACCTCGGTCTTTCGTGTTCAAAGCTACAGCTGCGCATCCCCTCTCTTTTGGGTGAGCTTGTTTATTTCCTCTTGTGACTTTTTTCCTGCACCCTTTTCCTGGGCCTGCTGTCTTCATTGTTTCTCTGTGTGGCAAGGAAGCATTACAGTCAGAAACAATGGTCCTGCGTAGTCCGCAGGTCCCGTCGTGTTTCGTAAGGCTCGAAACAGCGACATCGCTCTCGATGACTTCGTGCAGCTCCCTTGGCTGGTTTTTAGATTTTTCTTCATCACGAACACCGGGGCAATTTTGTGGCTTTCGTTCAAGCTTCTTCGCCGTTTCTAGTATGTTTTTCTTTCTATTCAAAGCCTAGCTGTACCCATTGTGCCTCGTTTCATTATATCTGTTTTCTATACAACACAGGGCCACCGGAAAAGAAAGTGTAGTGCTGGTCATCCTTGCCTTTCGTGTTCCCGCGTACATTTTCTTTCGACAAAAACTACGCTTGTTGTGGAACATTTGCCCTCGCCTTCATACTCTGTACCTTTTCCCACCTCACCCCCTCTTCCATCTCTCACTCTCGCCCCGCGAATCTTTCAGCGCCAAACCTCCCTCAGCTCACAGAATCAAATCCTCATGACTTGAGGGAGAGGATGCTCTCATGAGGGTTCGCCCTCATGAGGATGGCGATGGCCGAAAATGTTTTGTTCCAGCTAGTTATCTGAACACATGTCGTGTATGGGCACCATGCAGAAACCCAGAGGGCAGCACTCGCGGCGAAAAGGCAGCGCCACGAGTGGACGCCGGGGGACTTTTGGCGCGGCCGCCTGGGCGGTTAGTGTGCTTGAAATATGCGGCCATGGGAATGTAATCAGAGTCTGTGCCACGACATTGTGGTAGTTATGGCTAGGTAGAGCGTTGCAGGGAAGTATGAACAATGCGGGGGCCACACGGCACAAGACGGACATACACGGACGAGCCCTGACGCCTGCTGAGCGTTTATTTCTTTAAGGAAACGACAGCAGGAGAAGCGCGCGTAGTTAGGAAAGGCCGAGCAAATAAATAAATCGTAGGCGATAAAAAACAAGATAAAAAGTAAAAAATAGAAACCAAGATTTGGGGCAGGCCCCCCTCTTCCCACGTCTGGTGCACCTGCTTCATACACCGCCAGCCTCAAATGCTTCAATAGAGACTGGCTAATTAAGCCAAGAAAAAAAAAAGGAAACACTTTGGGGGATTCAGCGGCGGTTGGAATAAGTATGGGAGAAGAATAGGAATGATTGAAGCGGGAGTTGAAAAGGAGAAAAAAGCGCCCTCAAAAAGCAAATATGATCGAAATGGGAAAAGCATGAAAACTCAAGAACGATTACCGGGACTGCCACTGAGAACTCTTATTAAGCAGAACACTTCTGTAACGCTTTAGCTATATTTCTGGCCGCTTTTCTTGATAATAAAGGAAAGGATGGCAGATTCACATTGATCACTCTGTCCACGCGGTCCTCGCGCACGTGATCGCTGATACAGCTGCCCGGCTATGAGAAAAAAAACTGCATTATAGCACGACACAAAAGCGATCGTTGGTTCTAATTAACACATGCATGCTTTGTTACTGCATGAGAGGTCAAAACGTCTTCAAAGCTTAATGCGGGCCCACCACTGGATGCTTTTGAAGTGGTGCCAAAAGACATAAAGAGTTGTAACTTGCCTACTTTTCTCTTTCATTGAAAGAACGTCCTGCCTAAAATCCGGGCTTGAATGCAAGTTCTTTGATCTTAATTACAAGTCCTCTGCCGCAGACTTAGGTTAGGATGGGCAAGGTAACAGGTGGCAACAAGCCGCTCGACCACTTGTTTGGACAAGGATGGCGTGTAACGATGCTTTGTGCTGGTTGCGCTTAAGCTACTAAAAAAAAAGAAATAAAAAATTCACCATAAGCCCCTCAAGCATGTGGTGCGACAACGACACAAGGATGCCACTGGCGTGCCGGAAGCCCAATGAAACGTGGCTAGCTAAAGGCGAATAGTGGAAAACCTTATGGGGTAATAACACTTCTAGGGCAGGCAAGGCAAGAGGCAATGTTTACAAGTAGAAGTGCGCACTATCGGAAGGGGGGGGGGGGGGATGTTGAGGTCAGGACAGGATTAATAAATAGTACGCAAAGATCAATTGTGTCCACGAGCGCCGTTCATTGGGCTCTCACTGTGGTCCTAGCGCACGTGTATTCCTTTTGACGGGAATGCCTAATTGGAACCAGATGTTGCAGATGCCTATGAGTTGTCCGATTTCTTTTCTTTTTTTTTTTGCTGTATTGGGAAAGACAGCGGACGCAGGTGAAGGCAGTTTGCCCTCTTGTAGTAAAAAAGCTTTGTGGAAAATCCGAACGCGGCAAATATGGGCGATTGCCAGATTGTTTATTGGGAGGTAGCTATGCAAATTTCGCGTCGCTTAGCTTCGTAAAGCTCGTTTGGGGACGTGAAAAACATTGTATCAGGCGAGTGAAAATGTGTGCAAGCCAGCGGCCCAGGAACTGCATTCCGGCAATTCATTTTATTGCGATAGCAATACTAGGCCAGGTTTCGGCCAGCCCCTAGGTCCGGGAAGGGACCATGTTTGACCTTGAACAGCCGCGAAGAAAAAGAACACTCGTTCACCGTCAGCTAATGCTTTCGCTCCATATTCGGTTCAGCAGCGTTTAACCCTTCTCATTTATATGTGGGCTGGAAGCTTACGCTCTCGCGTCATACTCTTAAAGGATGAGCTTAAGTGTCCCCCATAATGTAGCACCTTACACTGATAGGGGTGATAGGGGAATAACGTAGCAGGCAAAAGAAGTTTCCGCCGTTGCTATCGCAATTCAACTATAGTTTACCCAGAGTTAAACAACTAAGTTTTTGTCCATAGAGTGCCACGAATACAAAAAACAAACGGCGAATGCGACCAATGCACAGCAGATCCGCCGCGCCTCGGCGGCGAGGCCGGACGCAACCATCGAGAACAGATTTCCATTTACTCTTTGACGTTACTCCTGCACGGTGCCCGTATGTGAGCTTCAATAAGTAAATTCATTTGAACTGGCTAAAAAGGGACAAATCATGAAAAGCAGGCAAATTCCCAACTGATGTAACGATGGTGCTCGTTTCTGTCCCCTACCTCTCCTTTCTCTCCTTACTTACTTTTCATGCAGGCGCTCCCTATAGAGCTCCCTATAGAGGGTAGGGCTGTTAGCGTTGAGAAACCAAAGCATTTCTTTCTCTCTCTCTCTCCCTCCTCTCCCTCACAGCGATGGGAACGAATCACTGTAAAACATAGAGCCAAATAGAAGTGCGTGAGAGAGAAACGAATAAATCATGATGACGAATAATCTGGGGGCAAGATATTGAAAAAGAGAACAGAAACAAATTATTGAAAGGAAATACGAGCACTAGGAACTGAATGAAGAAAACTTTACGAAGGTGTCCGAGTTTCCTCTGAGTGTGCGGATCCGAACAAAGTACGCAACGTTCTTGTAATGCGTTATATAAGATGACAGGTAGATGAGAAATGTCAGCACCACTTAGAGCGATTCCTCGCGAACGCTGCAGAAACAAGTTGCATTAACTTACTGCTTCGTCGTTTTGAGGTTCCGATCAAGGAAGAGAGCTTTAAAATACGCATAGCTAAACATTTCGACAGATTTGCCTGTCTGGTTGGGTTAATTTCAACGTCGGGTTTTATAAAATAAAAGTGTTGGTTGGAGAAATTTCAAGTTTTATTTAAAATACGAATAGTACGCAAATGCTTGAAGAGCTCGGCTCTTCCGTTTGTGACAATACCTGCCAATTCATTCTCTTTAAATTTATGCTCCACGGCAGCTTTCCGAGGAGAAACTTGAGCGTTTTTGTCATCTCACGCTTGGAATTTTGTCTGGGCTGGTACGCTTAAGCAAAGTACATTTAGGACCGGGTAAAATTTTTCGGGGCCCCAACGGACCATTTTTCTGGAAAGTATAACGGAATCTTTGCTCACCGTTTTCAATTTCCTATTGGGACCTGAGAACGGGAAGCCATGGTAGGTAAATGAATAACTTGTCATAAGAAGTCGTTTACATATTTGTTATGTTAGAAACGGTGGCGGAGGGAAGGTTGAAGTGGTAGTAATTGAGTTGTATGCCTTCTGGCTCTAAGTATATCTTCACTGTTGTTATCTCGAAGTTCGTAGGTCCACTGACCGTGAGCAATGTCCGAGTTCGGGTGCGAGGTTCGATGCCAAGGTGATGAGCCAGGTACATTCGGCAGTTTCTGCATGAACAAGCACGCAAAGAAAAAAGCGACCGAGGTAGAACGTAACTCAAGGCGATCGTTACCAACATTTGACATCGCATGCATGCTCTTGAAGCAGAACTTGAATATTTTACAGTACTGTTTTGAAACTATTGATGTGACCTCCTGAAGCGTAGGCATACATTTCACATTTGTGCGTTTTCGACAATACATAACAAAAAAAAATAAAAAGCGTCCCGACGGCGGACCTAAGAATGTAGTGCTGGTTATCATGCAGTAATATGATATGCGAATATATTGTCATGTAGTGGTGACAAGGCCATACACACCAAAAGAAGACACAGGCGTGATGGTACTGAACTTAACTCTTCATTGGGCTGACTTGCGCCCGCAAAAGAACTAAGCAACTCGGCGGCGGCGATAGCAACCAACGTGCTCGACGATCGTCGAACTTTGAATGACCGTTACACTTGTTAGCGCTCAATTTAAAGGCGGCGAGAAAAGATCTAAATAAAGCCGCAAATGTTACTAGCCTGACCTGGAACATTGCAGAAACACAAGAGAGCGGCTTAAACCTTCGAGATACGTCCCGACGCATCTTTCGCGGCAAAGAAAATGATAACGCGTCGTCTCGCCACAACGAGCACGAACAAACACGGAATACAGAATCGATAAGCGCGCTAGAATCACAATGATAAGGCTGTCCAACAAGAACGAATAGATTTAAACAGTTCGCGGCAATATCGCGTCAATATACAACTTCCTGTTGAAAAAGTGCGCTAGTCCAGAATTTCTTATAGCCCCCTTTCAGTGTCACGTAAAGGTTTTGCATCTTTGTGCTCCGAAACCAGCACACATTTTCTCACTTGAAAAAAAAAAAAAAAAAAAAAAAAACACTTATTACTGCACTTATTCTCGAATTCTTCTGTTGCCCCTTTCAATTCTGAGATGTGATTAAAATTGAGTTCGACATTGATATAGAGACGTGTCCACAATTATTATGTTTTAACTCTTCGATACTGAAGAAACACTGAATTACGATTTGTGTATCATACTTCCATGGAATAAGTCTCAAAGAGAACTGTCAGCACAATTATGATAAAACAAATATTTGTACTCTTAAGCTCCGTCATTAATGGGTACGTAAGACGGGACAGCGTTAATGACACCCGTATGTCGCCTCCCGTTGCGGATCCTCGTCCGCGTAAATGCACATTGCCGGCCGTTATTCGCTAGTCCTTTAACGTGGGAAGCCTTTACTCAAGTATACTAACTATGAAGTAGTCGTACGCTACCAGTTTATATAAAAGACAACTCGATATAGATATAGAGCCCTGCTTTAACCATAGCGGAAATAATGTACCCAGGTTACTTAGGGGGAGGTGTACAAGTCGGAATTCAAGGGTTACATTCCAATCTTCCCCCTTCGCCCAACTCAAAGAGAAAGCGACCTCTCGCAGCACCTGCCAACTCGCCAACGACATCGGTCTCGTGACATGACGCAACGCAACCAGAAATCAATGTACGACCATATTAACTACCAACTAACACCTACCAGATGAGTGCCAGTGATTTTTCGTTCACAACTCCTACGCGAAATCGTCGACAACTCGACATTGACAACAGATTTTCTGAGGAACAGTGTCCTTAAAGCTCGCACGTCAAAAGATGCCTTTAACAGCTCTCTTTTAGCGTTCCCTCCTATAATTTCCTCTTAACCAGTTCTCATTAATCTCTTCGCCTTAAAAGGGAGCTGTCAAGCCAATAAAAATGCCGCCTGTTCATTTTTTATGGTTTGTTGTAATGGCAGTGCTACGCAAAAAGATAGTCAAGAAAGAGAAAATGGGGGTATTGCAAAACAAATTACGAATAGTTTTATCAAGATAAAAACACAGATTAAAAAAGAGCGGTTCATTGTTTACAACGCCAGAACAACGCAACCACGTGTCCCTGTTTCACAGATTAGTGTTGGCGCAACGCGAGTTATTTGC